>NW_024063472.1:0-560000 GCF_006381635.1 Hibiscus syriacus
AAACATAGCTTATGAGGCGTTCATCGGCTTAACTGGTGCCACTTTTGATGTTGCATCACCAAAGGGTGGCACATTCACAATCCCCCTTCGTTACATACACTTCCTAGCATACAACTACTCTGAGCGTAATGACACTACGTCCTGCTTAAGTATGGTCGAATTATTTTTCTTGAGGTGTGTGCAAATAGATGTTAAGGAAAACTTAGGCTTTTGGTTCGCCCATGCCTTTGAGTGCGTTGTGCACTCCGATCGTTCGCTCATTCCCAGCCCTTATATTACTCACTTAACATTTCGTTTATTACCATTAACATTTGATATTAACCAATTTACATATGCTTTTGCAATGGACCTTTGGATACTAATTGTATGGACTTGATGGGACTCCTCTCCGGTACTCCCGATACACCGCACATTGTTCCTCTCAGCACGATCACCCCACGCAATGTGCATGTAATTTTTTATAGGACTCCACAACCCATGGTACTAGAGAAACATCCTCAATCAGATTGCACATGAAATCCACTAAGTGCAAGACCACTTGGATTCCATCGAAACAAACCTTACCGAGATTCTCCCTATTTTCGCCCAGGACCCTCTCAACGAGGACGTTGCCATGGTCGACATTGATAGAGGAGTATTCTCACCCTTTCTCTTTTCATTATAGTATTTGCTCATATTGGGACAATAGATTTAAGTAAAGAGGGTGGAATTAGAAATCAAATTAACTCTTGCTTATTCTCTGTGATTGAAATTTAGTTCGTTGATTTAAATTGTTGATATCTTCGTTGCCTATCTTTTTTTTATCTAATTTCCTTGTACTTCTTTTATGAATTGATTCTTGTTCTTGTTGAATTTAGGATACATAATAGCATGGTGACTAGTTTCTGTACATTTTCTTGGTAGTTCCATGAATCCAATTGAATTGATTGCATGACTTAGTAATTGAACCTTTCTTGTGAGTCTTTGATACTAACAAGCATATCTTTTAGTCTTGCTCTTGTTTCAATTGAGTGTGTCGAACTAGTTAATAGCATTCTAGAACTTGTAGTGTGATGCTTGTTGAGACTACATCTATTAATTATGATGCTTTAGTGTGATAGATGCTTTAGTGTGATAGAGGCGTTAGGATTAAACCAATTTCTCTTCCCAAAAATAGCCTACCCTTTTCTTTTTTTTCCCCCCCTTAGTGAACCAATTTGAGCATGGTTCACCAAATTCTTAACCCCCCCTTTTCGATTATTTTTATTTTCCCTCTTTTTCAACTTTTTCAGGTCAAGGTAAGGTTGTTCCATAAAAAAAACAGAAAAAGGAAGTACTCAAAAAGAAGAAAAAAAAAAGCAAAAAATATTGGTTTGGTTTGAACAAAAAATAAAATAAAAAATCGAACAATAAAAAAAACACTTGATTATTGCATCATATTCATACTTAGTAGTGGAGATTAGATTTAGCTACAAGCCTATGCTAATACATTGATTAGTTTAGGCATGAGTGATTCATTAACCCAAAACACTTGAGCGGAATGGGTGCATCAATATTATGTACTAAGTCTTAAATTCTTTGCAATTGACGGATGGTTGAAATGCCATGATTTATTTACATTTGATTACTTGTTCCTTTGTTGATTGATCTTAAATCTCTTCGTTAACTTGATTTTATTGTTTAGAAATCTTGGAACTTTTATGAAATAGGAGATGGAAACTTGAGATTTTTGACATGAGAATTGAGAAATGTTTGAGGATAAGCATTGAATAAGTGAGGGGAATTTGATTAATGCTTAAATTGGTTAATATTTTGTTGATAATTATTCCTTGATTAGTCGATTTTAGTTACTGATTTGGGCATTTTCATTCATTTTCTATGCAGAGCAGTGGATTCCATAAATGGTGCTAAACTATGAAATTCTGCAACTTTTTATTTTTTTTTTGGAATCAAGGCCGACCTAGTGGGCATGTATGAATGCGTCTGACGTGGCATCCAGTCAGCACCTTCTAAAAGGTTCAGTCAGTACCTTCTAAAAGTTCCAGTCAGTAATTTCGTGGAACTAGGAGACTAGTCGCACATCCAAATTAAATTAGGATTATCTTTGATATTAAGAATTATCTTTTATTTTAGATTAATTTTGAATATTTTCCAAGAATTATCTTTCAATTTCTTTCTATAATTTTAGGGTTTTAGGATAATATAAATACCCCATCGAGGTGAACTGAAAGGGATATCTCTCATCTCATGAATTTTTTTGTTCATTTCTTTCGTTTTTATAAAATTACTTTTCTTTTACTTTCTTTCTTTATTTTTCTTTCAAGTTTCTTTATTTTTAAAATGCTAAGTATGGTTTCTACCATCCTTATCTAAGTTTTTCATAAGCCAGAGTCTGAAGCGATGAATCAATTCCAAACGCGAGAATTGAAAAGCACCTCATACCCTTCGGGTTACATTTTCAGTTTTCTGGAATCAAGGATCGGTAATCAGCCATCGTTTTACAATCAAAAACACTTTTATTTCAAAAAGAGCTCGTTAAATTAATTATGGTTTTGGTTAACAGTTGGGAGAAGGACGGCTTGTAGCACATTTGACTTCCTTTGAACACTCTTAACGGCGGTTCGCTAAGAAAAACTGAAATCGGGTTTGATTCTCATTGAGACGTTATAATTCAAACCAGGTTTTTCCAAAACTAAAACGGAGTTGGAACGATTGACGCGATTAGTACACATAAGGACTGAGATCCAAATATTTATTTTGGATGATTGGTTAATTGAGATAAAAAAAGTTACAGGGGTTGGGCTCTGTAGACTGTAACCGACATGAATCCGAAGCTAAATCCTATTCAATGATCATTGGAATTGAGGCAAAGCTAATGCCTGAGGCTGATTTAATTTCATAGAATCTTCATCTTTATTTTATTTAAAAAAATATTTTCTTTATTTTCTTTAGATTAAATTTACTTTATTCATAAACTATCAACAAATCTCCCCTTCTTTATTTATTTTACAGTTTTTGGCCAGATCAGAAATCAAGATCAAAATTGTCGGCAACTCCTTAGTCCCAACGGATCGACTCTTACTCTCTCTCTATACTATTCTATTTTCTTTATTTGAGATTAAGGAATTTTATTTGACATAGAAGCGACGCATGTCAGGTATGCATTCTTTTAATGTGTATAATATGATTAATTTTTTAGTGTATATTCTAATTTGTTGCTATTGATACAATATATATTTTGTAGGATAATGCAAATGGTGATTTTTTTTTTGGAGTTTTAATCGATGCAAATGAGAATTTTGAAGAGTGGACTGCTCCCTATATAAATATATTAGTGATTGTTTTAGCTTGGTTTAAAAGTGCTCGTGTTTATTTGAATTATGATGGTTGTTGAATTACTGATGTATAGAGACTATAATTTATAGATCTTCTTTTGTCTTCCTATTTTGTTTTATTGGAGGTTGTATTGTATGAATTTTTTATAGATGCAAATTGTTTTCTTAATGAAATGGCTATTGTTATTTTAAAAATAGAAAAATTATAATAATTTCAGTTAATCGATTGAATTAACTTAATTTTATTCGATTTAATTAAAAATTTTGAAAAATGTTTGGTTTGATTAACGGTTAAGGAAAAATCAATTAATAAATTTAGATAGTTCGATTCGGTCGGTAACCGAAACCGATTGATTGAACACCCCTATATATAAACTAACATGTCTATTTTAAAATAAACTCACCCTTTTTGCACTTACCATATGTCACACTTGTATTTATTCCATGACGATAATTTTGCTACCCATTTTGGCCTAAAAGGCCAAAACTAATAACGTAGAAGGCACTTCAATGAAGAGAAGGGGTTAGTGTTTACCCAAAATCTAAAGATATCTCTCAAAGTTCTCTCAGAATCTCTCTCAAGGTGTAATCATGGAGTGTTTATCCTAAACCTAGGAGAAATGAGTTCAATCATCAGAGGAGATTGAACCCAGTGAATGAACCAAATGAGAGGGTTTGTTTTTTCAATGATATGAAACGGTTTGTATTTTTGAATAAACCATTTTTTTTTAAAATTTATGTCTTTTTCTAATTTCCGAGCTGGCATAAATAATATTTATAAACCTTACGTATACCTCAACGTTACCAGATAACAATCATGTGAGATGCGTGGTTAGTTTTATAATGGCGTATGGCTTAATTGAATGCATTTAAATAGTGGATGATCTAGTTAACAAAAATTCAAAAATTATGATAAAAATGTAAATGGACAATAGTTAGGTGGTCACTGGTATAGTTTATCCTTTTTATATATATGTTAAAAGGTAGTCAATTTGGTTTCAATTTGGTTTCAATTTGGTTTCAATCAAGTCACTGATCGTTAACTGTTAATAAAATTGTTGGCATGTTAGTTAAGCAAATTGTAAAAAGTAATATATTTGATCCTTATTACTTACACATTCTATCAATTTGGTCTTAATTTTAATTACAAATAATAATAGTTTGATATAATAAGTATTGAGGATCAAATGAGCTATTATTCTAACTATAACTAAATTGATAGAATAGATAAGTAATGAGGATCATTTATGTTATTAAAAAAATTTGTTTAACTATCATGTCAGTAATTCTATTCATATTTAATAGTCAATGGCTTGATTGAAATAAATTAAAAGTTTTAATGATATAATTTACAAAATTTTGTTTAATAGTCAAAATAAAAATGATCTCGTAATTTAGGCACGAGGGTAGTTTACGCTTTATTTTAATACCTTGGCTCCTTAATTTACTTTCAGTCGTTTCGATTATTAAAATCTTTTCAAACTATTGGCAATATTATTTGTTAATAAAGTAAGGGTTGTGTGCAATTTTAAAATTTACACGTTTTTATCATTGGATTGAGTGTAATGGTTGAGATTGAAATAATAATTTATTTCTTATTGTTATTTTTTTCATTTTTATTATTAATCTAAATTATTCAATTTTTCCTCATAATTTGAAAATAAAAGATAAGTTTATGTTATATCCACGTGTGTATTTATGTTTATATATATATACATCAAATAATTTATCTAGTGATTGTCGTATAACTTCATAATGAAAACGTCGCGTTGCATGCTAACTTCCAATGTGCATACTGTCGTAACCGGTTTTCGTCCGGGCACGAAATTTTCTTGGTGGAAAAGTAATGTGAATAAATAAATGGTTTTAATGAAATATTTTGGAGTCACCATCGACATTTTTGGGTAAGGTATGTCAATACCTAAAAACATCTTTAAAAGAGCTTTTAAGAAGAAGAAAAAACTATTTAAAAGATAAATTAGTCTGCGTATAACCAAAAATTCGTTCTTTTTAGTAATAAAAAGGGATTCGTGGTCGGTTACGTTTGGGGAAGGATTAGCAACCCCACAACGCTCAAAATTGGTATATGTCGATTATAAATTGTCTCTAATAGAATTTAAGAATTCGAATATAAATTTAATTTATGATCCTCTTATTCCATATTCAATCGCAGAAAACAATTGTAAAATGATTTTTATAAATTATAAATAAATATTTATTTATTTAAAAATATTAGAAAATGACATCTAGTTGCTTTAAGACACTCATTTCTTTTGATATTAAAAAATAATAAATTATTACTTAATTAAATATATCTATATGAAATAAAATAATAATTAAATACCCTATTTTAAATATTGAAACATATAGGGTGATAATAAAAAATTGCAATTAAACAGTGACCAAATTAAAAGAAATTAAAAATATAAGATTAAATTAAAAAGCAATAAAACTTATGGTCAAAAATGAAAAGAATTAAAATATCAGTGACTAAAATGTAAAATATCAAAATTAAAGGCTATAATTTGAATTATTATAAAAAATAATTACTAATAGTGTAATTTAATCATAATTAATTCAGGATTAAAATATAAATTATTAAAACAATAGGGACTAAATATGGTATTTACCCTAAATATATAATTACTATCAGGGACTAAAATATAAGCTAAATAAAATTCGAAGACCAATTTAAAATAATCAGAAATTACTTTAAGTGATCAAAATGAAATTTTATAAACTCGGAATGACTGCGGACAGGGTTTTTCCTTGAGGGAAATTACAAAGATACCCTCACCAAAAGGATGTCGTTTTGGTGAGGGTATAAATACCCTTTAAACCGACCCTAAGGACCATTTTTTTCATTTTTCCCTTTTCCTTCTCTCTCTAAACGAGAGAATGAATTTCTCTCTGCCTTCTCTCTACACCGGAGGGAGTTCGGTCTCCGACCGGCAGCCATACTCCGGCGCCGATCATCGCCGCCGACCACCATGAACGGTGGCCGAAAATTTATAAATTACCCCAAATCGTTCATTTTTAAACCTTAAAATCGAATCTAGTCTTCTCTCCTTCTAAAACCCTATATTTTACCCTAGATCTAAAATAAACCGAAGTGGTTATCTTCGGTTAAACTTGAATCTCCGGCGATATTTGGGTTCCAATGATGCAAAACTTCAAGGGTAAGTTCTTCTCTCCTTTTCTTTTTCCTTTCAGTAAGTTGTTGCTTGTGGTGGGTTCGAATGGCTTCCTCGTTTTGTTTCTATTTGGTGTTGTTGTATGTTCGTGGTTCCCCATTCTTGCTCCATTGGTGTTGTCTTCTTTTGCAGGTTTGGTGGTGGTTTTTATAGCCACCACGATTCTCGCCATGGACCGGTCCTAAGGGTGCATTTTGGTAAGTCACCCAACTATGGTGGTGACTCACCATAGAGCTTCGACGTGGGTAGCCATCTGGCCTTCTGGAGACTTCTGCGAGAGTGACGTCGTGGCAGTGGGGCGTCGACAGCGGATGGTGGCAACAGAGGCGGCGGTCGCGTGGATCCTAGGGTATCATAACCCTAGGGTTTTCTTGCTGGAGCTTTGGACCGTTGGATCTTGCTAAATCCAACAGCTGATGGTGTTGGCGGCTAGGGCTGAGATGATAAACTCTAGTTGGGTTTTAGGGTTACTGTTGGGTCGAGTCTTCACTTGGGCCAGTTCGAGTTTTTTGGACCGGGTTGGGCTTCTGTTGGGCCTCCGAGTTTGGTTGTAAAACGGGCCTCAGGTTTATTATATTTTGGGCCTGAAATGTAATAAAATTATTTAATAATAATTATAATAATAATTATAATAATAATAATAATAATAATAAAATAAATGGGGGAAAAACTACTGTCTACAGCTACCCCTCTTTGCTCACTCTTGTGTTAACAAGAATAGAGCAAAGACGAAAAAGACAATAAGTTTTTTGTCCATTTGGCTTTTCTTGATTAAAATGGAAATGTTGATGTTGTTCTATCTCCTTCTGCGATAGAATCAAGCAAAAGGTTGAATAAGTTCTTCAGACTATGAACTTCTTCTTCCTCTTTAGATGAGTTCTTCATACTATGAACTCCTTTTTCCTCTTCAGACGAGTTCTTCAGATTATAAACTCTTTTTTTTTTCTTCAGACGAGTTCTTCAGATTATGAACTCCTTTTTCCTCTTCAAACGAGTTCTTCAGATTATGAACTCCTTCTTCCTCTTCAGATTATGAACTCCTTTTTTTCTTTTCAGACGAGTTCTTCAGAATATGAACTCCTTTTTCTATCAGACGAGTTCTTCAAATTATGAACTCCTTTTTTCTCTTCAGACAATTTCTTCAGATTATGAACTCTTTTTTTCTCTTCAGACGAGTTCTTCAAATTATGAAGTCTTTTATCCTCTTCAAACGAGTTCTTCAGGTTATGAACTCTCTTTTTTCTTCAGACGATTTCTTCAGATTATGAACTCCTTTTTCTTATTCAGACGAGTTATTATTCAGATTATGAACTCCTTCTGGAAATGTTTTAAGAAAAACAATCTCAAGCGAGATAAATTGTTATTTCAAAACATCCGGCACTGAAGGTCTTATGGATGACCCGAAGGCTTTTTGAAAACATCATGTACTGTAGGTCTTAAAGATGACCCGAAGGCTTTTAAAACATTCTGCACTGTAGGTCTTATGGATGACCCGAAGGTTTTGAAATCATCCTACACTGAAGGTCTTATAGATGACCCGAAGGTTTTGAAAACATCCTGCACTGAAGGTCTTATGGATGACCTGAAGGTTTTGAAAACATCCTACACTGAAGGTCTTACATATGACCCGAAGGCTTTGAAAACATCATGCACTGTAGATCTTACAGATGAACCAAAGGCTTTGAAAACATCATGCACTGAAGGTCTTACAGATGTGGGAAATAGTTTACTAAGTAATAAACTTTGGAAATC
Organism: Hibiscus syriacus; assembly: GCF_006381635.1. Taxonomy (NCBI): domain Eukaryota; kingdom Viridiplantae; phylum Streptophyta; class Magnoliopsida; order Malvales; family Malvaceae; genus Hibiscus; species Hibiscus syriacus. The sequence continues at coordinate 8,261 of NW_024063472.1, forward strand.
ATTTTCTTATTATTCAACAATTTCATTTTCAGAAAAGATTAAATGAGAAACTTTGGAAATCGTTTTCTCATTTTTCGAAATAACTTGTTAATTAGGTAACATGCCCCAAAATACTTCTTTTGTGGATTGCAACCATCTATTCTTCAGATGTTTGCCTCTCCTAATGTGATTTGAATTCTACCTTCCATTTGTAAGGTATTTTCCATCATGAATCTTCTTTTTTCATAGGAAGATCTGTAAAACTTAATATTTGAATGCAATCAAATGTATCAATGTAATGCATTGTCTATTCTGCAAATGATGTTCTTATGAATGCATGAATGTTGATGCAATCTTCATTTGACTTCTAAGTGGTGAACTCGGTCTTCCTTCACTTGTTCATTTATTTCTAGGGTTACCTTTGGATATCAGTGTAGCAACTTATGCTATATTTCTGAAGAACCATTTGATCAACTTTTATCATTGTTCTTTGTTTCATTAAAGTCTTAAAAGAAATGTTTCATTTATGGAACTCTTGTTGTAATCATAATTATGACATTGATGTCCCCATTTTTGTCTTTGATAACATCAGCTTTCTTTGCTTGGACTTGTGTAAAAATCCAATAAAGTTTTCATCTTTGAAAAGAGAATCTATCATCTTTGAAGAATGTAGATCTATCATCTTTGAAAATGTATCTATCATGTAGATGTATAGATGCCCAACTCAGCAAGGATTAATTAAGAAAAAATTGTATGTTCTGATTTGACTCTTGAAACACATCACAAGTAGGCTTTATCCTAATTCCTTTTATGTCTCCACATCTAATTGGATATCGAACAAAATCATTCATACCATATCATGTCGAGATGTTTAACAACATCTAATTGTTCAATCTTAGTTGGTTCCACTAGTTTCTTGTTGTTAAAATTCAGCTCCCTTTTGTGGAAAGAAATATTCATCATATATCACTTCAAACCTTGGGGTTGAAGAAGTCAAACTTTATCTCGAATCAATAAATGGAAACACCATATGTTCTACAACATTGGTTCAGCACCATAATCACTGGTTCATAAAACATTTGACATCACATTCATCCTTTCCTGTGGCTTCTGCCCAGATGTTCGTAAAGCATTTGACAACACATTTATCCTTTCTTGTGGCTTCTGCCCAGATGTTCATAAAGCATTTGGCAACACATTCATCCTTTCCTGTGGCTTCTGCCCAGATGTTCTCAATCATTGAAGCTCCTTGTATAGTGTTCAAAGCTTTTGTATGATGTCAAAAGACCATTGGAGAACAAAACTCAGTGGGAATACAAATGGGATGCTGGTGTGTTTCATGACCAAAAAGTTGGTCAAATTCACAAAATATTCTAGTGCCGAATTGAATAAGAGATACCAACTGTTCTTGATATAATCTCAAACAAGGGCAAGTGTGATACCGATCATGTTTTCTTCCATAATGAGTGTTGTAGGAAGTAGAAACACATCAGCTATAGGAGCCATGTACAGAAGGAGGATCATGGAATTCTTACTACTATAGATGAAACGTACATGATCAAACCAAATAGATGAAAACTCAGTTCACCCCGACTGGCAATGATAACCCTAATAACAATGGGAATAAGGGTAATGTACGTAAGTCGGGCCTCTCTCTTCAATGTCATCAAGTAAGCAAAAAATGTCTTGAAAAATAGCTTTGTATCCCCAACAGTATGATTGAAACTAACCGCCAGGAACCTCAAAGAAATATTCTAATCATCACTGACATACAAAAGACCAAATTCAAAGCCGAGATCTTGAGAACTGAACCTGGATCGAATGGTCTGTATGGGGACCATCTTTATCCATGCAATCATGATATAGCTTAACAAAGAACACGTTGTCATGTGACACATGGTTAAGAAGATTGGGTATTTGAAACCATACTTGCTGAGTAAATATTTGTTCAAATCAATGATCTTGACACATAATGATATGGGCCTTCAGTATGCCCCAATATTTGCTAATACAAACGTTTCAAAATGCACCAACATTCCTGATTATGATTGAAATGGGCTTTCAGCATACCCCAGCATTTGCTTTTTTGTTGATGTGAGCTTTCAAAATACCCCACATTTTCATACTTATATGCCTTCAAAATGTCCACATGGATCTGTCTGAAGTGGCCTTTAAAATGCCCCAACATTTGCTGGTACAAATGTTAAAAACATTACTTCTTACCGAGACGAGCCTCCAAGAATGCCCAAATATTCATATTGCTGTGAGCCTTCAAAATGTCCCACATAGACCATTTCTATCTAAAACGGGCCTTCAAAATGTCCCACATGGACCATTTCTGTTTGAATTAGGCATTCAAAATGCCCCAACATTCTAAACTATAAGGCTTACTCTCAATGTTTGTTTGATTTGAATCTCATGATCCTCACGAGGTCTAATTTTGCTAATGCCCCATTGAGGGTACTCGTGGCTCTATTTGTGAACAAATTTGTTAATCTTGAATACTCTCATTCTGGTGTCACTAAACAGTAGTGTTGTCAAGTAATTTGAGGAATTCTCTTCATGTTGTCACAAACTTAAGAAGTGATTAATCATTCTAACGGAAATGTCTGAGATATTTGCCTCTTCTGAATGAGTGCCCATTTTTGGATCTGGAGGGATCTAGTCGGACAGAGTGGTATAAATTGCTTAGTAATCCATTCCAGGTTGACACAATGACTTATCATCTTTCGGTCTTAAGAGACATGTTCCCTTGGGGTATCAATGTCCTATCTCTTTTCTTTGGGATCGGTAGTGCAGAAGTTGCCCTCTACCGGCTCGACATACCTTTGAAAGTAGATGTGCAAGAACTGAATGATGATCAGTTGGAGTAATTAATGAGTAGATTTGGCGGATTCGACCTTGTTGTCGGTGGCATCTTGTGTAACAACCTTATCGGAAGAAATAAACATCATCGTGATGAACTCAAAGATTTTTGTTAGTGCCTTTTCTTGCAATGGCTGCTATACCGACTGCCTTTCCTGTTTCTCCAAGATACGCACTGCCATGTCCCACTCTTCCCGAACAATGGAAATGTTTAGTTGATGATAAAGCCGGTTATCTCTACTTTTGGAATCTTGTAACCAATGTTACCCAAAATGAAAGGTCTATAAGTGTAGAATCTGTTCCAATATCTTATTTTGTGCCTATAAGTTCTCAAATTCAAGTTCAACAATCTTCTGAAGGACATAATGAACATAATCCTAACAATGAAAATGATCGGCATGGAAGAGGCAGCAATGATGTATCAAGACTTGAGCCAGTATCACAGTAAACCAGAGTGCATGTGATGGACTTGTTCATTCCTATAATACATCTAATGGGATTTATAGCTCTGTGATTAGAGGATCTTTTAGGGGACATAGATTGGTGGCTGAGGAAAGTAATTTGTCTGGTGATGTTTATCCCTATCAGTATGAGATAAGTGTCCCTTTTAAATAGGATAATCTTTCTTGATGAGTTGCTAATAATGTCACAGGAGATCATTACAAGTTCAATTCTCCAGACTTTCTGGCTTCTTGGAACACTTGCTTTCAAGAATGCTTCATCATTCTGGTCTTGCTTATTCTTTTTCTACAATAGAGGTAGAATATGCAACAATTTGTTTTAAGGACCTACCTCATTTGAGACTGTCCTGTTTGAAAATGTTTTTCTTCCTTTCTTTATCGAAGAGTGAAAGAATTTTGTAAAGTATTGCCCATTAAAGGTTCACAATTGAATCAAATCATAAGCATGAGTTCAAAGAATATCAAATACATTAATAGCTCTTTAATGTTTTGAGAAGTATAGTTCTTTGACAAGTATCAAGATTTGGTTTGGTTTCAAGATGGCTTTCCTATTTTCTATGGTTACATCTATTTAAGATGTCACTTCTCTCTCTCTTTGTGAACTTTTCCACACACCTCACTTTAAGGACTTGGTATTTTAACCGGATGTGCAACTTGTATAACCAATTACTAGAATACTTCTATTTCAATTCTCTGAAATTTTCCATTTGTGTAAGCTTTGTAAACTCTAGTAGAAGCAGTGTGAAAATATCAATCTAAAAATTGAAGTTTCTGAGTGCTCGTGTGAGGTTAACTATAACAGGTGTTCCTTAACCCCCTTTATCCATCCTTATATAGTAACTTTTTTTGCCATTTTGGCTAGCTCAATTCAGCTTTATTGTATATAATAATATAACCACCTTTATTAGGCTAGTTGAAACTTATCCATAAAGCCATGGCGATTAACCAATTTCTCTAGAGGACCGTTTTTTTATAATATATAACAGGCTAGCTGAATATTATCCATAAAGCCAGGACGATTAACCAATTGTTTTTTAGGGGGACAACTCATCAAACAGGTTAGCTGAATATTATCCATAAAGTCGGGGCTATTAACCAATTGCTTTAGGGGGATAACTCAAGCTTTATTGTATATCTAATATAATATGAGTATAAGACACTAGCTTGTTATGGAGAACTTGTTATAGTCTAAGTGTTTTGGTGGAAATCAGAAAAAATCTCTTCGTTAGAGTTCAATTCCTAAGCAACTGACTTAAACTAGATTTACCTATTTGTAAAAAATATGTTCATCATCAAACGTCATCAATAGAAAAATACTCTAGTCAGTTTTGTAATGTAATACACCAACGATGCCCCATGTTGTACGCTCCTATATATAAATACCAAATCTTTTTTGTAATTCCTTTCAATAGGAGAAGGTTATCTCATATTTTTAATAGGATAGTGTTTGGGTATATTTCATCTGACGTAAGGTCAAGGGTCCTTGTTTTTCTGGTTTTCAATCCTGATTTTTGTCAAAGATTATAACTCTAATCATTAAAGAGTTTTTAATCCAGTTGATATTCAAAGAACTGCAAGATTGCAAAATTGATTCAATGCTCATAATCTTACAAACAACACAAATTTATTTATTGCTCAAAAGGCAGAGAAATGAACAAAAAAACATGTGCAAACAAGATGCTGAAAATATAAAGGTACTACAGTGGTATATAATAACTTCCACTTGTTTTGTTTAGCTTGCTTTATCATTCCTCGATGTTGGGTGTGTACTTGGCTCAGGATTTTCATCCTTATTTTCCCCCCATTTCTTGATCATTTCTTTTGTGTCAACTCCTTTGGATAAACTTTCAGATAAATCTCTTCTTCCTCCTGAGTAGTCTCCATCATCATCTTTTTTCTTCCCCGACTGGAAATTGGGCTCGATTTTAGATCCAGAACAACTTTTCCTTGGTGATTACAGTTTTGTCGTGTTTCTGAATGCTCATTACAACTATGGTTGGTGTAGTATTCGCCAGACTCATTAAATTGCCCCCTGCCTCACTTGTTTTCAGAAAATCTAATATATGTGTCTGAGGTGTCTTCTAGGTTACATCTGCCCCATTTTTTCTGAGACTTGTGGGCCAATCACGAATTACCTTTCCTTTCATTTCTTCATTTCGTATCTCTTTCTCATTTTTTATCACCAGAGAAGTATCGAGAGTTAAATCTTCCATGCATACTTCACCTTCTTTAGTTTTTCCTTTTCTCTTTTCAATATCTTCTGTTGTATGATCTTCATTTTCCTTGACCCTATTAACTTCATTTTAGTGGTTGAATCCCAATTGTCTGACCAAAATGGACTGATTGTTAACATCTACTTCTATGATTCCATGAACCAAAAGCTCTTGAACCCGTCGTTTGAAGTTACCACAATTCTCGATGGAGTGTCCTCGGATTCCAACATGATATTCACAAAAGACTTTCTCATTATACCATCTCGAGTAAGGAGGCAATAAAGGCTTAGCCTGACATGGGGAAATAAGTTGGGCTTTGAGTAACTCAGGATATAACTTGCTGCACGAAATTGAATGAAACTTGGGTAGAATTTCCCTTGACATCACTTTCTCCTTACAATTGTTTACTTTGCTTTCTTGAAGACCTTGTGATTGATGACCAAAATGTTTGCTATGAATGTTTGATTCTTGACCAACATCATGAGACAGACAGTAATTCGAACATTTCTCTTTCTCGACCAGTTCTGAGTTTTTGAAGTAGCTTAGGTTTCCTATCTTCAAAACATAGCAACCTTTCTGTTACAAGATCTTGGAATTTTAATTTCAGAATTATACAATTTTCCACAGAGTGACTGAAATCTCCAGAATGATAATTGCATAAATCTTTGACATTATGCCAATCTGGATGCCAAGAATAATCTCTAAGAGGAATGGATGTTACAAGACCACTTTCAAAGAGAAAATGTAACAAGTCTGAATATGAGATTGGAATTGGAATGAAAGGTATCACTTTCTTTTTGCATTTTTTAGCTTCCTTCAATGGCTTTTGAACCTCTTCTATGCTTCGCTTCAACTTGATCATGTCGTCTTTTCTGGGAGCCTTATTGGATTTCCACATTTCTTGACAAGTTCTTGGTCATTTGTTTCCATTACATTGGCCATACCACTAATATTCATAATCTCATTCAAATATGTTACAACAGGATTCTCTAAGAGTTTCTCTCCATGGATCACAATATTCACTATTTACATTAGTTTTGTCATTTGCTCTTTTGAATCATCTTGGAATTTTTTTCTTGATCCATTTGTTCATTTGAATCACCCTGGAACTTTTTACTTGATCAATCATCTCTTGTTGAGTCTTGATAAGTTGCTCTTGCAGTTTCTCGATTCAACCAACCCTTGCTAAAATCTCATTCATGGCTATTATCCTTCTTTAGGAAGACCAAGTTAGCTCCAATTTGATTTCAGAAATTCTGTCATGTAATTCTCCAGGAATTATTCCCATATTTCATGATTAACATGTAATATAGTTTGAAACTAACAAAATTGCAAGTGCATGATGTAATATTGAAACTATAAATGTAACTATGCAAAGATGCAAATGTAAATGCAAATGCAAAAATGTGGATGTATAATGAAAATGCAAAGATGCAAAATACAAATGCAAAGATGCAAAATAAAAATGCATGTATGAAAAAGGTGTTATTCAAGAGTGATCATCTTAAAACAACCTTCATTGAACACAAAAGTTTCAGTACATCAAATAAAACTTTACATATAGGGATAGATTTCACTCCTAACTTCAACAAAACTTTACATATATGGGATAACCTTCACTCCTAACTTCTCTAAAGCCAAGTTAGTTTCCCTTCTTGCTCAAAAGTTGAATTCTCAATCTCCTTCAATTTCTTGTAAAGTAAGCTAAGTCTATCAGCTTATGAGCCATATTGCTTGTCTGGACAGCAGCTTCTTCCATGACATTTTCCTTCATCTTCTGTGTCAACTCTCGGAGTTGTAGGGAATGTTGCTCATTCTCCCTTGTGAGGGAATCTTTATGGTTACTGAGTTCTTTGACAATATCTTCATGTATGTCGCCGCTCTTTTTCAGTTTGGTGACCCCCGTTATCCACTCTTCTGGGGTCTTTCCTATGCCATCATTTTGAAAGGCTTGACTGATCTTTTGGAAATCCTCACACATGGTGCTCATCTTTGTACTTAATTTCTTGTTTTCATCTTTCCAAAAACGTGTTTGAGCTTCATAAAAAATTCCTTCCTTCTGAATGCTTCTATTGATACTCTTACCATAAAATGATTTTGGTACCAATCTAACAGGATCTTTGTGGAATACTTTTGGTATCAATCTAACAGGATCTTTGTGTGCATAGCTCTCCTCTATCCTCAGAGTTCCCTCAGGATTCCATTCCTTAGTTGCGTCATAGTTTGCTTGATCATAAAATGTTTTGTCCATTTATGAAAACTTTTCAATTTGATGAACACTCTCCCGAATCAACACCTTCTGGTTATGCCATGATCATGCAATGCAAGCAAAAGAAATCAATATAAACAAATTAGAGCAAAATAAAATATATCTACAAAATAGATAACAATAAGAAAAATAAAATGGTTAGTACCAACTAATGGAAAGAAAAGATTCTACCTATCATGGTATAAATCCTAACCTCGTGCTTTATAGTTCCATGCTTTATTTTGAAAAACTAACCTAACCGCATGATTACTAATTCGCATGCATAGAAAAAATAAATAAATAAAAACAAAAGTTAGAACTTATTTCTCCTTTGTGTACACCTATGAACAGAGTGTCAGTAATGTCTAAGATCGGGTAAATTTCTAGGGTTTATTATATGCAGGGTTTCGGTTCTAAGAGTAAAGGTACTCGAACTGTCCTTATTGGTGCCCCATTGGGCTACCAAACCCTCAATCCTGGTCCATTACAGACCCCGAAAGCTACTTACTAGGTCTGACACGGAGAATAAATTCTCACGAAGACGTCTCTTTCACTCCCACTTAAAAGGAAAAAGCTCAATTATAAAGCTTATGTTATGCAATGCAAGTGTTGTGTGTGAGGAGAAATTTTCACACAAAAATTAATATCTGAAAATAAAATTAAATATTCATATACAAGAGTATAAAATAAATTGAAAGAAATCAAAATAATCATAAATTAAATAAAATTGGATTCTCAATTTCTAATTATAGAGACAATATATAATCAACTTAGGTTTGCCTAAGGTCCCCAGCAGAGTCGCCAAGTTGTCGTAACCGGTTTTCGCTCGGGCACGAAATTTCCTTGGTGGAAAAGTAATGTGAATAAATAAATGGTTTTTAATGAAATGTTTTGGAGTCGCCATCAACCTTTTTGCATAAGGTAGGTTGAATATCTAAAAAGCATCTTCTAAAAGAGCTTTTAAGAAGAAAAAAACTATTTAAAAGATAAATTGGTCTGCATATAACCAAAAATTTGTTCTTTTTAATAATAAAAAGGGATTCCTGGTCGGTTACGTTTGGGGAAGGATTAGCATCCCACAACGCCCAAAATTGGTACCTGTCGATTATAAATTGTCTCTAATAGTAGAATTTAAGAATTCGAATATAAATTTAATTTATGATCCTCTTATTCCATATTCAATCACAGAAAACATATGTAAAATGATTTTTATAAATTATAAATAATATTATTTATTTAAAAATATCAGAAAATGACATCTAGTTGCTTTAAGACAACCCATTTCTTTGATATTAAAAAATAAAAAAATATTATTATTTAATTAAATATATTTATATGAAATAAAATAATAATTAAATACCATATTTAAAATATTGAAACATATAGGGTGATAATAAAAATTGCAATTAAACATTGACCAAATTGAAAGAAAATAAAATATAAGATTAAATTAAAAAGCAATCAAACTTATGGTCAAAATGAAAAGAATTAAAATATCAGTGACTAAAATGTAAAATATCAAAATTAAAGGCTATAATTCGAATTATCATAAAAAATAATTACTAATGGTGTAATTTAATCATAATTAATTAATTCGGGATTAAAATATAAATTATTAAAACAATAGGGACTAAATATGGTATTTACCCTAAACATATAATTACTATTAGGGATTAAAATATAAGCTAAATAAAATTCGAAGACCAAATTAAAATAATCAGAAATTACTTTAAGTGATCAAAATGAAATTTTATAAACTCGGAAGGATTGCGGACAGGGTTTTTCCTTAAGGAAAAGGACATCGTTTTGGTGAGGGTATAAATATCATTTAAACCGGCCCTAAGGGCCATTGTTTTTCATTTTTCCCTTTCTTCTCTCTCTAAATGAGATAAGGAATTTCTCTCTGCCTTCTCTTTACACCGGAGGGAATCCGGTCTCCGGCCGGCAGCCATACTCCAGCATCGATCGCCGCCGCCGACCACTGTGAACGGTGGCCGGAAATTTACAAATTACCCCAAATCGTTTGTTTTAAACCCTAAAACCGAATCTAGCATTATCCCCTTCTAAAACCCTATATTTTACCTTAGATCTAAAATAAACCGAAGTGGTTACCTTCGGTTAAACTTGGATCTCCGGCGATATTTGGGTTCCGATGATGAGCAAAACTTCAGGGGTAAGTTCTTCTCTCCTTTTCTTTTTCCTTTCAGTATGTTGTTGCTTGTGGTGGGTTCGAATGGCTTCCTCGTTTTGTTTTTATTTGGTGTTGTTGTATGTTCGTGGTTCCCCGTTCTTGCTCCGTTGGTGTTGTCTTCTTTTGCAGGTTTGGTGGTGGCTTTTATAGCCACCACGATTCTCACCATGGACCGGTCCTAAGGGTGGATTTCGGTGAGTCGTCGAACTATGGTGGTGACTCACCAAAGAGCTTCGATGTAGGTAGTCATCTGGCCTTCTGGAGACTTCGGCGAGAGTGGCGTCGTGGCAGTGGGGCGTCGGCAGCGAATGGTGGCAACAGAGGCGGCCGTGTGGATCCTAGGGTATCATAACCCTAGGGTTTTCTTGCTGCAGCTCTGGACCGTTGGATCTTGCTAGATCCAACGGCTGATGGTGTTGGCGACTAGGGCTGAGATGATGAAACCCTAGTTGGGTTTTAGGGTTACTGTTGGGTCGGGTCTTCACTTGGGTCGGTTCGGGTTTTTTTGGACCGGGTTGGGCTTCTGTTGGGTCTCCAGGTTTGGTTATAAAACGGGCCTCGGGTTTATTGTATTTTAGGCCTGAAATGTAATAAAATTATTTAATAATAATAATAATAAAATAAATGGGCAAAAAACTAGTGTACACATACAATCTACCACTCAAGTAACACTTAATGGAAATTAAAAGATCATAAAATTCCATTTCATTTACGCGTGTCCAATTCATCAACAAGAAAATACTGGAAAAAGAAAATAGAAATATGAGTAATTGAGGATGGCAGATTGAAAATTGGAGATCAATAGATGTGAACATCGGCTTTCTAAAGACCCCTTTGATGAGGAAGATAAAGTTCCTTTGCTTATACGGTCATTGCGAGATGAGCAGGATATCAACCAAGTAAGCTGGCAATTCATTGCCTTGCCAGCATTTACCATTTTCATATGCCATGTGCCTTATGTTATCCAAATACTTTTCAACTCGATGATAAAAATTTCTTAAATCGTTTCCCATTTTTATTAAGTCGCTTTTTTTTGGACAACATCAAGGAACTGTCGTTCAATATGGTACCAATCTTGCACCGATTGTTTGAATAAATGATTTAATTCTATGATCTTCCAAATAGCTCGTGTAGTGGGCTGTGAAGCGGATCACAGCCTTATTTTAGCCCGCACTTAGTATTATAGGTCTTCCTTTTACCTTGGGTTTTTTCTATTGTATCCAGTGGGTGGAATATGGATTCTTTTGTTCATATTTTGTACTATTAGTTCTTGAGGACGGGCTTAGATCCACTGAATTTTTTAGGCCCACACAATAAAAATTATACCTAATCGATTGCCATAAACTACTAGAAAAAGGATGGAAGTGATTTACAATAACATAAACTATAAATTTTATATACTTAATTTTTTTAAGGATACAAATTTTATATCTTCAAATTTTTAATTATAATTTCTTTCTTAAAAAACTAAATATCTTCTTTACTGGTACGATTCTCATTTTTTAATTAATTTTTCATCGTTTATGTCAATTTCAAAATTCTAACCCAAATATCCCTTCAACCCAACTAAAATTTGAGGACAATTACCCTTGTAAACATAGGGTAAAGAGAAATCTCGAAGAGCACATATAAAGAGAAATTACTAATAATTCATTTAGGTAACTCCTTAAATACTATAGTTTTCACTCGATTTGATTGAAATAAATATATCATATACTTGTACTATGAAGCCACTAAAATCAGCGACTTAAAACAGATACTCTAATGTGGATAAACCAGATGAAGCAGACCATGGAACATGAACAACAACCATGTGATTCTCGACCTCAAACTCCACATCTTTTCCGTCAATCGTGCAAGCTGTCGGCTTGTCCGAAGCAAAGGCTCTCATTTCACCGCTTCCCTTCACTTCAATCCGAACCAAGCTTTCGTTGTAGACTAATGACTGGTTGGCACCGCCGGTGTTAAGCATGTTGACCAGCCCAATGGGAGCGAATTGGACTGATTTTCCAGCCAAGACGGTGACCGGTGAGATAGTTACGAGCTCGAAGTCAAATGGTTTCAGTGAGATTCCAATGTTTTCAGCCGGTTTTGAGAGGACTAGTTTCTTGGACTGAGAAAAATACATGGCGAAAACTTGGACGCCTTCGATCGAAATAGGGTTCTTCCCACTGTCCCATTCGATGTTGTTCGGATTCATCTCGGCAGTCACCGTTTGCGAAAACTGCAAAAAGCATTGGTTTCTTCTAGTTTCACGGCACCATCCGCCACCTTGACAGTTAAATGCGCCGAGCACACCAGTATACTGTCCAAAAAAAAGGCTAAATCGTTAGTTCATTCATTATTTACAAGGGTTAGGGAAAAAATATTGCCAAATACGTAGGAATGACAAACCTTGTTCAAGTTCCAGATTTTGAGCATGGTTTTGCCATCATGTAGAGGGTCTTCAAAGAGGCAATCCCTGGTTGGAAGTGCATAGTACTGGCAGCGGAGGATCGATCCGTCGGGCAGGACGATACGTTTGAGGAGCGAAAAGTTGTGGTTGCCGACCGTGTCGCTCACATAAATCGGGCCACCGGAGATGGCCCTTGAAGCAGCATGGAACTCGGCACAAGGGTGAGTGGACTGGAACATGTCCCAGTCAGGGTGGATAAAGTTGCCCATCCATAGACTGTTATAAGCACAGTGAACCATGTGACATCCTTGGAGCCAAAATGTGCCATTAGGGTCACCTGATGGATCAGTGCACCAAAAATCGTCCCCTATAAAACAAACAAACCCATCAGAACAAAAGCCCAAAAACTTCAATATGAATTATAAAGTGAAGTATTTAATATTATTTTATTTATGTCATCTCAAACTATTTTAATTTTATCTTTAATGATGAATTATACACTTTTGATAGTGATAAAAAAAATTAAATACAAATCGAAATGAATCACTTACCGACGCGACCAAGACAAATGGCTTCTGTTCCAAGAAACATGAAATCATTGCAGTGCTCCATACTGGCAATAACGCCGTTGCCTTTGAAATGCTTTCTCAGTGAATCCGTCAACGCTTTAAAATAAGCTTTTGCAAGCTCAACTCTTCCACCGTAATTTTCACACAACATTTCCAACAGCTGTTTCAAAAAAGAAAAAAAACATGATTAAAATATTTAAATTAGGATAACATCAAATTTAATATTATGATATTGGATTGGGGAAAAGGCTAGGTGTCCATGGGACCAACCAACTGCTGAAAGAAAACTTTTAAAATTTTATGATAAAGATTTGTTGAGAAATAGCAATAAAATAACCTGTAGTTTCTTGCCGACCAAATGTGAAATACGCCAACCAAAATTTTGTCTTTATTTTAATTAAACTTAGTCAAAGTAAAAGGATAAAAGAGATTAAGATTTGGCCGCCGATGGTCAATTTTTCATTTTCATGAATTTTCTAGAAGACAAGGACTAGTTTTCAGATCTCACCCATAAAAGAATATTTTAACATTGAAACCTTTTTTAATTGAAAAGAAAAAAAGTATGGGTAAATAACTTACATGGATAACGTCGACTTTAACTCCATCAATTCCGACATTTTCCAAGTGAGAATGAAGTCCTTCATAAAGTTCATCGGCCTTCTCCGGCGGCACCAACCCGATACCGGTGTTGACAATCTTATCAACGGCCAGATCCTCCATCGTTTTCTTCAATCCCGGAGACAGTTCCGGCTTAATAACCTTGGTTTCCGGCAAGCCAGGGACATTAGGCCTTAAACCACCCCAATATCCACACAAGGCATGCCACACATAAACAAAGTCCACGGTGTTAAATTCCTCCTTAAGGTCCTTAATAAAGGCACCCATGCCCTTTTTAGCGGACCCGTTGGCCAAACTCCGAGGGCTAACGTAGTCCCTAAACTTGTAATTCTCTTGAAACTTCAACAGCCTGCATGGCATTTGTTCACCGGCCACCGCGCAATTCATGCCCTCTTTGGTGACGGGGTCCTCATCATGGCTAATGGATTGCCACCCGTCATCGATCAGCACCAGTCCTGGTGGGCACCCACCTTCCACCAATCCCTTCACACCTTCCCAAACACCTTGAGGGTGCACAGTAAGATAAAATGCATCCCACGTGCACCAACCGAATTTGTCCACGATACCCGGTGGGTTTTTCTCTTCCAATAACTTGAAGGTTCCAAGGTGCTCCTTCACCACTTTCATGGCTTCCTTGACCAAATTGAACGGATCTTCGCCGACGTGAACGTAAAGAACACTCCGGAAAGTAGCGGAGGTGACCGCAGTGGAGCCGCTTTCGACGCAGATATCAACGTTGTCTTCGGCACCGGGTTGAATCGAAGCCCTGAAGGGCCTTCGAGGAGGGGGAGGAGGAGGGCAAAAGGCCTGCCGGAGTCCGATTTATCGAGAATCACCATTTGGGTCTCGTTTTCAAGGTCTTTCCCATTGGAACCAACCCAATGAGTAGTCCACCAGACTTTGAACCTGAAGATGCTCATGAACTTGATGTTCTTCAGCTTCCCGATGGGGACAACATGGCGGCTGTCGGATTCAACAGCGTCAAATCCTACAAAGGATCCGAAGGTGGATAATGATTTATCGGCGGAAGGAGTTACCGTGATGTTATCAGGGACGTCGGTGAGAAAAACGTGGCCATTGACAAGGAAGTTTGAACCTTCCAGGGAGATTAAAGACTGGTTATGGTGGCCATCAACAAGGCCTGAAGCACCAGAATTAACCTTACTCAAGCTTGGAGACATAATGGAAAGCAAAAAAAAAAGTTTTTGCTGTTTAGTTTAAGAAATCAAAAGGAGATAGAATTAGAAACGAATAAATAGAGTAAAAAGAAAGTTTGTTTACGTTTACACAAGGAAAAGAACTGAGATCTTTTTAAAGGAAATAAAATCAATGAAAATAAATTGCTTTGATTCTGTGTTTTCTTAAGCTTGAAAAACTTTGCTCTGTTTTGGTTGCTCAAACGAGACGGGTAATGCTCTAATTTATAGGCTTTTGGGAGCGAAAGTGAGGTGGAATTTCGTTTAAAGGAAAAGAAAAGGAAATAATATGAGAAGTGGGGTTGGTTTGGAATTAACTTTATTACTATTTATTCTTAATTAATCAAGTGGGAAATACTTTGCAATAAATTAAAAGAAGTGTTATTAATTTCTATCCAAACTTATTATTATTATTTTCCTTAGGTTACTGGACTTAGTGGCTTGTTGCCCTTTTGTTTTGGGTGCCAACTGCCGACACTTGTTTGTTTTTCTTTAACACCGCACCCGGAATTTAGGCAAAAATATTTTAGTCATAAATAATTGGCTTTTTACCGAAAAATCATCATAACAAAAAATAATTACCTACATATTTTCTTAAAATTTTATCAATTTAGAACCCTTCTTGATAAGACGTATATTGTCATCCACGCCTTTGTAGGATTTTGTCCGAACTAGCACAACGTCATGAAAGGCGTGGATGGACATTCAAACTTATCTGAACTGGTGCCACGTAAGGACAAGCATGGATCGTCATTTACGCCTTAACAATTTAAAAATTAAAAAAATAAAACTATAAGACTAACAAAAACATTACCCATATCATTAGCTATTGAATCACCAAATCTGGGATTGTTCAGAAGCTCTAAAATATGCCTGTACTGATCTAGAGTGAATATTGTTGAAGGAATTGACGCAGGAGTAACAAACTCAAGATGTGCATGGATCTGGTTAAATTTTTGACCCACGCGATCTAATTCGACCTGAAAATTCTAACACCTCCACTCGAAAACTGACTTGACCCGAAACACACAAAAATTTCACCTAACCCGAGCCCGACCTGAACTATAGATATGATACCCGACCAGACCCGGATTAATGTATTTATTTTTATTCAAAAAAAAATAAAAAGTTGAAAACACAAATCTAACAAAAACAAACAAGTTCAAATACTAGTTAGTTAAAGTTACAAGCCCATAATTAAAATTACAATCCATATTATAGTTTAATAAGCTAAAATTCACACATAAATTTCAATAAACTAGACATAAACATAAACGTCCAATGAAAAAGATCCTCCACTATCACCGCATTCTTCAATCTTATCAAACCACTAAAATCTTATAAAATAAATTTATATATATTAATATATAAAAATATTATAATAAAATAATAAATATAAAATCATTACCGTTATATCATCTTGCTCTAGTTCACCATCTTCAGAAAAGCTTCCTTTATTTAAATTTGATCATAATACATAAATGAAAAGAAATCTAGTAAGAAATAATTATCAAACATATAGGCCAAAAGTAATAAAATTATTCGATAAGTCTATTAAGTAAAAAGTAAAGTATGTACCTTCTCCTTCTGCCGATAATCAATTTTGACAT
The DNA here is from genome assembly GCF_006381635.1 of Hibiscus syriacus. Classification (NCBI taxonomy): domain Eukaryota; kingdom Viridiplantae; phylum Streptophyta; class Magnoliopsida; order Malvales; family Malvaceae; genus Hibiscus; species Hibiscus syriacus. The sequence continues at coordinate 24,606 of NW_024063472.1, forward strand.
GTTAAGGCTTCTATAGTTGAAGGATGAAGTCTACTACGTTGTGTATTCACCAAACCCCCTCCGATACTAAAAGTATACTCTGAAGCAATAATAGAAACTGAAATAGCATAAATATCTTTAGCGATAGCTTGCAGGATAGGAAATTGTGACCCGATTGTCTTCCACCAAGTCAATATATCAAAGTCTGACGTCTTAGGAATAACATCCACTTCCAAGTAATGATCTAACTCAGAATTGACTTTTAATGTCTTTTGATTTTTCCTTGAAACATAAGCGTTAAAATCACTAGGGCTTCCCAAATCAACTGGAACACTATCTAAAGATGTACTGTTGAAGGATTGAGGTTCCTTCTTTGAGGACACCAATCTTTCTTGATATTATGTGACCAAATCCTGACATAGTTCCACACTTCTCTCAACTTCATATTCGACAGTATCCCCCTAAATGTTCTCAAAATAATACTCCAAAAAAGTTGTTTTGTACCTTAGGTCTAAAAGTGTGGCAACTCTCATAATATCATCCATGTCACTCCAATATTTCTCAAACTTTTTCAACATGTTTTTTTTCATTCTTGAAATGGTGATATTACTATGTGCAACCCATTTATTCAATGCCATCCTAATTCTACAAATACTCAAAAAATAAAGATTCTTCATCGCATATTTTGTACCTAAAAAGCCTTCTAGGATCTCATAAAGCATCTTACGTTTATCACAAATCTTTGATGCAAAAGTAAGGAAAAAATCCTTGAAAGATAAAGTTGATTAGAGCATCAAAAAGGTAGAATTCCATTGTGTTCTAACATCAGCACATAATTATTTTACTGTTGAAATGCGCAATTGAAGTGTCTCTTCAAATCTTTCCCACCTTTTTAGAGTAGCACTCCAAAAAAGAATACTATGACAAATACTTTCTATACCATCTCTAATCACATTTAACTCATCTTTCACAATTAAATGCAATATAAATGCAATATATGTGTGCAATAATGCATGTAAAAGAAGGATCCATTAAGTAATAAAGTATCACCTCCCAATCTATCAACTAACAACCTAATGATGACATCATTCACACTACAATTATCAACTGTATTTAAAAAAATACTTACCTTAATAAAATTGAGATTCTTCACTTTTACAAAACACACATTATGGGAAGACAAGTTAAAAAAATGGAACTCTTGAAGGCATAAACTAAAAAAGAAAGATTTGATTTTTAGTGTGTGATGAAATGATGAACTAAAAACTCCATAAAATTCAAATTTTTGCATGAAAATGAAAAAAACAAACAAACTTATCGTTCGTCCGTGAGTTCTCTGTGCAGAAAAAAAGAAAGAAGGAAAATGAGAGCAAAGAATGAATTGGGGAAAGAGAATATTTAATGTGTCTGGGCGAGTACTCGGGTTTTTAACCTTAAACCCGATTTCAACTCGAACCCGAAATTTTTTTAAATAACCCGACCCGATCAGATCGGATTGAGTTGGGTTGGAACTTGTCGGGTCCGGATCTTATGCCCATTCGTAGACTCAACCATTAGGTCGGTGAACTAACCGAGACTCAGAAGCACAAGAGACAAGATTAATCAAGCAAGTAAAATCATATATCACGTGATCAGTTGCATTGGTGTCAAGAATCCAAGTAAGAGTCTTAGGAGGATAAACATAAACATTACCCATATCATTAGCTATTGAATCACCAAATCTGGGATTGTTGAGAAGCTATAAAATCTGCTTGTACTGATCTGGAGTGAATGTTGTTGAAGGAACTGACGCAGAAGTAGCAAACTCAACTAGGGATGTGCATGGATCGGGTCAGATTTTCGACCCACCCGATCCGAAAATTCTAACATCTCCACTTGAAACCTGACCCGACCCGAAACAAAAAAAATTCACCTAACCCAAACCTGACCTGATCTATTGATATGATACCCGACCCAACCCGGATTAATGCTTATATTTTTATTCAAAAAAATAAAAATAAAAAGTTGAAAACACAAATCTAACAAAAACAAACAAGTTCAAATACTAGATACATAAAGTTACAAGCCCATAATTAAAATTACAATTCATAATATAGTTTAATAAGCTAAAGTTCACACATAAATTTCAATAAACTAGACATAAACATAAACGTCCAATGAAAAAGATCCTCCACTATCACCGGTTAATCATTCTTCAATCTTATCTAATCACTCAAATTCTATAAAATAAATTTATACATATTAATATATAAAATATATTATAATAAAATAAATAAATATAAAATCATTATTGTTATCTCATCTTGCTCGAGTTCACCATCTTCATAAAAGTTTCCTTCATTCGATTAGTTCATAAAACATAAATGAAAAGAAATCTAGTAAGAAATAATAATCAAACATATAGGCCAAAAGTAATAAAATTACTCGATAAATCTATTAAGTAAAAAGTAAAGTATGTATCTTCTTCTGCCGATAACCAATTTTGACAACATGCTAAGGCTTCTACAATTGAAGGATGAAGTATACTACGTTGTACATTCACCAAACTCTCTTTGGTACTAAAAGTATACTCTGAAGCAACAATAGAAACTGAAATAGCATAAATATATCTAGTGATAGCTTGCACGATAGGAAATTGTGACCCGATTGTCTTCCATCAAGTCAATATATTAAACTCCGACATCCTAGGAATAACATTCACTTCCAAGTAATGATCTACCTCATAATTGACTTTTAATGTCTTTTGTTTCTTACTTGAAACATAAGCGTCAAAATCACTAGGGCTTCCCAAATCAACTGGAGCACTATCTAAAGATGCACCGTTGAATGATTGAGGTTCATTCTTTGAGGACACAACTTTCTTGATATTATGTGACCAAATCCCAACATAGTTCCACACTTCTCTCAACTTCATATTCGACAGTATCCCCGTAAATATTCTCAAAATAATACTCCAAAAAAGTTGTTTTGTACTTTAGGTCTAAAAGTGTGGCAACTCCCATAATACCTTCCATATCACTCAAATATTTCTCAAACTTTTCCAACATGAATTTTGTCATTCTTGAAATAGTGATATTACTATGTGCAACCGATTCATTCAATGCCATCATAATCCTACAAATACTCGAAAAATAAAGATTCTTCACATATTTTGTACCTGAAAAGCCTTCGGTGATCTCATAAAATATATGAAGTTTATCACAAATCATCGATGCAAAAATAAGGAAAAACATCCTTGTAAGATAAAGCTGATTGGAGCATCAAAAAGGTAGAATTCATCGTGTTCTAACATCAGCACATAACTTTTTTACTGTTGAAATGCGCAATTGACGCGCCTCTTCAAATTTTCCCACCTTTTCAAAGTAGCACTTCAAAAAAGAACACTATGATGAATCCTTTTTATACCATCTCTAATAACATTCAACCCATCTTTCACAATTAAATGCAATATATGTGCACACCAATGCATGTGAAAAAAAGATCTATTAAGTAATAAAGTATCACTTCCCAGTCTATCAACTAACAACCTAATGATGCCGTCATTCACAATATAATTATCAATTGTAGTTAAAAAAATACTTACCTTAATAAAATCGAGATTCTTCACTTTTACAAAGCACCGATTATGTGAAGACAAGTTAAAAAAATTGAACTCTTAAAGGCATAAACTGAAAAAGGAATATTTGAGTTTTAGTGTTGTCGTAACCGGTTTTCGTCCGGGCACGAAATATTTACTTGACGGGAAAAGTGATGTGAATAAATGGTTTTGAAAATAATTTGGGAGTCGCCATCGGCCTTTTGGGTCAGGTAGGTCGAATGCCTAAAAAATATCTTTTAAAAGAGTTTTTAAGAAAACATCAATTAAAAGATAAACTGATCTGCGTTTTAACCAAAAATTCGTTCTTTTTAATAATAAAAAGGGATTCGTGGTCGGTTACGTTTAGGGAAGGATTAGCACCCCTACAACGCCCAAAATTGGTACTTTTTAATTATAAATTATCTCTATTATTAAAAATTAAAAATTCAAAATATATTTAATTTAAATTTATTACTATAATTTTAAGTAAATTTATTAATTTATATAAATAAGATATTTATTTATTTAGAAATATCAGAAAAGAGCTTCTAGGTGTTTTAAGACAGCTCCTTCCTTTGATATTAAAAAAATAAATAAATATTAAAACATTTATCTAAAAAATAGATTAATATATACAATTTATAAAAGTAGGACATTTATTTATTTAAGAATATCAGAAAATGACTTCTAGGTATTTTAAGACAGCTCTTTTCTTAGATATTAAATAATAAATACATATCAAAAAATGTTTATTTTTCTTAAAAGTAATTTATAAAATTAAATTTATAAATAGGATTTTTATTGAATAAACAAATAGAATAAATAAATAATATTATATAAATATATTTATATAACTTAATAATAATAATAAAATTATCATGAAGATAATAATTTAAACATATATCAACGTAATAATAAAATAAAATAACAATAATTAAAATTAAAAAAATTAAAAGTAATAATATTAAAAACTAATGGATCATATTTATAAATATATGAACTTAAAAATAATAAAACTTATGGTTAAAATTAAGATTATATAAAATTTAATGATCAAATTATAAAATATAAATATTTAAGAGACATGATTAGAATTATCATAAAATAAATACTAGTAGTGTAATTAACCATTATTTATTTAATCAGTGATTAAAATAGAAATATTAAAATTAATAGGGACTAAATATGATATTTATCCTAAATATATTATTTAATACTGGTAAGGATTAAAACATAATAAAATAAAATTTGAAGACTGAATTAGAACATTCAGAAGTTAGTTTTAGTGACTAAAATGAATGATTACAAAACTCGGATGGCTACGGAAAGGGTTTAGCCATACATGTAAATTACGCATATACCCCTTCCCAAAACGACGTCGTTCGGGAAGGGGTATAAATTCCCCAAATGGATGGCCCGAAGGGCCAGCTCTCTCATTCTCTTTTCTCCCTTTTCTCTCAATACTGAGAGAGAACCAGAATTCTCTCGCCTCTCTCTAAAACTGATTTGTTGCTATGGGTTTTGTTTGGCTTGCTGTTGTTTGTTATCTCCGGTCCTTCCTCTCCTCCTTTTTTTGCAGGTTCGGTGGTGGCTTTTATAGCCACCACAGTGTCTTCTTCGGACCGGATAATAGGGCAAAGTTTAGTGAGTCACCAAACTATAGTGGTGACTCACTCTAGACTTCAACGTGTGCGGCTGCTCTGAGTCTTCTGGAGTCTTCATCGGAGGCGTGGCACTGGTGGAGCGTCGGCAGTGGTGTTGGCAGCAGAGGAGACGCCGCGTGGTAGTTGAAGAGGCGGCTGGATGATATAAACCCTAAATTAGGTTTAGGGTTTGTTATGGGCTTCTGGATCTGGGCCACCAAGTTTGTAATTGGGCCTCGATTTGGGTTTTGTAATATTAATAAATATAATATATTAATAATAATAATAATAATAATAATAATAATAAATTTAAAAAAAAATTGATGTCTACAGATGCCCCTCTTTGCTCATCCTTGTGTTAACAAGAATAGAGCAAAGACGAAAAAGACAATAATTTTTTTCATTTGGCTTCCCTTGATTATGATGGGAATGTTGAAATAATTCTTCTTTGGGATTAGCTCTTCTCATTATGAACTTTTCCGCTGGGGATGATGTTGACCTATTTCCTTCTGTGATAGAGTCATTCAAAAGGTTGAATAAGTTCTTCTCATTATGAACTTTTTCTTTCCCCTTCAGATGAGTTCTTCTCATTATGAACTTTCTCTGGAAAGGTTGATGCTAATCTATCTCTTTCTGTAATAGAATTATGCAAAAGGTTGAACAAGCTCTTCTCATTGTGAACTTCTTCTTCTTCAGATGAGTTCTTCTCATTATGAACTTTCTCTGGAAAAGCTGATGCTAATCTATCTGCTTCTGTGATAGAATTATGTGAAAGGTTGAATAAGCTCTTCTCATTGTGAACTTTTTCTTCTCCTTCAAATGAGTTCTTCTCATTTTGAACTTTTTCTGGAAAAGTTGATCCATCAGATGATGGATTTGAGCAAAAGGTTGAACAAATTCTTCTCATTATGAATTTCTTCTTCCTTCTTCAGATGAGTTCTTCTCATTATGAACTTTTTCTGGAAAAGCTGATCCATAAGATGATGGATTTGAGCAAAAGGTTGAACAAATTCTTCTCATTATGAATTTCTTCTTCCTTCTTCAGATGAGTTCTTCTCATTATGAACTTTTTCTGGAAAAGCTGATCCATCAGATGATGGATTTGAGCAAAAGGTTGAACAAATTCTTCTCATTATGAATTTCTTCTTCCTTCTTCAGATGAGTTCTTCTCATTATGAACTTTTTCTGGAAAAGCTGATCCATCAGATGATGGATTTGAGCAAAAGGTTGAACAAATTCTTCTCATTATGAATTTCTTCTTCTTTCTTCAGATGAGTTCTTCTCATTATAAACTTTTTCTGGAAAAGCTGATCCATCAGATGATGGATTTGAGAAAAAGGTTGAACAAATTCTTCTCATTATGAATTTCTTCTTCCTTCTTCAGATGAGTTCTTCTCATTATGAACTTTTTCTGGAAAAGCTGATCCATCAGATGATGGATTTGAGCAAAAGGTTGAACAAATTCTTCTCATTATGAATTTCTTCTTCCTTCTTCAGATGAGTTCTTCTCATTATGAACTTTTTCTGGAAAAGCTGATCCATCAGATGATGGATTTGAGCAAAAGGTTGAACAAATCTTCTCATTATGAATTTCTTCTTCCTTCTTCAGATGAGTTCTTCTCATTATGAACTTTTTCTGGAAAAGCTGATCCATCAGATGATGGATTTGAGCAAAAGGTTGAACAAATTCTTCTCATTATGAATTTCTTCTTCCTTCTTCAGATGAGTTCTTCTCATTATGAACTTTTTCTGGAAAAGCTGATCCATCAGATGATGGATTTGAGCAAAAGGTTGAACAAATTCTTCTCATTATGAATTTCTTCTTCCTTCTTCAGATGAGTTCTTCTCATTATGAACTTTTTCTGGAAAAGCTGATCCATCAGATGATGGATTTGAGCAAAAGGTTGAACAAATTCTTCTCATTATGAATTTCTTCTTCCTTCTTCAGATGAGTTCTTCTCATTATGAACTTTTTCTGGAAAAGCTGATCCATCAGATGATGGATTTGAGCAAAAGGTTGAACAAATTCTTCTCATTATGAATTTCTTATTCCTTCTTCAGATGAGTTCTTCTCATTATGAACTTTTTCTGGAAAAGTTGATCCATCAGATGATGGATTTGAGCAAAAGTTTGAACAAATTCTTCTCATAATGAATTTCTTCTTCCTTCTTCAGATGAGTTCTTCTCATTATGAACTTTTTCTGGAAAAGCTGATCCATCAGATGATGGATTTGAGCAAAAGGTTGAACAAATTCTTCTCATTATGAATTTCTTCTTCCTTCTTCAGATGAGTTCTTCTCATTATGAACTTTTTCTGGAAAAGCTGATCCATCAGATGATGGATTTGAGCAAAAGGTTGAACAAATTCTTCTCATTATGAATTTCTTCTTCCTTCTTCAGATGAGTTCTTCTCATTATGAACTTTTTCTGGAAAAGCTGATCCATCAGATGATGGATTTGAGCAAAAGGTTGAACAAATTCTTCTCATTATGAATTTCTTCTTCCTTCTTCAGATGAGTTCTTCTTATTATGAAATTTTTCTGGAAAAGCTGATCCATCAGATGATGGATTTGTATCTTTGCTAAAATTTTTGAAATTCCTGTCAAATATTCAATATGGATAAAATGAATGAAAATGCTCGTATTTTGCAAATGTCTAAATATGATGCATGAATGTTGATGCAATCTTCATTTGACTTCAAAATGGTGAACTCGGTTTTCCTCCACTTCATCATTTATTGCCAGGGTCACCTCTGGATATCAGTGTAGCAACTTATGCTATCAAGCTTGCATTTTTGAAGAACCATCTGATCAACTTGTATCTTTATGTATTCTTTGCTTCATGAAAGTCTCAGAAGAATTGTTTCATTTGTGGAACTCTTATCGTAGTCAGAATTATGACCTTAATGCCCCATTTTGTCTTGGATAAAACCAACTTTATTTGTTTGGACTTGTGTAGAAATCCCATAAAGTTTTCATTTTTGAAAAGAGAATTTGTCATCTTTAAAAAGAGAATCTATCATCTTTGAAGAGTGTAGATGTAGATATGTCTGACTCAGCAGGGATTAATTAGGAGAGTAGAGTCTGTTCTGATTTGACTCTTGAAACATATCACAAGGAGGATTTATTCCAATTCCTTTCATGTCTCCACATCTAATTGGATCTCGAACAAAGCAACTCAAACCATATCATGTAAAGATGTTTAACAAAAACCTATTGTTTGATCTTAGTTGGCTCCAATAGTTTCTTGTTGTTAAAATTTCAGCTCTCCTTCTGTGGAAAGAAATCTTCATCATATCTCAACTTCTAATCTTGGGGTTGAAGAAGACAGACTTCATCTTGGATCAAAAATGGAAACCATATGATCACAACATTGGTTCAGCACCATAATCACTAGTTCATAAAACATTTGACAATACATTCATTTTTTCCTGTGGTTTCTGTCGAGATGTAAAACACTTGACAACACATTCATCCTTTTATGCGGCTTCTGCTCAGATGTTTGTAAAACATTTGACAACACATTCATCCTTTCTTGTGGTTTTTGCTCAGACATTCATAAAGCGTTTGACAACACATTCATCCTTTTCTGTGGCTTCTGCCAAGATTTCTTAATCATTGAAGCTCTTTGCCTAGTGTTCAAAGCTTTTAAATGATTTCATAAGACCATTTGATAGCAAAACTCAGTGGAGATTCAAGTGTGATATTAGTATGACCAAAAAGTTGGTCAAATTCACAAAATGTACTAGTGTCGAATTAAATAGGAGATACCAACTGATCACGTTTTCATATCTGGCAAAGGCAAATATAATACTGATCACGTTTTCTTCTGTAATGAGCGTTGTAAGAATTAGAAACATATCAGCTATAGGGGCCATGTACAGGAAGAGGTTCATGGAATTCTTGCCGCTGGGGATGAAACACCCATGATAAAACCAAAATAGATGAAAACTCAGTTCACCCTGGCTAGCAATGATGATCCCAATAACAACGGGAATAACAGTAATATAAGGGAGAGTTGAGTCTCCCTTTTCAATGTCATCAAGTAAGCAAAAAACTGATGTGAAAACAGCTTCATAATCTCAACATTATGGTTGAATCTAACTGCTAGGAATCTCAAAGAAATATTTCCAATCATCACCGACACACAAAAGGCCAAATTCAGATTTTGAGGTCTCGAGGAACTGATCCTTGGATCGAATGGTCTACAAAGGGACCATCTTTATTCATGCGATTGTGATGTAGCTTAACAAGGAACACGCTATCATGTGACACATGGTTAAGAAGATTGAGTATTTGAAAACATATTTGCTGAGTAGATATTTTTTCAACAACATGATCATAATGTAACTGCCTGATGAACGAAGCAATTATGTATAGTCAGCTTCATTGTCATTGTTTCACCATTTTCATTCTTCATACCTTTCTGTCTCATTGGAAATATCTGTTCAAGTCAATGATCTTGACACATGATGATGTGGGCCTTCAGCATGCCCCAACAATTGCTGATACGATCGTTCAAAAATGCATCAACAATCCTAATTCTGATTGAAATGGGCTTTCAGCATGCCCCGATATTTGCTTCTTGTTAATCTGAGCCTTCAAAATGCCCACATAGATCTGTCTGAAGGAACCTTTAAAATGCCCCAACATTTGCTGATACAGATGTTAAAAGTGTGCTCAACATTACTTCTTGTTGAGATGAGACTCCAAAAATGCCCAAATATTCATATTGCTGTGAGCCTTCAAAATGCTCCAATATTCTATTTCTGGTTGAAATTGGCCTTCAATATGTCCCTCTAGATCTGTCTAAATTGGGCTTTCTAGATGCCTCAATTTTTTATTTCTGGTTTACTCTCGACGTCTGTTTGACTTGAATATCATGATCCCTACAAGGTTCAATTTTGACAATACACTGTGGTGGATACTTGTGCCTTTATTCGTGCTCCAAATATGTTTATCATGAATACTCTCATTCTGGTGTCACTAAACAATAATATTGTCAAGTAACTGGAGAAATTCTCTTGATATTGTCACAAACTTAAGAAGTACTCAATCATTCTGACAGAAACGTCTGAGATATGTGTCTTCTGAATGAGGTGACCATTTTCTGTATCTGGAGGGATTTAGTCGGACAGAGTAGTAAAAATAGCTTGGTAATCCGTTCCAGGCTGACACGGTGGCTTATCATCTTTCAGTGAAGGCCATCTCTGAAATATACTTTTCTGTGGGAGAGAAACCAATTTATGCAAACAGTAATCTGATGCAATGGAAAGACTACATATACAATGGTACAAGCTCATCAAAAATCCGCACCCATGCAACATGTTGATCCTGATAACAACTCATATGATTATGAAGCGATCTTTCAGGATGATTTCACATATATTGATAGTTCTTCTGATATCAAGGAAATCATGAATTCTGATTCTGATGAGGAGAGTAAACTGTTATACTTGACAAAAATGGGATTCTCATAGGCTGAGGCTTCAATAACCATGGAGAGATATGGTTCAGATTCATCAATTGCAGAATTGACAGATTTTATATGTGCTGATCAAATGGCTAAGGTTACTGATGCACTTCTTATGGTAGAAGATAGGAAGCCATTATGCAATGATCCCAATTACAAGCAAAGGCAAAACTTGGGCTATAATTTGTGGAAAAGGAAGAAGCAGAGGAAGCTTGAAAACAAGCTTCTTAATGAAGATGATCATGCAGTTCATCTTTCAATTCCAATGATCGGTTCTGGGGTTCCTACCGAATCAGATCAGATAACTCAAAGAACACTTCCAGAAGATGCTATTGGGTCTCCTTATTTCTACTATGAGAAAATTCATCTTTCAAATCCAATGATTGGTTTTGGGGTTCATACCAAACCAGATCAGATAACTCAAAGAACACTTCCAGAAGATGCTATTGAGTCTTCTTATTTATACTATGAGCAAATTCATCTTTCAAATCCAATGATTAGTTTTTGGGGTTCATACCAAACCAGATCAGATAACTCAAAGAACACTTCCAGAAGATGCTATTGAGTCTTCTTATTTCTACTATGAGCACATGGCACTTGCTCCAGTTAATGTTTGGACTGGAATATCACAGTACTTATTCGATGTAGAGCCAGAATTTGTAGATTCGAAGCATTTTCATGCTACTACACTGAAAAGGGCTATATTCATAATTCTGCCAATTGAGAACAGATTTTCTCTTATTCTGCTTCCTCCATGTGCTGATGCTTTTCCATTGACAAAGAAATGATGGCCTTCCTGGGATCCAAGAACAAAGTTGAACTGTTTATAAACATGTACAGGAAGTGCCAAATTGACAGAAAGGATTTGTAAGGCTCTTGAAGCTTATGACAATGAGCCACCTTCGAGTGTCCAGAAGTATGTTCATGATGAGTGCTGAAAATGGAATTTGGTATGGGTTGAAAAGAATAAAATTGTTCCACTTGAATCTGATGAGGTGGAAATGCTTCTAGGTTTCCCTAAAAACTATACACAAGGATCTGTATAGAGACATGTTCCATGGTGGTATCAATGTCCTGTCTCTTTTCTCTGGGATCAATGATGCAAAAGTTGCCTTTTACTGTCTTGGCATACTTTTGAAAACAGATGTGCAAGAACTGAATGATGATCGGTTGGAGCAATTGATGAGTAGTTTTGTCGAATTCGACCTTGTTGTAAGTGGCATCCAGCGTAACAACCTTACTGGAAGAAATAAACATCATTGTGATGGGCTTGAAGATTTTTGTTGGTGCATTTACTTGCAATGATTGCTACAACAAACTGTCTCTTCTGCTGCTTCAATATTTCCCACTCTTTTCGAATTATGGAACGGTTTAGTTGACAGTAAAATTTGTCATCTTCAACTTTTGGAATCATGTAACCAATGTTGCCCTATATAAAAGGCCTATAAGGGTAGATTCTGTTCCAATGTCTTATTCTGTGCCATAAGTCCTCAAATTCAAATTCAGCAATCTTCTGAAAGACATAATGAATATCATCTTGACAAAGAAAATGACCAGCATAGAAGAAGTAGCAATAATGTATCAAGACTTGAGCCAGCATCACGGTATAACCAGAGTGCAGGTAGTGACTTGTTCATGGCTTTATGATGTAATCTTCTAGAGAACATGAATTGATGGTTGGGGAAAATAATCTGTCTGGTGATGCTTATCGCCCTCAGCATGAGATAAACGATAATCTTTCTTGATGAATTGCTAATGTCATAGGAGAGTGTCAAAAGTTCAATTCTCCAGACTTTCTGGCTTCTTGGACCACTTGCCTTCAAAAATGTGAAGCGCTTCATTCTTCTGGCTTCGTTCATTCTTTTTCTACAACAGAGGTAGAATAAGCAACAATTGCTTTACGGACCTTCCTCATTTGAGACTGTACTGTTTGAAAATGTTTTTTCTCCTTTCTTTATTGAATAATGAAAGAATTTTGCAAAGTATTACCCCTTTCAAGTTCACAATATAATCGAATCATAAACAATGAGTTTAATGAATATCAAATAAATCAACTACACTTTTAAATCATTCAAAAATCATAGTCCTATGGCAAGTGTCAAAATTATTGACTGATTTAAGGTGTAGGTTGATTTTGGTAAAGTAGGTTCTTTCAAGTTGGTTCAGTATGTCGCTTCGAGCTTCCACTAACTTGAAGAAATGGTTGTTATGCTCATCTTGTAGAGATGCTTCTCGTTTCCAGAATCTCAGGAACGTTTTTGAGATGTGTGGTGCTTCATTAAGAGCTTAAGATCGTCTCTTATGTCGTTGTTGCACCATTCAATATTCGAGCCGCCTTTTCAGGTTTTCAACTCGAATCCTCCTTTGGTTTCAAAGATGTTTTTTTAAAAATTTATATCTTGAACCCTCCTTTTATCATTTTTCATATCATGCATTAAAGATTTTAAAAACCAATTTTTGCAAATAAAAATCAATCTTGATAGGCGGAATGAATTCTTAAGATATTCTCTTTTACTTAGAAATCCATGCACGATTAAAATGGACTTTTCAGGTGCGTAACGTAGGCCATGGCTTATGGTTATGAAAAAAAGGGATAAAAAGGCCCAAATAAGTGTTTAAGGGTCATCAAACCAAGGATCAATTCATTCTGATGCCATCAATCTTGTTTTGTTTGACTTGGATCTGCCTTGCTGGGGAATTTTCCATCAACTGGATCCCTCTAGACTGCCAAATTTTGGATTCATTTCCATTTTCTCATATCTCCAGCATTTCTTGCTCTTCTTATTTGTACTTGATCAACCTTGTAACTTGAGGCTCAATAAGTCACCCATCTTGATTCAATTTTCCTTTTTCTTTTTTTTCTTTTTTTTTCTTCTTTCTTTGCTGGATGAGTATAATACTTCAATTGCTTTGAGAACCTCCTTTTCCTTTTGCATTTTGGAGGTTTTCCATTATTCTTGATTGAATTGATCTTCAAGCACTCTGTATTTGACATACTTTGTAGTTCAAAACTTTCATGACTTCATGGAAACTTGTCTTCGTAATAAAACTGTATTGACAATCTTTATTCTTGTGAGCCAATATCCTTTACCTTGCCCCCCAATGTAGAGAGTGATCCTTGGTTAGGGTTGAATTAGAAGAAAAAATATTCAGGCTCAAATGGGGACAACAAAGGATATATATATATATATAAAGGATAATGAAACAATGTCGTTCATCATCTCATACACAGAAACCTTTGTAAAAAGAGGTATCCACAGGGGGATGAATATTCAAGATTAACTTTATTTACATGAAAAATGTAATTAATGCATGATATATTATTTCAATCAATCACTTTCCCCTTCTTCTTTGAGTATGCCCTAATCACTCGAAATTATCATCAATGAGTTGGTCCATGATGCCTCATCTCGTCTCTTCTTGCAGTAAAATTCACGAATAGTTGAAAGTTTGGTTCTTTGAGGTCTTTTGGTTTATGATGGTTTTGTATTTGGAAGGACAAATGTGTGACTTATAAGTCATGTATATGGTGGAAGGTAGTATCATCAATCAATCGACTCTACCCGAGAAGGTAAACATCTAGAGTTTGTGTCTCAAAAATAGGTAGAGACATTTCTTCAGAGTCTCAGATAAATGTAGTGTCAGGATTTGGTTTTGGTAAAGGTCGAGTAATTGGTGTTGGATGGGATATGGAAGATATAATTTTATTACTTGCCAATAGATCTATAACTCTTGCAAATTTAAAAGAATATTTAATCTACTTGATACTCAATAATCTCAAGATTAAAACTTGATTCTTTGCTCATAACCATAAAAGCAACACAATTTATTTTTTTGCACAAAAGGCGGAGAAAGAAGCAAAAAAAAACAAGTTCAAACAAGATGCTGAAAATAGAAAAGTACTATAGTGGTAGATAACACTTCCACTTATTTATTTATCATGACTCATCACTCCTCTATTGTTGGGTATGTACTTGGCCCAGGATTTTTATCCTTATTTGCTCCCCATTTCTTGATCATTTCTTGTGTCAAGACTCCCTTATCGACGAGCGTCTCTATTTCCTTTAACAGTGACCAATAATTCCCTGTTGAATGTCCAGATACTCCCAAGTGAAAATTACAGAAGCTATTTTGATCATAGCAATGAGCATAAGGCCTTGGTGACACCTTCACCAATCTTGGTGTAATGTATTGACCTTTAACAAAATGAGGGTATAGGTCTGAGATAGATTCTTGAAACACCTTTAGAGTTTTTCTTGCTCGCGAGGCTATCACTTTCTTTGATCGTTCTGAACGAATGAATGCTCTCATGTTATTGAGGGGGTTCTGAATGCTCATTTCAGCTATAACTGGGGTAGTATTAACCAGACTCCTTAAGTTTCCCCTTGCCTTACTGGTTTTCGAAAAATCTGATATAGGTATCTGAGGTGTTTTCTGGGTTATATCTGCCTTATTCTTTCTTAGACCTATAGGCCAATCTCGAATTACATCCATGGGAGCCTTTTGATTTCTTTTCCCATTTTCTTGTGCCTGATATTCTTCATAGGATTTGGTTATATTAGTTTCTGTTGCAACAATGGTTTCTGAACATTGAACCTTAACCCCTTCTTTTATCTTGCATTTTTGAATTGCTTGCTCTAAAGGGTCTTGGAAATTTCCCTTAAGGTTACCAGGAACCTTAGCTGAACAATTTGGAATTCTAGTCTGATTTATCCAAGGAACTTCCTTATAGGTCCAATTCTCATTTGGAGGCCATTGTGATTGATCAAGTTGTGGAGTAATTGATCTGGCTGAGAGTATTTTTGGATGCAATTTTTCACTCGAACAGTAGAAGGGAGGAAATTGAAATCCCTGCACATTCTTTTTCTTCTTGATCACTCTATAAGGTTTGGCACCATGTTTAACTGAATAAGACCTCATTGTATTAACCCCAGCTTCTTTCTTGACTTTAGTATTGTCAGAGCCTCTTATCTTGCCATTCTTGATAGCCATTTCGATGATTTCTCCACTTATGATGATGTCAGAGAAATTATTAGGGACAACCCCTATCATGTGATTAACATAAGGAAATTTTAATGTGCTGATGAACAAAGTAGTGAACTCTTTTTCAGTCAATGGTGGATGTACTTGAGAAGCAACGTCTTTCCATCATTGTGAATATTATCGAAAGCTTTCATTGCACTTCATATTCATGCTTTGCAACATTGTTCGATCAGGGGCCATATCAGTCATGTGCTTGTATTGACCCAAAAAAGCTTGAGCTAAATCCCTCCAAGAATGTATTTGAGTACGTTTTAGCTGATTATACCATCTGGATGCAGACCCAGATAAACTGTCTTAGAAACAGTGGATCAACAATTTTTCATTCTCTACATAGCCAGTCATACGACGACAATACATAGTGATATGATATGAAGGGCATGTAGTCCCATTATACTTCTCAAAATCTGGAACCTTGAACTTTGGTGGAATAACCAGGCCAGGGACTAAACTTAGTTCTTTGGCATCAAACCCATAAAATGTCTCAACTGTCTCTATAGATTTTATCACCTCTTTTATATTTTCTAGTAGTTGAGTGAATTTTTCCTTCTCAACTGATTTGTTTAGGTCAAGGACCTCATTACAAAATTCATCAGGCTTCAACTCAGAAGTAGTAGGACAATCAGTGGGGAACGATGCTCCAGCTTGATATGGTGAGTTCTTAACAGCAAAATAAATTGGTGACTGAATTTCCTGGGGTACAGAGGTGAACTCAGGAATATGAACAGGTGTAACACCCAAAGAATTTGTGGGGTTTTCAACAAGACTCTTTCCAGTAGTCAAATGCTTATCAATCATTTCTTTCATATTGTTCAATAGATCGATCTGAGAATTAGCTTCGATTTGTGCCAACTTGCTCCTCAATTCCTCTTGTATTTCTTTCTGCTTTATCTCAAATTTGGCTAGCCTATCTTCAGTTTCTTTAGACATTTTTCTTGTGTCGTGCTGAGCGTTCTTGCTTCAAGGAAAAACCAAGATCACTTTGTTTGAAATCCTTATTTTAATGAATGAATGTTTTAATGTATTATGACATAAAAAATGCAAAGATGCCAAATGCAAATGTAAATATGTGAATGTAATAACAAGAATACAAATTGTGCAATACAAATGCAAAGATGCCAAATGTAAATATGCAAATGTAAAATGTAAATGTAAATTATTTAAAATACCAGAATAGGACATCCAGTTATATTAAGACTGCCCTTTTCTTTGATATTGAAAAAATAAACATTATTATTTAATTAAATATGTTTTAATGCATGATGTAAATTTAAAAGTGTAAATGTAAATACAAACGTAAAAATGTACAAATGCAAAATACAAATGCATGTATAAAAAGGTGTTACTCAAGAGTGATCATCTTAGAACAGATTTCATTGAACGCAAAAGTTTCGGTACATCAAACAAAACTTTACATATAGGGATATATTTCATTCCTAACTTCTCCAAAGCCAAATTAGTCTATCAACTTAAGGGACATATTGCTTGTCTGGACTGCAACCTCTTCCATGACATTCTCTTTCATTTTCTGTGTCACTTCTCGGAGTTGCTCATTTTCCCTTATAAGATCTTTTCTGTCCAAGAAGTTCTTGAACAAGATCTTCATATATGTTGCAGTTCTTTTTCAACTTGGTGACCCCTGTTATCCATTCTTCTGGGGTACTTCCTAGGCCAGCATTTTGAAAGGTTTGACTGATCTTCTGAAAATCTTCATGCATGGTTTTCATTTCTGTGCTCAATTTCTCGTTTTGGTCGTTCAAGTCCTTCAAATAACATGCTTGAGCTTCATAAAAATCTCCACTACTCTGAATGTCCCGACTGATACTCTTACCATAGACTGCTTTTGGTATCAATCTGGCAGAATCTTTATGGATTACTTTTGGTATTAATATAACCGGTTCTCTATGTGCAGAACTTCCCTCGATCCTCGTAGTTTCTTCAGGATGTCTTTCCTTGGTCGTATCATATTTTGTTTAATCATAAAACTTTTTGTCCATTTACGATTTCTTTCCAATATGATGAACAGTCTTTCAAGCCAACACCTTTTGGTTATGCCATGATCATGTAATGCAAACAAAAGAAATCAATATGAACATATTAGAGCAATGTAATATGCATGAAAAAAAATAGAATAGTTAGTACCAACTAAAAAAATCTATTTATCAATGTATAAATCTTAACCTCATGTTTTCTAGTTCCATGATTTGTTTGGAAAATTTAACTTAACCGCACGATTTCTAGTTCGCATGCATTTATTCAGGAAAAGGAAATAAAATAAATTAAAAGCTAGAGCTTATTTCTCCTTTATGTATACCTACTGACAAAATTTCGGCATGGTTTCAGATCGGGAGAGTTTCTAGGGTTTATTATATGCAGGTTTTCAGTTATAGGAGTAAAGGTACTCGAACTGTCCTTGTTGATGCCCCCTTGGGCTATCAAACCCTCAATCCTAGTCCATTACAGACTTAAACAGACCGAGTTCAATTCGAGGGGATACATTTCTCAATGACTAACACGGAGAATAAATTCTCACGAAGACATAGAGCATATGAACCCCGAAAGTTACTTGCTAGGTCTGACACGGAGAATAAATTCTCACGAAGACGTTGCTTTCACTCCCACTTAAAAGGGACAAACTCAATTATAGAGCTTTATGTTATGCAATGCAAGTGTTGTGTGTGAGGAGAAATGTTCAAACCTTTGACAGAAAAATAAATAACGAAATAAAATACTTACAAGTAAAATGAAACATATAAATATTATGAAAATAATAAGTAAATATAAAAATTTTGAAAAGAAGAATTAAAAATTAAATATATGAACTTTTAATTTTTAATTAATAGAGACAATTTATAATTGATTTTAAAGTTTGACCAGTTCCCCAGCGGAGTCGCCAAGCTGTCGTAACCGGTTTTCGTCCGGGCACGAAATATTTACTTGACGGGAAAAGTGATGTGAATAAACGGTTTTGAAAATAATTTGGGAGTCGCCATCGGCCTTTTGGGTCAGGTAGGTCGAATACCTAAAAAATATCTTTTAAAAGAGTTTTTAAGAAAACATCAATTAAAAGATAAACTGATCTGCTTTTTAACCAAAAATTCGTTCTTTTTAATAATAAAAAGGTATTCGTGGTCGGTTTACGTTTAGGGAAGTATTAGCACCCCTACAACGCCCAAAATTGGTACTTTTTAATTATAAATTGTCTCTATTATTAAAAATTAAAAATTCAAAATATATTTAATTTAAATTTATTACTATAATTTTAAGTAAATTTATTAATTTATATAAATAAGATATTTATTTATTTAGAAATATCAAAAAAGAGCTTCTAGGTGTTTTAAGACAGCTCCTTCCTTTGATATTAAAAAATAAATAAATATTAAAACATTTATCTAAAAAATAGATTAATATATACAATTTATAAAAGTAGGACATTTATTTATTTAAGAATAGAAAAGGACTTCTAGGTATTTTAAGACAGCTCTTTCTTAGATATTAAATAATAAATACATATCAAAATATGTTTATTTTTCTTAAAAGTAATTTATAAAATTAAATTTATAAATAGGATTTTTATTGAATAAACAAATAGAATAAATAAATAAATATTATATAAATATATTTATATAACTTAATAATAATAATAATAAAATTATCATGAAGATAATAATTTAAACATATATCAAATGTAATAATAAAATAAAATAACAATAATTAAAATTAAAAAAAATTAAAAGTAATAATATTAAAAACTAATGGATCATATTTATAAATATATGAACTTAAAAATTTAAAAATAATAAAACTTATGGTTAAAATTAAGATTATATAAAATTTAATGATCAAATTATAAAATATAAATTTTAAGAGACATGATTAGAATTATCATAAAATATAAATACTAGTAGTGTAATTAACCATTATTTATTTAATCAGTGATTAAAATAGAAATATTAAAATTAATAGGGACTAAATATGATATTTATCCTAAATATATTATTTAATACTGGTAAGGATTAAAACATAATAAAATAAAATTCGAAGACTGAATTAGAACATTCAGAAGTTAGTTTTAGTGACTAAAATGAATGATTACAAAACTCGGATGGCTACGGAAAGGGTTTAGCCATACATGTAAATTACGCATATACCCCTTCCCAAAACGACGTCGTTCGGGAAGGGGGTATAAATTCCCCAAATGGCTGGCCCGAAGGGCCAGCTCTCTCATTCTCTTTTCTCCCTTCTTTCTCAATACTAAGAGAGAGAACCAGAATTCTCTCGCCTCTCTCTAAAACTGAGAGAGAGGCCACCGCCCGGCAACCGTGCTACAGCGTCGGCAATCACCACCGGCCACCGCTGCCGGTGGCCGGAAAATTTCAAAATTTCCCAAAATAAAGATTCGAATGTCCTAAAGACGAATCCGGTGTCCTTTTTCTCTAAAAAGCCTTGTAGTTACCTAGATCTACAGAAATACTCTCGGTATTTCAATTTCTTTTGCGGCGTGCGAAGGTTCTGACTATGGCGTAGCTTCCTCGGTGGTAAGTTTTCTCACTCTATTCTCTCTTTGCTTTTTGATTTGTTGCTATGGGTTTTGTTTGGCTTGCTGTTGTTTGTTATCTCTGGTCCTTCCTCTCCTCCTTTTTTTGCAGGTTCGGTGGTGGCTTTTATAGCCACCACAGTGTCTTATTCGGACCGGATAATAGGGCAAAGTTTAGTGAGTCACCAAACTATAGTGGTGACTCACTCTAGACTTCAACGTGTGCGGCTGCTCTGAGTCTTCTGGAGTCTTCATCGGAGGCGTGGCACTGGTGGAGCGTCGGCAGTGGTGTTGGCAGCAGAGGAGGCGTCGCGTGGTAGTTGAAGAGGCGGCTGGATGATACAAACCCTAAATTGGGTTTAGGGTTTGTTATGGGCTTCTGGATCTGGGCCACCAAGTTTGTAATTGGGCCTCGATTTGGGTTTTTTAATATTAATAAATAATATATATTAATAATAATAATAATAATAATAATAATAAATTTTAAAATAAAATAAAAAAATTGATGTCTACAAGTGTGTGATGAAATGGGTGATGAAATGATGAACTAAAAACTCCATAAAATTCAAATTTTTGTATGAAAATGAAAAAAAAACTTATCGTTCGTCCGTGAGTTCTCCATGCAGAAGAAAGCAAGAATGGAAAGTGAGAGCAAAGAGTGAATTGGGGAAAGAGAATATTTAATGTGCCTGGGTCGGGTCGAGTACTCGAGCTTTTAACCTTAAACCCGACTCCGATCCAAATCCGAATTTTTTTAAAATAACCCGACCCAATCAGATCAGATTGGGTTGGAACTTGTCGGGTCCGGATCTTATGCCCATTCTTAGACTCAACCATTAGGTCGGTGAACTAACCGAGACTCAGAAGCACAATAGACAGAATTAGTCAAGCAAGTAAAATCATAAATCACATGATCAGTTGCATTGGTGTCAAGAATCCAAGTAAGAGTCTTAGGAGGAGAAACAGAAACATTACCCATGTCATTATCTATTGAATCACCAAATCTGAGATTGTTGAGAAGCTTTAAAATCTGCTTGTACTGATTTGGAGTGAATGTTGTTGAAGGAACTGACGCAAGAGTAGCAAACTCAACTAGGGATGTGCATGGATTGGGTCAAATTTTCCGAAACAAAAAAAAATCACCTAACCCAAACCCGACCTGATCCATTGATATGATACCCGACCCAACCCGGATTAATGCTTATATTTTTATTCAAAAAATAAAAAAAGTTGAAAACACAAATCTAACAAAAACAAACAAGTTCAAATACTAGATAGTTAAAGTTACAAGCCCATAATTAAAATTACAATCCATAATATAGTTTAATAAGCTGAAGTTCACACATAAATTTCAATAAACTAGACATAAACATAAACGTCCAATGAAAATACCCTCCACTATCACCGGCTTCGCATTCTTCAATCTTATCTAACCACTCAAATCTTATAAAATAAATTTATATATATTGATATATAAAAATATTATAATAAAATAATAAATCTAAAATCATTACCGTTATCTCATCTTGCTCGAGTTCACCATCTTCATAAAAGCTTCCTTCATTTGAATTTGATCATAAAACATAAATGAAAAGAAATCTAGTATGAAATAATAATCAAACATATAGGCCAAAAGTAATAAAATTAGTCGATAAATCTATTGAGCAAAAAGTAAAGTATGTACCTTCTTTTGCCGATAACCAATTTTGACAACATGTTAAGGCTTCTACAGTTGAAGGATGAACTCTACTACGTTGTGCATTCACTAAACTCCCTCCAGTACTAAAAGTATACTCCGAAGCAACAATATAAACTGAAATAGCATAAATATCTCTAGCGATAGCTTGCAGGATAGGAAATTATGGCCCGATTGTCTTCCACCAAGTCAATATGTCAAAGTCCGATGTCCTAGGAATAACATTCACTTCCAAGTAACGATCTAACTCATAATTGACTTTTCATGTCTTTTGTTTCTTCGTTGAAACATAAGCGTCACTAGGGCTTCCGAAATCAACTAGAACACTATATAAAGATGCACCGTTGAAGATTTGAAGTTCCTTCTTTGAGGACACCAATATTTCTTGATATCATGTGACCAAATACTGACATAGTTCCACACTTCTCTCAACTTCATATTCGAAAGTATCCCTGTAAATGTTCTCAAAATAATACTCCAAAAAAGTTGTTTTGTACCTTAGGTCTAAAAGTGTGGCAACTCCCATAATACCATCCATATCACTCTAATATTTCTCAAACTTTTCCAACATGCATTTTACCATTCTTGAAATGGTGATATTACTATGTGCAACTCATTCATTCAATGCCTTCCTAATCCTACAAATACTCAAAAAATAAAGATTAGTCATCGCATATTTTGTACCTGAAAAACCTTCAGTGATCTCATAAAAAGTCTTAAGTTTATCACAAATCATCGATGCAAAAGTAAGGAAAAACATCATTGTAAGATAAAGCTGATTGGAGTATCAAAAAGGAAGAATTTTATCGTGTTCTAACATCAACACATAACTTTTTTATTGTTGAAATGCGCAATTGACGTGCCTCTTCAAATCTTTCCTACCTTTTCAGAGTAGCACTCCAAAAAAGAACACTATGACGGTTTCTTTCTATACCATCTCTAATCACATTTAACTCATCTCTAATCACATTTAACTCATTTTTCACAATTAAATGCAATATATGTGCGCAACAACACATGTGAAAAAGGATCCATTAAGTAATAAAGTATCACCTCTCAATCTATCAACTAGCAACTTCATTCACATTATAGTTATCAACTGTATTTAAAAAAATAAATTCGAGATTCTTCACTTTTACAAAGTAGCGATTATGTGAAGACAAGTTAAAAAATGGAACCCTTGAAGGCATAAATTGAAAAAGAACGATTTGAGTTTTAATGGGTGATGAAATGATGAACTAAAAACTCCATAAAATTCAAATTTTTGCATGAAAATGAAAAAATAAACAAACTTATCGTTCGTCCATGAGTTCTCTGTGCAGAAAGAAAGAAAGAAAGAAAGAAGGGAAAGGGAAAGCAAATAGTGAATTGGGGAAAGAGAATATTTAATATGCTTGTGTCGGGTCAAGTCTGTTTTTTAACCTTAAATCCGATTTTGACCCGAACCCAAAAATTTTTAAATAACCATATCCGATCAGATCAAATCGGGTCGAAACCCGTCGGGTTCGGATCTTATGCCCATCCTAGAACCTTAGTTCCTTGTCGAGAAGAATCATCCATGTTAACTATCAAAGTAGCTGGAGTAACCTTCTTGCGATTGAATTTGAAGTCCGCAGATGATCCAATCCGGCGATAGCAGGACTCTCGCTTGTGTTCCTTGACACCAAAATGATCACGCGTGCCAGAAAAATGTCAGGGAGAAGAAGTACCCTAAACCCTTAACATAAAAGAAAACATCGCAGAAACTTTCGAAGTGGAGAAACACCAAAGACATGAAGCTGCAATTATTCTTCTTGAACCGGCATGGAGTAGGCTAGATTTACCGAGGGAAGTGGCTGAAGAAGAAACAAATAACTGCGAACTTGAGAATACGTGTCATTGAGGCCCATCAAGAATTGAAATAGGCGTTGTTGATGAACGTGTTGCATGTTCTGACGAGAAGTCGCACAATCACAAGAGGAATATGACACCAACATATCATACTCATCCCATAATGATTCCAGCCGTGTAAAATAAGTTAATATTAAATAAACCCCTTGAGAGAACATAGTAATTTCGCAATGAAGGAAAAATATACGAGAACCATCAACCTTGTTGAACCTTTCTCTCAAATCTTTCCACAAAAGCGAGGAACTAGAAGCAAACACGATTCCTACAAACAACTCCTTGCTCATGGTATTAAGAATCCAAGAATGAACAATCGTATTGTAGTGATCCCACTGAGTTTACAACGAAGCGTCGAAATCCTCTCTACAACAATCACCCCCGATGAACCCTAGCTTGTTCTTTGCCAAGAGAGCAATGCACAAATACCGACTTCAAATTGTGTAGTTGTCGATGCCAACCAATTAATGAGAAACTTGAATGGCACCGGGCATATCGGAGGGATGTAAGAACAAATGATGATTGAAATCTACTGTGGTTGATTCTGTGAAGGCATGTTGAAGACGAACAGAATAACAGAAAAGGGCAAAAGAAAAAAAACAAGTCCTAGCTTAAGCGGACACACTGAGCGGTTGGACCAATTAGACGCCAAAGCCCAAAAGAAAAATCTAAAAAACTAATACCATGTTAAAAAAATAAATTAAGGCATAGAACCTCTCACTTTATTAATTTACAAGTAAAGTATTTATATACAAAGCAAATCAACTTACTAAAGAGGAAACCAACTAACCAATTTATAACAACCTAAACTGCTACATTAACTACCTGCTAAATACCTCTGCCTTCCAATTTTAACACATGTTTTAAATTTAATAAAATTAATATAAAAAAGCTAGGAGCAAGAACTTGCTACACATACGCATAATTTTAGTAAACCAGTTTGAGGGGTGTTTCAAAGATGATGCTCTTGGTGGTAAGCAATAAGTTATATGCCACGGTTCATTTTTTGGAAATTTTTCATGAAGGATTGTTTTTTCCCCCCTCTTCCATCTTCCTCCCATTTCTCTATCAAAGAAAAAGGAGCCTAATTCTTCGTCTTTCTCTCACTTTTTTATTACTTATATTTAAGTCGTAAGAAGTCGAATTAGATTCCTTGCTTAAATAGGTAGAAACCATGTATGATGTTATTACATTCAAGAGTGACAATGATTTATTAGACGAGAGTGGATTGACAATCCAAATTGTAATCACAATGAGAATGACATGCTTTGGGACTGTCAGGTAAATGTGGGTTTAGTTAATTAGTATGATAGGTGTTCCATGTCGATTTTATAGTAAGAGTGGGTGACCGAAAGATGAGGATGGTGTGCACTAGTGGGATAAAACTTTGTTATTCATGTTTTAATTTTTCAATACAATGAGATGACATCGATTTGAATTTTTCTATAATAAAACTTAGATTCTTATTATAAGATAATAAAAGAACCCATAATCGACTAAATAGCCATATATAAAGTTAATTCGATATTGTTTTGTTATATCATTTGCTCCTAAAAAAATAAACTAATGGTCCAAAATAATATTAATGAATACCAACTAAATATAGACAAAGATGTATCACTTTTATATCCAATACGTTTGAAACAAAAATGACAGACTCGAACTATCAAGAATCGGTCAAAGATTTGTACAATGAATATATTTGAAGCTTTTTTTAAAAAAAATTAGCATCTTGAATTAACTTTTCTATACTGTCAGTTACTTTCTAGATTGTGAGATCCGTTGCCCGTTTTCTGGGTTTGTTTTAGGATTTCTCCACGAAAGCGTTTGCCACCAACCCCTTACCCATTGATTGGACAACACTTGTGCTAATTAACTGACACGTTTCTTATAATTCACACGTGGAAGGTTCCTATTGGGTTGAGCAGTTGCTGAATAATTTGGCCGTTAGGAGTCACTCTCGTTTCATAACCATCCCCACGACGTTGCGGTCCCAACACGCGTTTTCTTCGTCAAGAAGTGTCCTACGTGGCACATTAAAGAACATCCACGTAACCTTATCTGGTTCTATATACGGCTGTCGGGGGATGATTTAATTTCTTTTATTGTTATGCTTGCACGTGTCAATCGTCGGTTTATTGAGTTCTCCAGAAATCAAAACGATGTTTGTTTAAGAGAAAGGAGGAATATTCTTACTCTTGGGAAGATACAATACAATAACTAGTAATTAATATTTTTATTTATTAAACGAAATATTTTATATTATCAAAAAAAAAAGCAATCCCTCAATTTTTATGGCATAATATAAAAGCAATCCCTTAATTTCATTTGATGTTGAGAAATAATAAGTAATGGTAAATTTTATTGAAGCATTTATTAGATAAAGACATACTAGAATTGCAAATATGTACTACCAGGTGCTTTTCCTCTGGTAAATTTTATTTATGGTAAGGTAATTTTGTCCATTCAAGATTATATTACATGGTGGGTATGCATATTTCGGCCCTTCCAATGAAAAAATCAAATATCTAAAAATATATTACACAGAGGAAAATTCTAGAGTCCATATCATTTATTGTAATTCACTATTAGTTTTATAAGGTAAAATTTACAGATAATCATTAGATTATGTCATAATTCTTTTTGAACATTTAACTTTTAACTTTTAAGAAATGTCTCATTTGACCCTTTAATTATAACTAAAATTTAATTTTACTCTTAATTTTAATTGAAATAATTTTTATTAGGTTTGTTGAATTGAAAATAAAATAGATATAGATAAAATAAATATCATCTTTTAATTATAAATATTAAATTTGTATCATATAAATTAAAAATTATTTTATATGATATTATAATATTATGGATGTAGGACATTTAAATTTAGTAAATAAAATTTAAATGTTTAAATCATATCATTAATAAAAATAATTATTTTATTATTTTATAATATAAATTTTTGGACCTTGAAAATTTTAAATTTTTATTTTTTAAATACAACAATAATTAAATAAATAACTAGTTATCAAATAATTTCCACTTAATAAAAAATTAATTTCATTGTTTGGTAACTAGATTTTTTGAAAATATTTTTATTTAAGAATACTTTATTTTCATATATTTATAAAAAAAATCTATAATTTCTATTTTTTTTAGAATTATTAGTTAAAAATGTTGTCACACATCACCATGTTTTGTAGGAGAATGGCTAGCCATGTGAAGAATGATAAGTTGATGATCCAATGTTTTCAAGACATTCTGATTGGGTCTGCTTCAAAATGGTATAATCAACTATGTTGCATTTAAATTTGTTCTTAGAAGGATTTAACTCAAGCCTTCTTAGATCAATACAAGCACATAATTGATATGCCCCATGACAGAACAATGTTGCAAAATATGGAGATGAAGCGTAATGAGAGTTTCTGACAGTACACACAACGATGAAGGGACATTGCATCCCAAGTGCATCTTCTAATAATTGAAAAGGAGTTCACGTTTTTGTTCATTAACACATTAAAATCTCCCTATATAGATCACTTGATATGATTTGCCACTAAGAGTTTCTCTAACATCGTCATGTGAGGAGAAATGATTGAAAGAGCTATCAAAAATGAAAATAATGGGTGTTGGTAGTAATGAGTTCGGGCATAGAGCTGAGGTCAATATAGTAAGGTCTTATTCAGCCAATAGTGAGACTAGATCTCATAAGGTGATCCGAGAAAAAACTTATTTTAGTACAATTCTAATGACATATGAAGAATTGCTCCCAAAACTGGTTGAGAGGAACATGGTGAATCCAGTGCAGTCCAAGCCGAAGAAACCCCAATTTCTTGAAGACTATGATGTTAACACAATATGTAGTTACCACATAGGAAGCACATGACACAATACTAAGAACTGTGGGGGCATTGAAGCGTAAGGTTTAGAATT
Source organism: Hibiscus syriacus (assembly GCF_006381635.1). Taxonomy (NCBI): domain Eukaryota; kingdom Viridiplantae; phylum Streptophyta; class Magnoliopsida; order Malvales; family Malvaceae; genus Hibiscus; species Hibiscus syriacus. The sequence goes on from NW_024063472.1 coordinate 52,364, forward strand.
TGATCGATTCAGGGGTATGGACCTTCGATGAGTAATGGGGCATTCTGATGTGAATAAAATAGAAGTCATTACATCCACTAGGAATCTTTATTGCACTCGCAAGTTTATTATCTTGTTTATATTTTTTTTCCTCTTTCTTTTTCTTTTAAAAAATGCAAATTCTTAACTTCTAAAGACATTAAAAAAAATAACTTATGAGGTTATGATCAATGAGTAAATTTTAATCTTGGATTTCTCTAGATATCAACTAGATTAAAAGCTCTTTAAATAGTTAATGTTATTAATCTTTGACAAAGTGACAATATTGAACCCTGATAAAATAAGAAACCTTGATTCTATACCAAAAGATGCACTAGGACACCATACTATTCTCTTGTAACGATCAAGATAGCCTTCTTATATCATGAAGAGACAATCAAAAGGCTTGGCATTCAGGTGCGTATAAGAGCGAATGAAATGGGGCATCTATTGTATGTAATATTGCAAGACTGATTAGATTGCACTTTTGTTGAGAACGTTCAATGGTGATCATAATCTTCATAGATGGAATATTTGAATATATGAATTTAGTTTAGGTTAGACGCTTAGGGATTGAAATCTGAAGATAAAATTTTCTAACTCTTAGTAACACCTAGACTATAACAAGTTCTTCTCGATAAGCTTAAGAAATCGAATCTATAAACCCAAAAAGTTAATAAAGTGTTATCATAAGGTAAATGTAATAAAATTGAGCTATTCCACTAAAGCAATTGGTTATAGAGGTAACTCAAAAGCCATGACTTTATGAATAGGTTATGTTCAAACCATGACACTGATTGGATACTTGGAAATTCAGTGTTTGCTCTATTATGATTGGCAAGGCGAAGACTTTGTGATAAGATGAATCCTTCAGCTATGCCAAATAAATGCAAACAAATTTAAAGTTGTTAAATTTCAAGGCATAAAGGCGATATTGCCTATTATGACAAATAAATGCAAATAAATTTAAAGTTGTTAAATTTCAAGGCATAAAGGCAATAATGCATATTATTTGAGTCAATAAAGAGTATCAGTGAAAATGGACTCAGGAATTTTAGAAGTATTGATCACTTCTTGAGTGTTCATCTGGTTTTGAGACCTCGTAAAGAGAAGTCCTTAAACCATTAGATATGTATAAGAAGGAAGAAAGACATTTGATAAAACTTCTATTTTTCTAAGTTGATTGCATGTGATCGTTGATTAATAGCACGAGGAAGAAGCCATTTGAAGTCAAATTTCTTATCATTCAAGTAAGAGTGAGCCATGAACTACTCACATTATGGAATTTCCAAAAGCCTATTTCATGTTGAGATAGCCATATTCAAATCAAGATGGCATTGAAGATGAGCTTCGCCGGTTGAGATGACAGGGGAAGAATATGAAAACAAAAAGAGCTTGACTTGGAAAATTAAACCATTCATGTTTCAATAGGTAGAGAGGTCCTAAGAAAATAACTTTGATAGAGCAATTAAGTTAGAGACAGACAAGGCATCAGACCATATACCTTACCATAACAAGAATTCAAGAGAGAAAACACTTCTTTAAGACAGGAGATAGAGAAGATATGGTGATATAAGATAATCAGTTGTTATCCAGAAGATGCAAGCCTAAACTGACAAGTTGTCATGTTGATATCCAAGTAGGTTCTATTCGATAATGATCATGTAAAGGAATGTTGAGTTCTCCACTTTAGAGTCAAAAGAAGATTAATGATCAACATTTTTGCATACAAGAACTTCATGCATTATACTTAGATGCATTTAATTGCATTCATATTTTCATACATTGATGCATAATTCTTACATATCTTTCAAGGAAAAAGGGAAAAGAAGAAAATCGGAATTCAAACTTCAAATGGAGGGAATTTCATTCAGAGTAGTCGAACCTCAAGAATTGATGAGCTTAATCCACAGAAAAATCATTACTTTGAAATGGGGAATGTTACCAGACTAATGTGATATTTTCAAATAATTTTTAAAGAAACTAAAATTGATTTTCAAAGAGCGAATAAGTCCTTCGGGCCATCAATAAGTCTTTCAAGCATGATGATTAAATCCTTCAGGTCATCTATAAGTTTTTCAAGCAAGATGATATGCCCTACAGGCCATCTATAAGACCTTCAGACATGATGTTTTTATATGATAACTTTTTGCATATTCGACACCATCACATAAGGAGTTGGATCAATGTCATCTCACTTGAGATAGTTTCCATTGAAACTCAAAATCATTTCACTCAAGATTTTATCTTACTTGAGATTATTTTTATAAAAAACAACAAATTTTATCTCACATGAGATTGTTTTTCTTAAAACAAAATTCTTATTTTACTTGAGATTTTTTTCCTTAAAACAAAATTCTTATTTCACTTGAGATTGTTTTTCTGAAAACAATTTTTATCTCACTTGATTTTGTTTTTCTTAAAATAGATTTAATCTCTCTTGAGAATATTTTTTCTTAAAACATATTTTTCTCACTCGAGATTGTTTCTTGAAAATATCTCTCTTGAGATAAAAATCATTTTTAATCTAACATCAGATAATATTGTTTGTAAAATAATAAATAATAATAAATGACATAAAAAAAATCCTCATTTGTGCTAATTAAGGATAATTGTGTCATTTATAAGTCTATCATCTATGCGATTAGGGATAAACCGAGCGAGAGAATTTTCAGATACGTTGGGGCATATCATTCAATTAAAATATAGAACAACAAATTAGTAAAAGATCAAAGATGTTGATGCTAAAATAGAGTTACAGTTAAACAAGACAAAATTAGGCCATTGTTTATCTTTGCCATATTCATGTTTCCACAACAACGAGTAAATAGGGGAAGTTGTCATACCCTAATTTTGTCCAGGTAATTCAAATCGATGTCAAGATTATCAAGAACAAATTTGAAGATGATCGAATGTTGATGTCAATTAATTCAAATGACATTGGTGGAGAAAATAGAAAATGTTAAGATCGATTTGGAAGATGATTGAGTTTGGGTTTTTAAGCATTGGACTATTTGGGCCTGATGATCATTTATGTTTATCCTTCTTTTAACATTACCTAAACACATTAAGCCGAAAACCAAAGTCTATATTAAAGTCCATTAAACAATCCATCAAATCCATTATCTTAACACACCCATAAATCAATACAAGTCATTAACCCATTACACTTGATTCAAACCAAACACTACTGCCCAAATTAACCTTTACACAATCAAACCATTACACAAAAAAACAAACCCATAATTATACATTTAACCTAAGTCCATTTTAAACTCAAACAGTGGCCCGATTCATCCAAACTCAATAAGTTTAATTATTTGTGATTAGGGTTTTCTAACAACTCCTGAATTTGGGCTTTTAAATACTTCAATTATTCTGGTGTCATGCGATAGGGAGCAATGGACACCATAAATGAACCCAGAATTACCTCGATGCCAAATTCCAATTCATGATCGGGCGGTAAACCCGACAACTCTTCTGGTAACACAACGGGGAAATCTCACACTGTTCGGACATCCTTGAGTGTTAGAACTAAAATTTGGATGTCGACCACATAAGTCATGAAGGCCTCACATCCCCAGTCGATCATAAGCTAGGCTTTCATAGTTGACACAATCCTTGATTGGCCCGACTTCTCATTAGTCATTACCAACTTGGTACCATTATATGTCTTGAGTTTAAGTTGTCTAGCCTTATATTTCAAACTAGCATCGTGCTCAGTTAACCAATCCATATCCGCATGTCAAACTCTCTAATGGGTAACTTCATTAAGTTCTCTAGGAAGGTCTAACCCTGGATTTCCATTGGGAATCATCGATGAATCTTGTCTACCAAAACATCTAGACTTAGAGGGCTCGATACTGGAACTCCTACCTCTAAGTCTTCGACTGAGATTTCTATCTCCTAAACTAGGTCAAAGAATATGTAAGAGTGAGTGGAACAAGGATCTATCAATGCATTAATTGGAATGAAAAGTACTATGAATGTACCTAATATCACGTCTGTTACATCACACTCCTCCCGGGATCTCACCGTATATTGTCTGGAGACTACTCCCGACTCTACACTAGCCACTAATCTAGTTGTCCCTTTACTCTACTATCTAGATGCATTTCTAACACCTCTCACTGGCCCTCAACCCTTTTGCACAGACGACATTGACATCTGAGTTACTTCTTGAGTCCCAAGAAAGTCTCTAACGAAAGCCATAACTAAAACAACCCCATGATCCCTAGTGGTACGTCCCTGGGTGCCTCCTCCTGTATTGAGCACAAATAGGATGAGTGAAGACTCTTACTGAGTCACTAGCACTTTAGCTCTAGAGACTAACATCAAGGGTCTCCTTCTAGCCTCAAACCTACCACCACATTCTAAGCTCTGACTAGCTCTCCTTGAATATATTGTTTGGGGCCTCCATGAACCCTGATTATCTCTAGCTCTCTTGGCCAGAGTTTGCGATGGCCTCGCTGGCTCGACAAATCTCCTAGCATATCTTACAGTCTCATCGGACTGTATGGCCCTCCTACTCAAGACCCTCTTGATCGTCTTCATCTAACGGGATAACTCAATAAAGACCCTAGGAAGGTCAACTGCAAGGTGAAAAAATGTCAAGGTATAGGCATTCTTTGAACCTACGACAGCAGTACTCCTCTATCGAGACCAACTCTAACACGTACCTACTCAATTTGAGAAACTATCGCTCATACTTCATCACAGAGTGACCATCTTAAGTTAAATGCAAGAATTGTTCTCTCAAATCATCGGTGTAAGTATCTCCAATGTATTTCTTTGAACTCGTATAGAAACATCTACCATGACGGCCTCTCTGCTCCAGTGACAGTTCTATTGTCTCCCATCAGTCAATGATTTCACCTTTGATTAGTGAGGTAAAGTACTCGAGCTTACCCTCTAGGTAAGGTGCAGTTATCAGAGGGTGTAGAGAGTCTCTCTAACCACTGGTCTGCTGGTATGGGATCTTCATCCCTTGAACCAAAGAACTTAGTGGTCTTATATCTATGGACCCTCTTTTCTAGGGACTCTTGGGGTGCTACCATCGATTGGGATCGAAGTATTAGTGAGGGAGGTATTACATCTAAGGCTCTGGATATAGCCCTGAGTATCTGCCTAAGGGATGAGGTAAAGTCCCTGAAGAAGGTCGCCTCCTCGACCCATACATCTACTAGTACATCTTGTTGGTATGTGTCTGGGACAAACTCATCATCGGTGTCAGTTGCTAATGAGGCATGACTCTTGTCTTTATCATCCTAACTAAACATTGGATAGTTTGCCATGCATTGTTTCTGAAATTAAAAAGAAATAGATGTTATTATCGTCATTCTAGTCTTTATAATACTCTTGACTCTCTAGAGGCATGTACATGTATAAACTCTTATTGACTCTATCCTACGTGTCCTAGGAATGACTAAACCTGACATTTTGATACCACTAAATGTAATACCCTAATCCAATCCAACTCGAAGATCGGTAGATTAAAATGTCACACAGGACCACTAAAGTGGCTAACCCAAATATTTTCTTTTTTAAAACAACTGTAAACATTATAAAATAACTATTCAAAGTGATATAAAATAAAACATAATAAATCTGAGTTTTACTATATTGGGGATCTCAAAAATTATCCAAAATAATATAATAAGTTTTAATATAAATAGAGTTGTGACTGAATATAAAAAGGGGTTTATAATAGTACATACCTCTAATATAAATCAAAATGTACTCTAAAGTCTCTGCTGAGTTGGAATATCTGATGATGATAATGCTCCATAGATGATCCCCAAAGAACATGCGCACATAAACACATTCTGAACGCTGAGCTTACAAGCTCAGTGTCACACCAATAAATGCATTATACTACATTCATTAATTAAATGAGAATGCTAGTGGCTTAGGTATGAAGACATAGGATGTTGATGTGATATGTTGAGGCAGGCATCATGGTGTGGCTGAGGGTTCTGTATCTCGAAGCTCACACACCCCTCTAACCTTCTTATATACCCTTGGGTATCTGGGTTAAGATTCGAGATTACATTAGAAACGTACACTCTACCAACTTACTTCGTTGAGTCTTAAGGCATTTGTGCCCAACTGGCAACTGAATTGCCTTGGCACTGATTGGGATATCCATACTGAATGATTGTTATATACTAAGGTAACTCGGGTGTCCTGACTGTGTCTTTAGCATCAAACAATGCTAGTTTTATGTTATCATAGCTATTATTGTTTCTAACTATTATGAGTTTATTATTTTTCTCACTTATAATTTTATTTCATAGCTTTATGATATTATTGGGTCCCTTAAATCAATCCTTTAAACTCTTGGGTTTCTTACCCAAAAGTGTTTGTGGGTATCGATACTAAGCTCCTCAGTATCGATATTGACCTTTGGGTATCGATAATGACCCCTAGGTATCAATACTACTGACCTACTGAAGGTTGATAGAAAAAGGCTTGTATCGATAATTTGAGTATCGATACTCTTGGTCTGTGGTATCGAAACTTTCCTAGGTCTCGATATTAAATTTGACTTCAATGTTTTAAAAAATACCTAAGTATCGATACCCCTATTGGAGAGTACCAATACTCTACCCTAGGTATCGATACCCCCATGAGTGACACTACCAAAAGTGGCTACTAGAATCTACTAAGTGAACTTGGTATCGCTACCTTACCTATACAATGGGTATTGATACTTTTATCCCAAAAACCCCTTGTTTTAACTTGTTGAAGAACAATATCGGTCTTGTTCTTCCAGTATCGATACTCAATCCCAGAAATACTCTATTCTTGGCACAAAAATGCCTTTCCAACACTCCCATGACTTCTATTTATAAAAGTGTTATGTATGATAATAGGGGTCATAATAAGTCCATAAACATGTTGAGAAGACCAAACACTGAAATCTACCATGAACACACTTCATAACTCGTGCAAGCTAACAAACTCACCTAGTTATCTAATTAGAGTATAAATGAGTTAGAAGTGAGTTACCTTGATTTCCTAAGCTGCTGGAGCACCATAAGAGTCAATTTCTCCTTTTCTTTGTTCATAGAGCTTTCTCCAACTTCTCTCACTAGAAATAAATCAATACAAGGGTTATTAACATTGTTGGAAAGCTTAGAAAAAGATTTTTGAACATTTCTTGAGGTTTAAATCTCCCGAAAAATAAGTTGGGATATCGTGGGTTTCCTAGAACCCCACTAAACCCATAAATGGTTTTTTCAACCAAAACTTGCAAATGAGAGCTTAAATGAAAGTTTAGAATGAGAACATTAAGGTTATCACCTAAAGATTTCTTAAAATAGTTTAAAATGATATAAAGTTTCTACATTTTCTCTAAATGCTAATGAAGGCAATGAGCTTTTGAAATGGAGAAAGAGAAGACAAAAGAGGGTGATGAAAATGATATGAGAATGTGCAGACGTTAGATCATCAAGTTTTAATGGAATTCAACCTTTGTAAATGCTTTTGGTATAATTGTTCTTTTGGTCCCTCAATCTTCGGTCACAATTTAAAAACACTCTTTTAACTCATGTTGGGCCCAAATCCACTCAAACTTGGGTTTTGGCTTCCCACAACCTAATGGTTCTATTTAAACTTTTTTTTGAGTTAACTCAAAACTCCTAACCCGGGATTCAGGGTGTTACAGGAAAAAGTGAGAAATGGGATTTTCTATGGTAATTATTGGTCAAGTGAGAAAGGAGTGGGCTTTCTTGGTCACTTAGACCTTTTATTAGGTGTCACCGATTAGATTTGATGGTGGTCAAAGTTTAGAATAGCCACCAAGCGATAGTTTGGGCCTTTGGGGTGAAGGAAGCGGTTGTATAGCAAAGATGAGAGTTTTGAGAGAGACTTTTTGGGTTTTCGATTGAAATGAGCCAAAAAAATAATATTACTTTTTATAATTCAAATTTAGGAAACTGGGTAAATAATGTTCAAGCCATCCAAAGTTTCCCGTGTTTTTACATCATGGTCCCCAATCTTCTGTTTATTTTGTCATAGTGCAAATTCGAAGTCCTAATTATGATATTTTCCCAATTATTTTTGTTCTTTGATATGTTAATTTAAAATTAAAAACTACAATATAGTCCCTCTAAATTAGGTGCTCTTTTATATTCTAGTCATTGTCATAATTAGTTTCAATTTAGTCACTATTCTAAAACTTGTATAATTAGTTTAAATTTAGTGCCTAGACTATTATGTTGGTTTCAATTTAGTCATTAAATTAATTATTTATTAATCCTAATATTAATTTAGTTTAATAAATTCATTTTGTAATTTTTGAATTATTAATTAATTTTTTTAGTAATTTGAATTATTAATTTTGCTACATTTAGACTTTTATACATGTTTGTTAATTCTTTTAATTTTAATTGCTTTTAATTTACTTTGCTTTAAGTTTAATCTTTTATTTAATTAGTTAAAATTTTAGGATAAATCCTTTAGATTTAATTCTCTTCAAATTATTCCATAGTTAGAGACTTAAACTTCAAATTTAGCCCTTAGATTTAGATTTCTCACACTTTAATTAAAAAATAATTTGATTTGGCTCTCGCATTAAAATGCCCGAGGGACCATTTTGATTATTTGAATCAATAAATGATTAAAATAAATTAGGATTAATATTAAAGCCTCCACTTTGGGTTTATTTTCACTTTAGTCTATTAATTTAGGGAATAATTCGATTTGGCTCTCGCATTAAAATGCTAAAGGGACCATTTTGATTAATCGACTCAATAATTGGTTAAAAAATTAGGATTAATATTAGAACATTCATTTTTAGGCTTAGTCCTCTAGGTGCTTTAATTTTCATAATTTGACACTTTAAGTTAGAGTTATCCTTAATTAACCCGCCTAGTAATTAGGATTTTAAACGGTTGTGTGGCTGCATCTTGATTTTAAAAATAATATAACAATGTTCATTTATCAAGAATTAATAGTGTATCATTCTTGTTATGCTCAAATGGTGACCACTAGTAATTCCCAAAGTAAATCAACATCCTTTTCAAAACCCTATATCATGATTTCTTAAACTTTACGGCAATGTTTGTTTACTTAGATCAATAACAAAGCTTTCACATTAAATCCTTGATGGTGATCGTTATTAGTCTTAGTAAACCATCTTTTTCCAAACTTGACATCCTTAATGTTTTTTTAAATTAAATAAAACATCGAACTCAAAATTTCTAATTTTAAATATATGGTAATCGACTAGGTACCAATTTCTGGGCACTATGGGGTGTTAATCATTCCCCACATATAATCGACTCACGAATTTAATTTCTAGTTTTCATAGACCTAAATTTGATATTTTTGATAAAATAAAAAGTTTTATTAAAATTACCCAATTTTAGGTGTCCCAATCGTACCATAAAAATGATTAGTGACAACTCCCAACATTTCATTTAAATCATTTTAAAAGAAAAATCCCATCGGTGCAACTAGTCGACTTTTCCCCCGAAGGGCCGGTTGTGACACAGATGTATGATTTTTAAATTTCATTTAAATTTTTTAAATAAAAGTTAAATGTTTAAATCATATCATTAATAAAAAAATTATTTTATTATTTGATAATATTAATTTTCGGATGTCGAAAATTATAATTTTTTTATTTTTCAAATACAACAACAATTAAAAAATAACTAGTTATCAAATAAGTTTCACTTAACAAAAAAATTAATTTCATTGTTTGATAATTGGATATTTTGAAAATATTTTTTAATTTTAAAAATAATTTATTTTCATATTTTTTTAAAAATCTAAAATTTCTAATTTTTTAGTTATGATTGAAAGGCTAAATAATATACTTTTCATTAATTTAGTATGTTATGTTACCTCTTAATAACATTTAAATATTGTTATTTATTTTTTAACAAAGTTCAAAGTTTAATATCTATATTGTAACTTTTAAAAATTCAATGATAAAAAAAATTAATTTTAAAAAAATTGTGACTATTTATGAAATTTACCCTTTTTTATATTAGTAAATCATTTCAATGCGTCTTTAATGGTACATTTCAATGAATGCCACTCACTATAGACACATCCATTGCATAGCTTATAAATCGATATCCTCAAAATATTTAATCATTAGTTTCTTCTCAGACTAATTTAGAATATGAGAAAATTACACAAATAATTATTTTACTTTGTTTTATTTCCTATTTCACTCACTGTAATTTAAATCTATTCAATTTCATCATTGAACTTTATACATTTAGCATTTTTGGTCACTTGACATTTTCTCCCACTAACGGCGTTATGATGTGGAATTTTTTATTTTATTTTTTAATAATTTTTTCCAAGTAAAAAAATTAAAACAAAAAAGTCCTTTTTTTCCTTCCCCATTCTCTTCTTCTCCGCTGAACTCTTCTTCTCATCCCTCCTTCACCATTCTCTCCTCCCCTTTCTTCCCTCTCTTCTCCTGAAGCCCCGCCTTCCTTCACATCTTAACTTTTTTAACATTAAGAAAAGTTGAAATTTTCAGACCATTTCATGGAAACCCAAATTTATTTTTACATCAGTAAACTTGGGATTCTTTCAACACAAAGCGAAATTGGAACTTTTATATCATTTTGCAAGGAAGGTGGGGTTTCAGCAGAAGAGAGGGAATAAGATGTTGGAGGAGAGAATGGTGAGGGGGGAGAAAAAGAGTTGAGCAGGGAAGAAGATCATGGGGAAGTAAAAAGGATTTAAAAAAAAATCTAACTTGGAAAATGTTATTTAAAAATAATAATTAAAAAATTCACCTCATAACGTTGTTAGTGGGGAACAGTCAAGTGACCAAAAAACGTTAAATATATAACATTCAGTGAAAAAATTAAACGAATTTAAAGTACAGTAAGTAAAATAAGAATTAGAGCAAAGTAAAGTGATGATTCATGTAATTTACACTTAGAATATTTTACTCAAATCATTTAGATAAAATTTTTAAAATTTTGAAGTTTAGATCACAAATAAATATTTAAAATATGTTTTTTTATTTAAGTATTTAACATAAGTAATTAAAGTATTTAATTTTTTTATCTAAGTTTTAAATAATTGATACATTCAAAATAGATACCTAAAAATACTTTTATATATAGTTATGATATCGTAGTGGTTAAAAGAATCATTATTATTTTAGAGGTTACATGTTTAAGCACCAACAACTGGAAGAGTGATTGCACGTTCATTGTCAAATGGTTGAAAAATATTTAGAACGTGTACTACTTTATAATCACCTTAGCTTAATCAAGAAAATATAAAGTAAAAGAGTTAATTACGTCACTAATATTTGAGTACTTTTTTCTTTTCTCCAATAATGTTTCAAAAGTAATAATTTGATCACTAATATTATCGACTTATGACAAATTAGATACCCACCGTTAACGATTGTTATTGGGATAAGAATACTAATGTGGTGCATTAAATTAACTGACATGATATCACATTGTCCGGTTGTTTAACTCCTCTTCCCAATTCCTAGTTTGCCATACCTCTAAAGCTCATCTTCAAAGTAACCAAGGTGAGCAAAAATCATAAACTTAGTCTGAATTTCAGGCTATTGGACAAAATTACACAAGTAGAGAAGTGGGAAAAAATATTTTCTTAAGTAGAAATCATCGAATTTTATTTTCTCAAACGAGATTATATCTATAATGAAATAAAGACGACATTTAGATCACTCGATGCCTTTGTAAAAATTAATAAAAGATCCATCGTCTTTCTCAAATAAACACGTGTAAAGTTGTCGTATATTGCTTGTATCTCCGCTAAAAACGATGAATACTCCAGACCTATTCTCCAATATTGACCGTTTGAACAAATAAAATTTTCACCATCCTTAATAGAAAATCATGTAAACCAAGTTTCCCCACATCAATTCCTTTAAAAATATCCCCAAATCGATATTAACCCGTCTTATCTCCATCCCATGTAACATCAATAAATAAAATACTAAAATAGATAATGCAGTTTTAGATTCTCTACTATCGGGATTAATTTTTTTAATGTTATTTTAATAAAAAAAAAGTAAGATACTATTATTTTAATAATTTAATTATTATATTATTTTTAAATAATATAAATTAATTATAAGATAATATATACACATTTACAAACATAACTGTTTGAATCTAAAATCTCTTAAGAAAACAACAATATTTTTATTTACAGAAATCATTTGATAGGTTAATCCATTATACCATCTTAAACATCAATAAATAAAATATTGGGTAAAGTATATAAATGATCCCCCAACTATAGTATATTATTTTGTTGAGTTTCTTAACTATTAAAATTTACAAAATGATTCACTGACTTTAGGGTATGACTTTGTTAAGTGTCGGAACCGTCATTCAGGTGGGCCCGAAATTGGGCTTCGACTTGAAAAATATTTAAGTTGATCAGATACCATCTTACCTGAGATGTGTTTTACTAGAAATGTGTCGGGTTCGGGAGTCAGTTACAGTCAAAGAATGATTAGCACCCTTGTACTGCTATTTCGGTACCAATTAATTTGTCGTTGTCTTAGTCGCAAAAATTAGAATTTAAATTAAAATTTAAAAACCCAATTCGAATTACTTACCTTTGATTGGTTGAAAGTATCCCTAAAAAATAAAAAATGTTAGATAAGAAATAATAAATAAATATTAAATAGATCAAATGAGAAAAAAAGTAATAAAATAAAATAAAAAATAAATAGAAATAAAAGTAAAAAAATAAATCAAAGGGAAAAAAATAAAATAAATAAAAATAAAACAAAAAATGTTAAATAAATCAAAGGAAAAATAAAATAATAAAAAATGTTAAATTTTAAAAGTAACAAAAAAATAATAAGAGGTAAAAAATATAAAACAAATAATAAAAAAAGAAAAAAACGAATAACTAAAATTCAAAAGACTTGATTGAAACACATTGAAATTGATGGATCAAATTGACACTAAAAATGAGCTGCAAAAGAAGATAAAGAGTTAGAGGGGTTAAATTGCAAAAAATGAAAATTATAAATGGGGACTAAATTGAAGATTCAAAGGCCAAATTCAGCATAGTGACTTAAATGAATTACGCTTCAAAAGTGCAGGGACTACGAAAATAATTTAAAAATCTTCTAATTACAACCTAGTCTCTAGTATATAAATACCCCAAAACCTCATTTCCAACTCATTTTAACCATTCCCCCCAAATATCATCTCCCACATCTCCCCAAATCCTCTCAACTCTCCCCATCCAGCCAAGGCATGTCCTCTGCTCCGACGACGCCCCTACCGTGTCGGTCGTCGTCGACCACTACTTCCTCAAAATACTCTCTTAACCCTTAAACTAAAATCAAACCCCGATTCCTCTAAAAGAAACCCAATCGCCATAGATCTAAGCCGAAACCCCTCGATTTTCTCACCTTCTCCGACGACCCTTTGGTTTCGACAGTGCTTGGCTCCTCTGGTTTCGATGAACAAAATAATATTCTGTTTTCCTTTATGCTTTTTGTGAATGATTTTTTTCCTTGATTTTTGCTTTGCTTTGGCTCGATTTTTCGGTGCCCTTGGGTTATTTTGTTGGTTGGTATTTATTGTTTCTCCGATGGTTTTTTGTGTGTTTTGGTTTTCTGCTTTTTGGCTATGTGGTTCGATTGTTGATGATCTTTTTTTGGCCTCGCCGGAGGCTTTATATAGCCTCGAGTCCGGCCGTTTTGAGTCCCGAAAAGGATGGGATTTTCGCTGGAAATCCGACTGACTCGGTTCTGTTTTGGATTCGTGCGAGTTTTGTTGAGATTACTGCTCTAATTATGTCTCGTGCATGCTGTTCGACCAGGGTTTTCGGGATGGTTCAGTCATGAACTCCTCCGGCCGTTGGCCTCTGATTTCCATGCCTCGCGCGCGACTTTCACGCACCATATGTGTGGCACTCTACTTAAGTCGTGAAACCCTAATTGACCATTAGGCTGGTTCAAGCCCATTTTCCTCCAAATTAAACTGCATGGACTCATACTAGACCCATTACTGGACATGGGAAAAAAACAAGAAATTAAATTAAATGAATAAAAATAATAAATAATAAAAATAACAATAATAAAATAATATTATTCAATATATATATATTATATTTATTTTCCCAAAATATTTTTAAAACCATATATTATATGTTTTCAAAATGTTTTCAAAAACTATATATTATATATATTTTTCAAAATATTTTCAAAAACTATAATAATATGTTTTTAAAATATTTTCAAAAACTATATATTATATATATTCAAAAATAATTTTCAAAACCATAATATATATTTTCAAAAATCATTTTCAAAACCATATAATATATGTATTTTCAAAAATAATTTTCCAAACTGTATAATATACTTTCAAAAACCGAAAAAGAAAGGGAAAAAATGAAAAAAAATTACACGATATTAAAAAAACTCCGGACGAAAATGAATGTCTACATTAAGTTTTCCAACTATTAAAAGTTATAAAATATTTATCGACTAATTATATGTTCTAAGTTCATCCTTTTCTGTTAAAAAATTAAAGACAATGTAAGCTAGACGTTAACATGTTAATTGTGATCTGATAAAATTTGATCTTAAAATCTCAAATAACTATTATATCTCAATCAATATATTAATGTTCAATTAAGAGTGTCATTAATTTTTTAACAAATAAAAGTTCAGAACATATCAATAATAAGGTGATTATTTTATAACTTTTAATAGCATAAGGATTCAACAAAACAACATCCTATAATCAAATGATTATTTTATAATTTTTAATAGTCAAAATTCAATAACATAATCTTTTATAGTTGAAGAACTATTTATGTATTTTACCCTAAAATAATAAATTGTTGGCCGATTTCTCACATGAGACAATGGTAAACACTCGATTGTACATTCTCTGGTATTTTCTAAAGCACGCTACATTTGTTTTCATAAATTATACTTATTTTCATTTTCATTTTTACTCGATTAAGATGTAATCATATTTAAATTTATTTAAATAAGATACGATCAATTGTTTTATCAACTTTTAAATGTTTAGTTATTGAAATTTAGCTTGTTGTTAATTAAAAAATTGAAATTAAATAAAAGTGATTAAATATTGTATTTTTTAAGTTTAATGAGGAAAAATACAAAAAAATAAAAATAAAAAAGATAAATCTTGTTGTGTAGTTTATCAATATAATCTTAAAAAATCCTTCAAAAATGTCAGGCTACTCCATGAATTATTCTAGTCAGATGATCATCCAGAGCTCTCTTTCATCAGCCTCGAATACAATTTTGACAATTAAATTTGATGACTAACAACAGTACATGTACAAACTAATAATTTGTTTAACAGTTATGATGACCCTAAGTTTGATATTAATCATCCCACGACCAATATATTTATACCCCAAAAATATTAAAAAAAAAAAGTCTTCTCCACGTCTTTCACCCTCTTCGTCAAGCTCTTCTCATTATTCCCTAATAGAAAAATATCGGTTAAGAATCATTCTCTTACTTGCGACTCTCTGCCCAATTTAAAAAGGATGAGTTGTCTACAACTACCAAACTTAAATTATTTCCAATAAATTTAATTAAAGTTATTTAGAAATTGTAACACAACTAATTTAATTTCTTTTAATTTGATTTGATTTAATTAATTTTAAGGATCAATTTGTGAGTTTTTGAAGTTTTAGAATCGTTTTTGAATTTCTCTGAAAGTTCATGGACTTGTTCCTTGACTTGATCATCGAGGGTCTACAAAGGAAAAAAAAGTGTTAGGTGAGATAATTGTAAAACATGTAGCTGGAGTAGCTTGAAGCCATGTCCTAAAAGGATGACCACCTATGCCTTAACCATCAGGCTAGTCACTTGATGTTAGGATAACCTAAATTATCATTTAAGCCATCCAATTGCGATTTTAAATCCCCAAAAAACTTCCCCCTCTCATATTTGAATCAAAATCCCTAATTATAAAACCTTCATCGCCTTAACTCCGTCCACCGTCAAACTCATCTCTGATCGCCATATCGTGCACCGCCACCACCAATGTGCACGTCATCCCGTTCCGACCAAAACTCGATCATCCCTTCGTTGAGACATTGTCATTTATCATAAATCAACGTTTGAAGCTTCATCGGAGAACCAAAACTGTCGCCACTATTTTTCATGTTTTCACGTCGATTTCAACATCAGGTGACCTCACTGCCCCCAACATTGGGTTCCCCGATGTCTCGCGACCAAAACCCAATTAGTGGGTTGCTCCATCGTCGAAGTTTTAATCCATCGTCGTCGGTAAGAACTCCGACCACCAATTGTTTCATTGTTCATTGGATTTTCAACTGGTTAATGGCTTGATTTGGTTGATAATGGTGAGATGATAGATCTAGTGTAATCGACCATTTCCCCACGACCCTATCGTCGCCGCATGCACATCCACGCGATGCCATTGCTCGTGGTGTTTTTCGACCTGCATGAATCTTTTGGAAAATCGAATAGAGTTAACCTGAACTGGCATGAGTCAACTCGAACTGGTCTGACCCATTGACTTTGACCAAATAGTTAACCCGACTATTGAACTGACTAGAATTAACTTTGACTTTGACCAATAAGTTAATTTTTTGAAAAGTCATATTTTATGTTTTTCGATGTCTTGAGTCCAAATTCGAAGTTTGTGTTGCAAAAATCTAACTCGAAAGACTTCGAATCGAATGCTAAACGCCAAGCATTCATATGTATTTAATTATTCTACTTAAGTGCATTTAATTTAAGGTCAACGACTAATTTATGATATTGATTGTTGAAGGTACTCGTAACTCTCCCAATCGCTTGTCAACTCGACCCAGCTCTTCTCAATCTATTCGATCGCACGAGCTCGTGATTACTTTTATAGTTTTGTGATCCCCGTAAATACTTAGATTTAATCATTTACATTAATAGTAACCTGAATTTGTTATGGTTTAGTTCAAATGTTGTTGTAGAGCGTAGCGAGGCTGGTGCTCAGTAGACTTCCTAATCTGATTCCTTTTTTAGGTGTGTTCCTTATGTGGTACATACTGATTTAAATATATGTTTAAATTTTCATGTGTACATGACTGTTTTACTTGATTTGAAATATGACTATTTATTACTGAGTAATTTATCTGATTTGAAAGTTTGATTCTAGATTACTAATTTCTTGGATGCATGATTTTTGTTTTAGTGATTTTAAATTCCTGTTCATTTGATACATGTTCTCTGGTTTCTGATACTTACAGAAAATTGCTATGCATGATTTATGATTTTCTGATTTTACTGAAATTGTCTGAAATTATTTTACTGGGTACTTTTGGGATATGATTTGGAGTTCTGCAGGTTTAGCCCCGATCAGGATCAGGCTGACAATTCTTTATGGACCTAAGGCGACCCTTGGGTAGGCTTCTAGGCCCAATAGGCCTAGTGGTAAGACCTTATAGTCCCTAGGGCACTCCCTTAAGGTGGTTTATTTGTCTTGTACATTGGGTAAATCCTTATGGACCTGAGGGCACTCCCTTCAAGTGGCTCCTATGCTTTGGCCGGTAAGTTCTTATGGACTCAAGGTGTTCCCTTAAGTTGACTCCTAAGTCATATGGACATAGGGTAAGTCCTTATTGATGCAGTTCTGGGAATTACATTTGGTGTATGGTTGGAGAGTAACTATGTGTTTTAAATAAAAATCTTATTATTACTTTTATACTAGGACTCTAAAATCATATTTACATTATTCATATGTTTTACGTTGCACAATTAGAACACACTGAACTCTCTAATTTACTCTCCAAATTCTCTCTCCATTTCTGATAATTTTAAACAGATATCTCCATATTTGGCACTTGGAGGATCGACATATTCAATATCACATATTTTATTGCAATATTTCCATCTTCCATATTGTCATTATTATGAGTGACATGTGTCTATATTTGATTATATTTTTATGACATATTTTATTTTATTAATGATGTATGACTTTGTACGATATTGTTTACATGATATTTCACACTTATGCATAATGTTTTATGTTTTCATTATTTGGTTTGAAATTTTATTATTTTTAATTATGTTTTCAAAGGTGTTTGGTTACGTATAACTTTAAAAGAGGATTAAAAATATTTTAAATTTTTTTATTGTAATCCACTAGATCTGGTCGTATTATATAAGTCGGGTCTAGGGATAATAAAAAATTTATAATTAACAAAAATTTATAAAAGTAATTAAAATTTTAAAAAGTTAATATGCACGTAATATGAGTATATTTAATTATATAAAATATTAGTTACTTAATAATCATATCTTAATTCTCTAATCATATATTCAGTTTGTCACACATGTATTTATTCTAATGAAATTAAAATTCATGATAATTGTATAAATTAAATATTAGTTTAATTAATACTATCATATTTATAATATTTAAAAATGTTAATTTAAATATATTTATAAATATTTTTTTTTAATTTAAAATATATATTTAATTTAACATCAAAGTTTATAAAAAAAATTAACTAAGCAGTGGATGTACATTGACGTTAGGGTGAACACATGCTCACCCTAAAGTTTTTTGAAATTCAAATTTTCTTCGTATACCCAACATGCAATTTTATCATGTTTACCTAATATTTTATTATATTTATTTAGATATCAAATTTTATATTATTAATATATGTATATACATTCTAAAATAAAATTTAGATCGATCACTGTTTTAGATCCATCACTGTCTTAACTTGGATGTATCCTTTCAAAGGGTAATGGTCAAGGACAAGCTTCCAAAGTGTTCCAAAGGACAACCTTCTAGGGTATTCCTCCGATTTTTTTTTGAGGAATATTCCTTAGAAAATTCAGGCGTATTTATCAAAAAAATCATCCTTACAATTTTTATTTATGTATCAGACACTCTTTTAAAAAGTTATACCTATCTAATACATTTTGCAGAAAAGCGTAAATCATCATTCGCGTCTCACCTCACGTGGCGTCACATCAACGTATCATCCGCGCCTTTTTGGGATGGGTGCTAGATTTGTAAAAATTTATGAAACGGCATCTGACATATAATTTATTTCTATTAGGGTGTTTTTTGTGTAAAATGTCACAAAATATTAAGGAAGTAAGTGTATTTTGTTTGTTGGAAAAAAATAAAATTTAATTAGTCATCATTTTCATTTTGTCTTCTGAAAAATTAAGTCTTATGACCATAAATTATTAAAATAATGATTCACTTATCAAAATAAAACGAATTAAAAATATATAATGACCAAATTAATCTCTAACGATTAGAAAAATAAATGATCATTTTATTTTTTTAAGAATATTTTAACCCAAACATTTCAATTTTCGATTAAAATAACCTACCTATGTTGAATGAAAATCATTAGTTAACTAATAATCAACTCAGATTGTTAAATTAATAATTTTATGTATGTTAAATTAATATTTTTATATATATTTAATTGATGATGTGATATTTTGATGTTGTAACATATCACGTCAATTGACTTAGAACACAACATCAGTCGGTAACATATGTTGATCTTTAATTAAATATACACTTTCATATTATTAAACTAAACGCTAGAGAAACAAGAACAAGAATTTTAACCATGAAGGTCCGTGTATGTATGTACACATTTAGCCTTGTTCATTCAATGCTTGATCCTGCCTTGTGGAAGACCGACTATTCTTCGTTACTAGTGCCTTGCATTCTCTTTATAACATCAATGTAAAATTTGATGGAAAAACATGTGCCTACCCAATTGCTTGAATCTGCTGCGCAACTTCGGCAGAGTCCATCGGTGTTTGACATTGTTCAACTTAAATGCAGGTACGACTGGGGAAACCATTTCGACAACAGATAATGCTTCGTCTTTACGATCAAAGCAAAAATGCCGTAGCACGGTATATGCATGATTGCCAGCAAACCATACCTGCCATAAAAAGGCGGCAAAAATCTTAACAAAATCAGATGCCTGCATCATACATTTTTTTAAAACAATTTGTACCTAAAACAATAAATCAACAATCAGTTAGCATATCCCAATGGACTAATGCTACTTGACACATATGAGGGATTTAAAAGCTCATTTGGAAAGATAACTCTCAACAGAAGGAGAAGTACCATAATGGAGCATTCGGTGATGACAAATCAAGAAATGGATATGGCCACCCGTAACAGAGAATTACCCCAGTTCATGAATAAGGATGTTTTGTGCATTATTTTGAACGATATCAAAAACCAATATTACCATATCGAGACACAAGCATGAAGGATCCAGTGGAAAATAACAAAAGCACCTGTCCATAATACGAAGTAAGAAATTCGAAACCAAGGGAACCACTGAAAGGTAGTTGACAGATATTTACAACTCAAGGTTATTATGATGAAAAGAGAAGTGGTATCCATAAAACAAGATGACATAAACAATATATATTTACCAAGCTATTCAGGGCTGTGTCACCGAGAAGTAGGATAACATTGAGTGTATGCAATTTCACAGTCATCTGAAATATAGAGATGAAGGTTAAGGTTCCGTCTTACCAAAGCCAAAAAGATAAACTAAAATGGAATAAGAAATTGAAATATATCGAAAACAAGCCAAGTTGAATCAATCAACAGTTTAGATAGAACGTATTATTAGAAACACAGAACGAATGGACTTCAACTGCTGATAGGAAGTAGACTATGAAATCATCCTCTAAACTTATGTTACTCAGGCTTGGGTATAAGTGGCAGACACTGGTATGCTCAACTTTTTCTATGATTTTCATGTATTTAGAGGGTGTTTGGAGGATCATATATGGATACCCATGTTTTTTTAACACAAGCATATATATACATATATTATATTGATACGCACATTCAGATAAGAAAAATGAAGAGTCAGTGTAGCATAGTATGATTCTATGAACTTGAACCACATGGTGTGTCGATTATTTCTATCATTTGGATGTGATTGAATTCCTATTATACCAATCGTTTTCAGACAGGCAGGATCACTAAAACATTAACCGATGAACAAAGGGATAGAGAACTCACGAAATTCAATGTATAATCTTCAATGGTAAGAAATGGGAAAATAAGGCACCAATATATGAGGTCAGTAAGCATAACAGCTCCAGCATTCGTCTGAATATGACAAATCAAAATGATATCTAGCATAAAAGGTTCAAGGAATACCGTAAAAGCTGCATGAAAATCTCAAAGGTCTTGCAGAACTACCAAATATGATTTGAGTAAATATACTAGTACTATTTTTTTCACCAGAATGTTTAGAATAATCTTGCATTGTTGACTTCTTTTTTTTTTTTGCTAAAGGAATCAATCTTCAGATAAATTCCAGTGTTCGAATTTGGTCATATATGCAATCATATCTTAGATTACAGAAGAGATTCATCTAATATAGTACCAGATAAAAGCATATAAATCCTATATCACAAAAACTTCCCATAATCAATCTATACATTCTAATCCACCTTACCTCAGACTAGGGCACCAATACATTCCCATGATTAAAGGAGTTCCATATCCCTCCATATATCTAATGCTGAAAAAGCATGAAAATGAAATTCATCTCACCATATAGACGAGGAACCTCGAGCACTATAGGAATATGGTGACAGCATATGTTTTATGCTTGACCTTTGAGAGACCATGCAATTAAGAATATGGTGACAGCATATGTTTTATGCTTGACCTTTGAGAGACCATGCAGTTAATGAACCTTGAGCACGGTTAGTAAATGGTGACAAAAAATGTTTATACTTTAATCTTCGAAAGAGTGGTCTGCATTCCCTTAGTTACCTTCAAGAATGCAGGCATATACATATATATAGCAAGTAATAGGGATATAATGAAATGCCTGGCATGGAGCCAAAGATGAGGATCGAAGTTCTACTTTTGTATTACCGGATGGTCATGGCCATTCATTGTTGACTTGAATGGCAAAAGAGAATTTACCTGGAATATAACCTGAAAGAGATAGCTACTAATTCCTGCAGCTTGTGAAAGATTGCATTTTTCCTGCGGATTTAAGGCTTTTCTCAGTACATTTTTATCTTTTCTGTTAGTTAAAGGTGTATAGTATCCTTGCTCAGCATCTATTCCAAGATGCTGTACGTTAAAGCCACAGCTACTCATCTTATAATGCCGGTAACACCCATAAATAGAGAGCAACATTCCGAACTGCAAGAACAGGGGGAAATTGTACAAACTGCAAACTAGCATATGGATACAATGCAACAATTTTATCGTGGAGATATAAATATTGCAACAAAGACTAGTAAGTAGAAAATTATAAGACATACCCCAAAGTAAATGGCAACCAAAGTAAAAGTCCACCTGTCCAGCACCAAAAGAGATCATAACTTAGAATGTTTCAGAATACATCCTTCTGAGTTAGCTAAAACGCTTAAAATATAAGGCAAAACACCTTATAATTTCAGTTTCAGAAGATCGGATGATATGAGTGAACTGTGAACAGTACATTGGATTTAAGCTCATTCTATATAGAAGAGTTAAAAGTATCATGATTCCTATATAAAGATGTAAGTACTTTAAATAAGAATTACTAGTAACTTGATACAAGGGAAGTTCAATGAAGAGAGATCACTTACTGAGTATAATAGTAAAAGACGTGAGCTCCACTAGCGATGGATTTTGAAACAATCGTTGTAAGAGCTAAACAAAATGCAATGACCCGAAAACCCAAAAGCCAAGAAGGATGGATTTCTTGAAGACAAGGCTTCCAAACATCATCATCATACAACTCATCACAACTTAAATCTTCATGGCTTTCTTTTCCATCACGTTTAACTTGTTTCAATCCTTCGTATTTGAAAATTATGATCAATGATATAACAATTGGTGTAAAAACAATGACTGAACATACCAAAACCCTCCAAGTCAACCAATAACTAGAGCTTTTTGTATCTGAAGTAGTCAACAGCTCCATCCTGCTAAAAGCAAATAACCCCATTATAAAGTTTTGTATTTAATACTGTTATTCCCATCATTCATTTCTTAAAGTATCTTCGAGCATGAAATAAGAATATGGTCCTCCAATGCCCCAAATACATGATAAAACTAAGCACTGGCTAATTACAATATGAACAGAAAAGGGTATTTGAGACCAGTAAGCCTTTAATTAATGAAACCCAAAATAATTGTAAAAACTCAGGATTTTTTATAGTACCAACAGCAACATAACATCGCAGAATGCAAATCCAATTGTATAAATAATCTGTATCGTTAAGAATTATAAAGAATTAATAGAAATAAACAAACTAAACAAAAAAACTCTACTAGATATTCCACAAAGTGAAAAGAAAAACCCAAAATTTAACCTTTCAAGTTTCAATGCTACTGCCACTGATTCCCATACACCAAATTAGAAGAAAAGAAAAAACTAAAAAAAAAAAAAAACATTACTTACAACACACAATGAAACAAAATGTTTCCTTTGAGGCAGGAGAAGAAATGAGAAACAGAGGTTGAGCTTTGATCTACGTATTAGGAAAAATGGATAATTTAAAAAGTTTACAACAATTTTGTTTTGGGGAATGGAACCGCGCGAATAAGAGGTGGCGGCTTATGCTTTCTTCTCGTACGTCACTACGATGATAACGTGGCTTGTAACTGTGTAGAATGCATATATTTATTTATCGCCTAAATTATTAAGATAATAATATAGTTAGTTGTCCTCGTTCATGTATTCTATAAATCTAGTTTTAAATTTGAGAAAAACCATTGAAGTTGCTCAGAGACAAGGGCATCATTGTTGTTAAAACCAGGCTGAAGATTGACCTGATCAAACCTTTGGTTTTTTTTCTTCCGGATTTTGTGATAAAAATTTGGGAAGGTTAACTTAAAACTTTAAAATATTTGAAGATTTAATTAAAATTTTAAAAATTTTGAGAGTTTAATTTACTTTTTTTTCAAAAAAATTAGGGACTAACTAAAATTTTAAAAGATTTAATGATAATTTTTAAATAATATAGAAGGATGTTTAATTAAAACATCCAAAAATATTAAATATAATATAAATTTCTAAAAATTTTGGGAGGTCATATTTAAATTTTTGAAAAATGTAAAGGTCTAAAGCATAATCTTTTAAATTTTGTTTAAGGGTCTAAATCATAATTTTTAAAATTTTGAGGGGCATGACCCCTTTAACCCCTCATCTGCTCGGC
The DNA here is from genome assembly GCF_006381635.1 of Hibiscus syriacus. Lineage (NCBI taxonomy): Eukaryota > Viridiplantae > Streptophyta > Magnoliopsida > Malvales > Malvaceae > Hibiscus > Hibiscus syriacus. Next base: position 76,563 of record NW_024063472.1, read on the forward strand.
CACTGTTTTTGGTTCACCAATTTTCAGCCAGTTCCATTATAAATTATAAATAAATATAAAGCTTAAATATAAAATAAGAGATTAAATTATATCACTTTTCACTAATAGGTGTCTAAAGCATTCTTTGACTCATTTTATTGTCTAAAGTTATAAACTTTATCATTTAGGTGTTCAGATCATTAACGATGTTAATTTCCTTCATTAAGTGATAAGTGTCACAATTTGATAATTTTAAAATTTTTATTTAAAATTAAAAAAATTAAAATTATATATATATATAAATATATATATATTGAAATAATCTCAAAACTTTGAAAACTTTCATTTTAACCCCTAAATTCAGGTCGACCGTTGATCTTTTACCGTTGAAGAAGCTTCACCAGATCTCACCTCCCCTGGCGACCAAAACCATATGAAATCGTAACCTATCGACGATGAACCGACGTTCTATACCCCATAAACCCTAGGATGAAAATCATGATCCCACACGAATTTGACGACCAATCGACACCAACTACGACAACGTATAACTAGGAGGATGAAAAGGACTATACCGGTGGCGGTGGTCGTGGTCGGAAAGGGTGGCAACGGTGGGTTAAGGTTAGGATTTGGGGATTTTAGGGATTTTGGGTTTTTTTTATAATTTAAGGGAAATTAGTGTTTTTTATAAATATAATAATATTAAAAAATAAATTTCAAAATTGTCAGACTGTGATATGTCTCACTTAACGGAAGAAATTAACGTCGTTGATGGCCCGAACACCTAAAATGATAACATTTGTAACATTAGACATCATGATGAGTCGAAAAAAAATACTTTCGACACCTATTCGTAAAAGACATTATAGTTTGTACATTTATTTTATATTTAATCCTAAATATAACAAAATCTAAAATTTCGTTTTTAACTAATCTCTTCCATTTTTCTAAGCTTAACGTATCAGCAATAAAGAATTAATAAAATGTTATACATCGTTTATTAAAGATTTTAAAGTTTTGTAAATGAAGTAAATTGGATTTAAAAAAGTGTCCTCCTCTTTGTAATATTTATTTAAATCAATCAATTAATAGATCTAATATCGATAGTTATTTAAAACTATATATCCCTGGAGAACCTACCGATTCTAAGTTCCTTTCGTCAAGGTGAGGCTTCTAAAGCATCACCATGTAGGCTTCCCTTTGGTTTTCTCTCCCTTATTTTTTTCACCACCTACACTTTAGAAGGTAAATTACCATAAACTTCACCTTCGTTAGGAAAGATAATACTTATTATAATAAAGATGAATGCCACGGTGTTATTCATAAATTGATATAAACAATACCTATCTAGTTTTCTTCCCTTGAAAAAATTTACTCTTTAGGAGTTAACTGGTAGGTCACGAGTCTAACTCTCTTAAGTGTTTTATACATGTTAGAACCAAATCATAATAAATATGAAACCAAACTAGGATCTAATCATGTCAAATCATCAAAATAAAATAAATTGATGCAGAAGTGTATCTGAATTAATTGATAGGTTGAAGTCATTGGATCTTTCTTTGGTAGTGATCTTTTAAGAAGATATAATTTTCTTGATATAAACTCTCTGATCGGGATAAGAGAAAATATGAGATAATATATTTCTTGGGATCATAACCCTTTTATATAGCTGATTTAAGAATCAAATATTGTATGTACTTATGATTGTTTCTCATTGAATTATAAATACAACTTTAATAATATCTACACTTTTATTTCCATAACACTTCAAGTACCTTATGACTTTATAACATAATTGATCACTTAATTTATGTCATATTTTATTATAACAATATACATTATAAATATGTACCTATAATAATGGTTTTTAATCCAACAATCTCCCAATTGGACAACATGTTTCCTGATAAATGTACAACCTTATGAACTCAAAATTTGTTATAATGCAAAAGATATTCTATAACAATCTCATTAATAAACTATATCCTTGTAGGATCAAAGCGATCTTTACCATATCAATCACGACTAGACCTATCAATGGTCACGTATACAAACATAGTCAAATGGCATAGATCAATCATTAAGTGTAGAATGAAAATTACATGCAATATGAATACACATGTCTATTTCCAACTGGTCCTTTTTAAACATAAGTGATATCAAACTTTACCAAAACCTGAGTGTAGATAAACCAAAATAAACTTTATTTCTGCAGAAAATAACTTTAACATAAATATCCTTACACTGAAGTAACTAAAATTATGTCTATAACAATTGAGCATTAAAAATACAGACTACTACTAAAATTGAATATCCTTAAATGATATTACACCTACATGAGTAGTGTGCTCATAAAAGACCTTGTGTGACAATTCTCTAGTAAGTGCACAGTTATGAGTTTGTACCAACATGCTCTATAAACACATAATTTGTAACACATCGAAAATTCCTCAAATTAAAACCCTAAAATTTAGAAAATTTTGACCTAATTTCTAATTCAAAAAATAGTGACTAAATTGTAAATATTGGAAGTTTAGATCCATTTTCATGAAACCTAGAAAGCGCAACGGCCAACCCCGTAGTTACCTTTTTTTTCTATTTTACAAGGATTCAAACTCCTCCTCTGTTAAACCGTGTGAAGTCTTCTGCTTTCCCCATTCTTTATTATTTTTACAAACCTAACCGCCGCCTTGACTCTTCCTCTCGTATTTGGTCTTAATTAAATCATTTCTTATACTTTATCATTTATTCAATCCTCCAAATTTTAAATCCTTTTCATATGGTCATCAACTCGATATTTGAGGTATTACAAAGTGGGTTCTCATAACCACACTAATTCCAACTCACACACTATATAAGTGGGGTCTGCCACAAAGGCAACGACCACTAAAATTAAAAAAGTGACATTAACCCTTCGAGTGAATGCACTGAACTTTCCCTATCAAAATTTATCCCGACATGCTAAACAGACAGAGCAAATATTCGATATCTGATCCGATCCGAGTAACACATACTCGAATATCATATAATTGAATTCTGATTTGATCCGAGTAACACATACTCGAATATCATATAATTGAATTCTGATTTGATCCGAATGACAATATTCAATAACAAATATTCTGAAGCACAAATATTCTAAAGCACAAATATTCTGATTCTGATATCACAACACAATATCATATTATGCATCCACAACAATATTCTGATTCGTATAGTGTAGCAAGTAACCTATGGTATTTTTAATCCAACACAATCAGTCCCAAAAATAAGCATGCTTTCAATCAATTCTAACCAAACAAAAAATTGTGCAGTAGTTCAACCTGAATTACTTCCTACTAATTAATTTAATAAATAAATAAATATACTAAATAATCGATAAATCCTGACAACTAAAAATAACAACCATCACTCTTGCTCAACACGAGAAATATGATTTGGTTCAAAGAAGAATCCACCGTTACCCGTAAACTTTGAACCAAATCGTATTTCTCGTGTTGAGCATGAGTGATGGTTGTTATTTTTAGTTGTCAGGATTTATCGATTATTTAGTATATTTATTTATTTATTAAATTAATTAGTAGGAAGTAATTCGGGTTGAACTACTGCACAATTTTTTGTTTGGTTAGAATTGATTGAAAGCATGCTTATTTTTGGGACTGATTGTGTTGGATTAAAAATGCCATAGGTTACTTCTTACACTATACGAATCAGAATATTGTTGTGAATGCATAATATGAGATTGTGTCGTGATAGCAGAATCAGAATATTTGTGCTTCAGAATATTTGTTATTGAATATTGTCATTCGGATCAAATAAGAATTCAATTATATGATATTCGAGTATGTGTTACTCGGATCAAATCAGAATTCAATTATATGATATTCGAGTATGTGTTACTCGGATCGGATCAGATATCAAATATTTGCTCTATCTATTTATCATGTTGGGACGAATTTTGATAGGGAAAGTTCAGTGCATTCACTCGAAGGGTTAATGTCACTTTTTCAATTTCAGTGGCCGTTGCCTTTGTGGCAGACCCCACTTATATAGTGTGTGAGTTGGAATTAGTGTGGTTATGGGAACCCACTTTGTAATACCCCAAATATCGGGTCGGTGACTATATAGAAAGGATTTAAAATTTAGAGGATTAAATTGAATAAATGATAAAGTATAAGAAATGATTTAATTAAGACCAATTAGTAAGAATGGAAGAATGAAAGAGAATTTTTGACCTTTAGAGTAAAATGAATTTAAAATTCATTTTATTAGGGATTTAAGAAAGGGAACAAGGGGAAAATTGAAAACTAAACTAAGTCATCTTCTCTTCTTCTTCCCTTGTGATCGTGCTCTCCTCCATAGCCAAAGATTATAACCAAGCTTCAAGCAAGAAAAAAAGGCAAATATAAAGTTGTCGAATAGCTGGATATCATTACAACATACTAGCGAGGCTTATCAGGCGAGTGCATTGTACTTGTATGAAAGGAGGAAGACTCTCGATGAGTTAATCTCGAATGGTTTGTTAAATGTATATTTTACATCATTTTGGTATATTTTCATAATGCATATAGAAATGATATTATGAATAAGTTTTAGAGTATGAATGCTCTAAAATAAATGGATGAATGTTAATGTTGTGTTATGGTTATCGATGTTACCGAAATAAATGAAAATGCATAACGATGCATTATTGGCAGAAAGGTGCCATAAATGAAAATACATGACGGTGCATTATTGGCAGAAATGTGCCATAAATGAAAATACATAAAGGTGTATTATTGGCAGAAAAGGTGCCACTCGTGGTATTCATAAAAACTGAATGACCATTTCGGCACTTCGGTGCAATGTATATACCTTAAATTCTTATTTAACATATATTGGGCAAAATAAAGTATAATTGGGAACAAAATATAGAAAAATAAGTATGCTGAGCATACTAAGAATGGTTTTGATGACTATATGAAAGAAACATGAGTTTAATTGAGACGATTAACTAATTTTTATGAAGTATACGATTTAGTTCGTATTTCAATAGCTATAATATGATTATGTATACATTTTGAGTTCATTTACATTATTATGCCTCACTAAGTAAATATTTAACGTGTGTTGATTTCACGCTTAGGTAAAAGCAAAGACTTAGCATAGTAAGGATTGCAGTAGAGAACATCAATCCAAGGTTGACTAATCAGTAACTATAGGACAATCAGGTCTTTTTTTGATAATTAGATGGCATGTATATGAATCTAAGAAAAATACTCTGTAATGTATTTAAGTTATAATTTTGTAATAGTTTACAACAAATGTTTTACCTTATATTAAAATGTTTTGTTTTAAATTTCAAATTTTTTTATAGGTTTATAAATAAGAAAATATTTTTAAAAGCCATGTGATACTTGTGACTTGTGTACAGGAACGTATAAGGGAAATGAGTGTTATATTTATTGGTATCAGAGCTACAGGTTTAGTCGATTCTCGGCCGAAACCAAGTTTATTTGAATTTAGAAAAAAAGATTACATGCCATTAAGATGTCGGAATCTTCGAACTCGCGATGAGCGGCTGATCGAGAAAATAGAGAAGGATCTGGTAGCGAAAGCTATGAGGAGAATAGTGAGCATCTGATTCCATCAGAGAATGCTAGCACACTGGCACATCAGGGTATGCCCGTGTCAGAGTTTAGAGCTTTTATGCAAGCTCTCGACGCCATATTGACCCGGTTCCAACCCCCTCCGCCTCCCCCTGCTCCTCCAATTCCAAGGATGTTGATTCCAAAAGAATTAAAGAGTTAGGAGCTCCTGAGTTATGGGGAGAAGAAGATGAAGGTCATATGGAGGCTGACTTATGGCTAAATGATGTAATGGCAATGCTTGAAAGTCTTCACTGCTCAGATTCAGAAAAGCCGGGTGTAGCTGTATCTTTACTTAGGGGATCAACTCGAGTACGGTGGTCAAATACAACGATGTATGCACCACCAGAACAAGTGACTTGGCAGTTCTTCCTGGAGGAATTTAAGAACCAGTATTTGGGTGAGCAGTTTAGATGGACGATGCTGTTAAAATTCCTTAATTTTAAACAAGGTGATCGAGTCGTACATGAGTTCGAGGCTAAGTACAATAAGCTGAGCTGTTTTGCTATTGAAGTAGTTCCCAATGACAAGGCTCGACATGATTGGTTTATTGAAGGTTGGAGGCCAAAGTTGAAAGAGATGATGTTTGCTTTGAACTTGCCTAGATTGCAAGAAGTCATAAATCGAGCAAAGGTTATTGAAAAAACTCAAGAGGAGACTCTAGCAGCAGAACAGAGTATGCAGACAGGGAAAAAAGTTGGAACGCCTTCAACTCCCCATCATGCTAAGAGAGACAAGGGCTCGAGTTCCCAATATTCTAACAGAGATGGTTTGTTGTAGCTTCACAGAAAACTAAACAATCATAGTCTTTCCTGAAATTGTCTTAAGAAATCTGGGGACAATTCAACGCAATCTGAAAAATATGTGGTAACCTTTAATAGAATTTGAGGAAGAGGTAGATCCAGGGGACAATCTAAATCAATGTAGTGACAAGAGACTCAGGGAGTCACCAGAATTTACAATATTAAGACCAATGAGGATCAGGATGACCCAGAGATCATAACAGGTACATTCCATCTTTTTGATGAGCATGTATTTGTTTTAGTTGACCCTAGTTCTACACACTCATACATTAGTATAAAGTTGGTTAGAGCTAGAGGAATTTATTTAGAACCAATTGTTAGTGAGATGATAGCGATAAACTCTATGGGTCACAGTGCGAGAGTAACTCGGGTATGTAAAAAATGCCCTATAAAGAATCAAAGGTTTGTGTTTTCGAAAAACTTAATGGAGTTGCCTATTGACGAGTTTGAAATCATTTTGGGCATGGATTGGTTGTCTCCACATCATGGATAGGTTGATTGTTGCAAGAAGCGATTATTCTTGAAGGATGCAGAAGACTCCAAATTAGTAGTGATCAACAAAAAAATGACATCACCATCCAATGTGATATTAGCCATGACTGGAAGGAAAATGATGTCAAAAGGGTGTATATCTTTCGTAATTAATGTGATATACACTCGAGTATCGGAAGCAAGATTAAATGATATCCCAACAGTTAAGGAATTTCAAGAGATTGTTTTGGAAGAATTACCAGGTTTACCTCCAAACCGTGAAATAAAATTCAAGATTGAGGTTTACCCAAGTACCAAACCTGTTTATATGACTCCATATCAAATGGATCCAACGGAGTTAAGAGAATTAAAAGCCTAATTGCGAGAGCTACTCGATAAGGGATTTGTGAGACCTAGTGTTTCTCTTTGGGGAGAACCTGTGCTGTTTGTGAAAAAAGGACGGGTCTATGTTATTATGCATAGACTACCGTCAATTAAATAAAGTAACGATAAAGAATAAGTATCATCTTCCGAGGATTGATGATCTGTTCGATCAATTGAAAGGCGCAACAACATTCTCTAAGATAGACTCAAGGTCGGGGTACCATCAATTAAAGATAAAAGAGGATGATATTTTAAAGACATCTTTTCGGACTCGATATGGACACTATGAATTTGTGGTGATGCCATTTGGATTGATTAGTGCTCCTGCATCATTTATGAACTTGATGAACTGAGTATTCTAACTTTACTTGGATCAATTTGTGGTGGTATTTATAGATGATATTTTGGTGTATTCCCAGTCAAGAGAGGAACATGACGCCCATCTTCGAGTGATTCTTCAGACACTTCGAGAAAAGAAGCTGTATGCCAAATTGTCCAAGTGTGAATTTTGGTTAGCTGAGATTGTCCAAGTGTGAATTTTGGTTAGCTGAGATTGTCCAAGTGTGAATTTTGGTTAGCTGATATTGCTTTCCTTGGTCATATAGTCTCCGCATAAGGCATAAGAGTAGATCTTAAAAAGATTCAAGCTATAGTCGATTGGTAAGCCCCAAAGAATGTTTCTAAAATTCAAAGTTTCTTGGGGCTTGCTGGTTATTATAGATGGTTCGTGAAGAACTTCTCAATGTTAGCTTTGCCGCTAACTAAGTTGTTACGGAAAGATGTTCCTTTTGATTGGACAAAGAAATGCCAAGAAAGTTTTGAAATGTTAAAAAGAATAGTAACAGAGGCCCCATTGCTCGTACAACCTGAGTAAGGGTAAAGACTATATAGTCTTTAGTGATGCATCTCATAATAGGTTGAGATGTGTGCTCATGTAAGATGGAAAAGTCATGGCTTATGCCTCAAGACAGTTGAAAATTCATGAGAGAAATTACCCGACACATGACTTGGAATTGGCAGCGGTTGTGTTTGCTTTGAAAATTTTGCGTTATTATCTATACGGTGAGCGTTGCCATATTTATACGGATTAAAAGAGTCTAAAGTACTTGCTGACTCAAAAATAACTGAACTTGAGACAGAGAAGATGGATCAATCTTTTAAAAGATTATGATTTGATCATTGATTATCATCCCGGGAAGGCTAATATGGTAGCGGATGCACTTAGTCAAAAGACTTTTTCCGCTCTACAGGATTTGGATGCACGTATATCTTTAAAAGAAGATTGTTTCTTGATTGTTGAACTTAAGTTAAATTCGATGCTTTTAGATCGGGTAAAAGAGTTGCAAAGTCAATATGAGAAATGTTTAGCGAGAAGGGCGCAAGTAGAAAAAGAAGAGGTTAAAGACTTCGAAATGAGGGTCGATGGATGTTTATATTATCGTGGAAGACTTTACATTCCTGATAATGAAGAATTAAAGAAAGCTATTCTTTTCGAGGCACACTATAGTTCTTTGACTATGCATCCAGGTGAGAATAAGATGTATCTGGATTTAAAGAGTCGTTATTGGTGGCATGGTATGAAAAAGGGTTGTATTAGAGTTTGTTACGAGATGTTTGACATGTCATCAAGTGAAAGCTAAACATCAAGTGCCTTTCGAATTGTTACAACCGATATCCATTCCTGAGTGGAAGTGGGAATGAGTTACAATAGATTTTGTTCCGGGGCTACCTTTGTCACCTGGTAAAAAGGACTCGATATGGGTAATTGTGGACAGATTAATCAATACAGCTTACTTTATTCATGTTCGAGTAGATTACTCGATGGATAAATATGCAGAATTGTAAATAAAAAAATAGTTCGGCTGCATGGAGTGCCTATATCGATAGTGTCCAATCGAGACCCAAGGTTTACTTTAAGATTCTGTAAGTCCTTACATGAGGAATTGGGTACTCGATTGAATTTCAACATAACTTTTCATCCTCAAACAGATGGGCAGTCAGAACGAACTATTTAGATATTAGAAGATATACTAAGGGCTTGTGTAATTGAGTTGAAAGGATCATGGGAAATGTATTTGCCTTTAGCGAATTTTTCTTATAATAACACTTACCAATCGAGTATTAAGATGACCCCGTATGAAGCTTTGTATGGGAGAAAGTGCAGAACACCATTAAATTAGTTTGAACTAAAAGATCGAAACCTAGTTGGCCCGGATTTGATGAAAGAAATGGAGGAGATATTGAAAGTTATCTAGGATAATCTAAAGATAACCTCCGATCGAAAAAAGTCTTATGCTGATTTGAAAAGAAAAGAAATTAAATTTCAAGTGGGAGAAAAGGAATTTCTGAAAGTGTCACCTTGGAAGAAAGTATTGCGGTTTGGACGCAAAGGAAAGCTGAGTCCGAGATTCATTAAACCTTATGAGATATTGAAAAGGGTCGGACCAATAGCTTATCAGTTAGCTTTGCCTCCTGATATGGATAAGATCCACAATGTTTTTCACGTGTCGATGATAAAAAAGTGTCATTTAGATCCATCTCATGTCATCACACCCGAAGAAATAGAGATCCAACCAGATTTAACTTACGAGGAAGAACCAGTACGGATCTTGGCTAGAGAAAACAAGGAACTGCATAACAAGAAGATTCCTTTAGTTAAAGTGCTCTAGCAAAACCATAAGGTAGAAGGAGCTTCTTGGAAAATAGAGGAGAACTTGAGGAAGTAGTTTCCACACCTATTCGTATCAGGTACTTCTTTAAATTCGAGGACGAATTTTCTTAAGGGGAGAATTGTAATACCCCAAATATCAGGCCAGTGACTTTATTGAAAAGATTTAAAATATCATTAATTTTGTATCATTAGACACAATTTTCTAATTGCATCGTATAAAATATATCATCAATGTTATCATTGAGGAATACAATTTTGAAATTCAACTTATGTAACTCAAGATCAAATATGAGTAACAAGTATCATGATTATCTTGAAAGAGTATTTCAATGAAACAAAAGAGAAATCCTCTACAAAATTAATGCCTTCTTTCTAAGTATATCTTTTATGTACAAGACATGCCTTATAATTGTCAACATCACAATCTTCATCCATTTTGATTATAAATATTCATTTATAACCAATTAATTTTGCACCTTTAGGTAATGGGATAACCCCTCAAACTTTATTATCTTGTATAAACCTTATACTCTTCTTACATATCATTAATATACTTTTGAACGATAACGATACATCATATTTTAGACATATCATTATAATATATCTCTCATCTTTTTTGGATCTTTCTAATGACACTTGTTCTTTGAGGTTGTTGAGTTTGTTCTTTCGTACTAAGTTCTTATCTTAAATAGAAAGTTGTTAAAAAAATCTTGTTGAGATTTTAAATTTACTTCTTAATTAATGACATGTATGAACACATGGATATCATCAAAAGTGATAATATGAATTGAGTTTTAATCCAATTCATTCTCAAAATTAATTCCTTAAATCTTATTTCTCCCTCTAAACTCTACATCCTAAAGATAATATTATAGATTTCACTTCAAAAATATTTTTTTTAATTGTGAGATCATAAAACTTATAAACCCTGGATCGCTCAAAATAACCAAAGTAGTTGCTTGTTGTTTTAGAATTTAATTTCTCCTCATATGTCCTAACTTATTACAAAAGAGAACAACTATTTCTAACATATTGTTATCTCTTTTAAGTTGGACCCTTGATAACTACATTCTGATTTTATTTTTTTCCCTTATCTTTATATGCACTTTTCAAGTAAATACTTTTAGACTTATTATGCTTAAACCTTTATTCCTCTTGCACACAATGAAAATTGAGCTCATTTAGAGTTCATTTCTCCCCTTGAGTTGATTAAACTTTATAGGAAACGATACTGAAATCAAAAGAACAAGTAATTTTTCAGAAAAACTCGATCTTAAGTCTTGAAACAATATGAAACATATTCATAATGTACTCCCTCACTTCCTTGACCTTTATACTTTATAGATATCAAAGAAGTCAAAAGTGATGTCGTTTAAACCTTATTGTCTTTAAAAAAACAATTCTCAATTTTGTCAAGAAAACCATTGGCTTAAGTAATATTTTCATATTATGTGCCCCTAAAGACTTATAAAATGTTGTGTTTCATGACCACTAGACTCATACAATTTGAAAAAAAATTCACCTCTCAAAATCTCTTACACCAATTAAGGATGTTATCTCCCATGAAAGGTGAAAATTCTTTTTTCCTTAGTACAAAGTCTATGTTCATACAACCAAAACATTATGTAAATGCATTTTTCCATCACTTGAATTTATCTCATTAAACATGAGAATAAAATTGATATTAGTAGAATTGTGACAACAAAAGAACTATATGAACAGAATAAACAACAAGCTTACATAAGCAAACAATAAATTCAAAATAATGACTAATTTCTAGATACCAAACACCATATCAATATCAAGCCTTTGGACAATAATATTAACAGTAAACGATACTCTTGTTTTATTAATCAAACATTGACAATAAGCTATGTCGAACAAAAGACTAATCTTTGGACTAATGTAATGCTTACATAAAATACCTTATAATTGTCACATCATTACCACAAGTGTCGCTTGAAATCCAACATAATATTAATTTTCCTTTGGGTCCATTAATAAATGCATGAATACAAGAAACACATAATCATCTTGATATTCTAAATAAACCAGTCTACACACAAGAGATCACTTTGGCGGCATTATGTTTCAATCAATCTATCAAAATATCAGACATAGTCATAAATTAATTTGTTTCAAAATATATATATTCTATTAAGCAAAAATTAATACTGAAAAACCTAATTGAATATATATAAATATTGCATTAACAATATAAATAAAACCATAGAAATATTGTCAACCAATCAATTTCTCTTAATTTATCTTTCAATTAAATTAAAAGATAACTAAAATAATAATAAATTTGAATACACTTAAACTTTATCTCAAGATATCAAATACTTCATCAATATTACATCTTTAGAAAAATATTCACCTTACGTTATATCTGATGCAGTAACCAAACACTGACAAAAATCTTCATTTGGGTCGATTTATTACTTACACATCAAGCCAAATAATTATCACATGCTTATTACCAAAGGTGTACATGCAATTATGTCAACTATTAATCTTCCTTTGGGCCGATCAATACTAACATATATTAAGGTACATGTACGTAACCTTTATATTTAAAAATAATTTCCAGAATGGAGACCACTTTAACGACTTATTACTTTAATTAAGTCGTCTTAAAATAAATATTAGTATTCAAATTTAATATTTCTATAATAATCAAATGTTAAAATTGAAATTTCTGATTGCACTACAATATCCAAAATAACCCAAAATAAGGTTACATTAATGATGCTATTAGAAATCGAAAACTCAAGTCTTCGATTGTTTTTAAAGAACTCCTTAAACATGCATTTAGGTCATAACTACATAAATTAGGGGTGAGCATTCAATCAAGTCGAGTCAATTTTTTTTATTTATTCAAGTTGATGAGTCGTATTTTACAACTCGAACTTAACTTGAAATTTTTTTGTGTCGAGTCGAGTTTAATAAATTCAAATCAATTTTTTCAAGTTGAGTTATTCGAGTTTCTATACTAATTTTATTATAATTATTTATAGAATAATGGCAAGGATCTGTTCTAATTTTTTGACTTTCTCTAACCATATTATAGATATTTTATATTCTTTTCACATTAAAATGTTATTTAATATATCAATTACAATCTAAAATTATAAAATATATTCATAATATTATATTTTAAAGAAATTATTTTGAGAGTAAAATATTGATCAAAGTATAAAGGAGTCAAGGAATTGATGAGAAGAAAGAATTTGCAAACAATTGTAGTCAAAAGATCAAATTGAGTAAAATGCAAAGTTAAGGGACTAAATAAAAAGAGAGATTACATTTTTAGTAAAAAAATAAGAATTGAAGTTATATAGGTATTCTATTGTGGTATATGAACATGTGTTTCAAATTTAGTAAAATCATAATTAAAATAAGGATGAAATAAAGAAATAAGGAAATTATAAAAAATTAAGGGACTAAATTGAAAAATAAAAAATTTGTTATCAAAAAGAGGAATTGAAAGTAGATATGTATTCTACGATGGTTTAGGAGTATTTGATTCAAATTTGGTAAAAACGAAATTAAAATAAAGGAATAATAGAAGAAAAAAATTAATTATAAAAAATTGAGGGGCTAAATTAAAAAATAGAAAATTTTTACCAAAAAGGAGGAATTGAAAGTACACATGTATTCTACAATGGTTTAGGAGCATATGTTTTAAATATGGTAAAAAACATACTTAAAATAAATGATGAATTGAAGAAATAAGGAAATTATAAAAATTAAGAGACTAAATTGAAAAATAGAAAATTTGTTATAAAAAAGAGGAATAGAAAGTACATATTTATTTTAAGATGGTTTAGGAGCATATGGTTCAAATTTGGTAAAAATGTACTTAAAATAAAAGATGAATTAAATGAATAATGAAATCAATGACTAAATCGTAAAACTGTCAAAATATTTAGTCAAAATTTCAGTTTTTTGAGTAACTTGAAATTTCAAAATTTCAACTCGACTCAAACTCAAAAATCGAATTAATTCGAGTTGACTCGAATAACTCGACTAGAATAACTCAAAAATGAAAAAAAAAATTGATTTTTCAAGTTGAATCTAGTTTTGCTCACCCCTAACATAAATCAAGAAAAAATAAACCAAATTCAAAATAATAAATATTTAACAAAAAGTCAAAATTAAATACATAACAATGAATTAAATCTTTAATTAAATTGAATCGAATATATCAATGCCAAATATATACTATATAATCCATTATAGTCAAAAAACCAAAACCGAATTTTCTAATTATGTCATGATTTCCGAAGTAACTCATAATAAAGTTTTCTAAACGAAGTTATTAGAAATCAAAAACCTAAACATTTGACTACTACTCAAATGATTCTTAATCATGAATTCACCAAATTAAACCAAAACATAAAACAATAAATGAAAACAAAAAATAATCGGTGCATAACTGTAAAAGAAATGCCTTAATCATGTAATCAATAATTAACCTAAGTTAATAGGTCGGTGGTGTCGTTCTTAGTACTAAAAGCAATTGCTTCTACCGTAACCGTAGAAAAACACTTCATAATAATAAATAAAAGGTCATGAAAAACCATAACACTCAGAAATGCAAACGTTTTGATGCAAGTATGAACACTCACAGAAAATATGAACTTTCTCTTGAGAAAAACATGAGAAAATAATTATAAAAAATTATGAAATGAAATTAATATTGAATTTCAATCTCCTAAAATAATATGATTCAACCTTTGATCAATTACAAAACTTTATGTAACCATTACTCCACCATTTGTTTACACAAAATCATTAATGGTATTGAATTTCAATTTCACGAAATATAAAATCATAAAATAATAATCCATACTAATTTCATATTACACAAATTATTAATGGTAAGCTCTGGCCGTGAACCCTATAATTGGGAATTCCATAATTATCATTTAGTCGATCATATTATACCCTAAATTACCAAACATAAATGCAAAAAATCTTGTGATTGCTTTTGAACTTATGTTCGAATAAAAAAAATAACACATCAAAATTTATATAAAGCATATAAACTATCGTCTTGAGTACCAAATCAATCAGAAAAATTATACAAAATCAATTTATTCTTAATAATCTAACGTGGCAGGCAATGATACTAGTTATTAGAACCAAGTCATAATAAACATGAAATTAAGATATAATTCTCTTAAGTATAAACTCTCTATAGGATAAGAGAAAATATGAGATAATATATATTTTTAGGACCATAACCTCTTTATATAGCTGATTTAAGAATCAATTATTGTCTGTACCTATAACTCTAACCCTCATCGAATTATAAATATAATTTAATAATATCAACACTTTTATTTCCATGACACTTCTAATACCTTATGACTTTATAATATAATTGGTCACTTAATTTATGTCATATTTTAATCCAACAATTAAGTCCAATAAAATTCAGACTTAACATTTCTTTACGTCCGAAATGCGAAACGTTCTTTCAAGGTTTGACGATCATAACCTACTTTGAGACTATTTTGAATCTATCGAACTGATTCCTCGGTTTCATTAATCAAATTGAGCTCAACACTAGTCGAGGATCAAATTCATGCTAAGGAATTTATCTATTAACTCTATTCACAAAAATGGATTATTCACAAAATAAAGTAGACCACACTTATAAAAACCTTGTACATACCACAAAACAACATTAGTTGAAGGTAAAATTGTTACTTTGTGAGAATGCTAGTTTTTGCTTGAAGATGTAACTTCTAGACCTCTATTAATCCTAATCAACAACATACGTGTAAAAAAAAAAACTAAATCTAAACTTAGTATTTGGTCTGATCAAATTTGGTTACTGGTTAAAAAAATAAGTGCATTTGAGTCTTGTTCGATTCATTCAGTTTAATTCCCTCGGTCGTTAACTTCTGTTAACACATTAACGAAATTTGAGTTGACAATTAAAAAATAAAAGTTCGAGTTGACAATTAAAAAATAAAGTATAATATTTCAAGTGTCCTCCTCCTTACTTCATTCATCCCTTTCTCCAGCGTGGCACCCTACGAAAAAAAGAAATAAAGGAATTACTCTTTCTATTTGCTTCTCGAAAAATCTTAAGATAACACTAGAAAATCAAACGTTTTTTAGATTAAAAAATTATTCTTATTTAATGCAATAAGAGACCGGGAAGATACTTGACAATCTTAGGGAACATGGGCATGGCGAGATCAAAGCGAGGGTGACGAGGATTTCACCAGCCGACATTATATTTAGGAAGAGCATAATTGGGAGGGTAAAATTTGATTGCGGTGATGAAAATGAAAGGGTTTCCAGAATAGAACAATTGTGGATCACTGGCGCATTTGATCTCAAAATAGGCACCACAACTGAACCTATTTTTGAAAAGAGCAGTGCTAAAAGCTATTGTGTTGACTTCGTACCCATTGGCTTTAAAGGTTTCCATAGCCACAATCTCCACCTAAAAATCATTAAAATAAAATTTAAAGCATTTCCTTGGTTTAAATAACAAAAAAGGAGAATTTTGTTTGAATTACCCATTGTTCAGAGCATCACTACCACTGTGAAAAAGTGACATCAACACTTTATCAAGCATCACCGGAGTAAACGTCGAGGATTTTATGTAACGTCCCAAATCTTGGTTAGTAGTTTTGGATCAATCCGATGAGAGTTAAATAAAACTCATTAGTCTTGTATGAGAGTTTAGCCCAAGTAGATTTTGGATTAGGTTTGGTTGAGGCCCAATTATTATGGAAATGGGGTATTTTCAGGTTGCATTTAAAGGTAGAGTTACCAAGGCAGTAATTATACTTTCAATTTCAAAGGATGAGAACCTTAATTGTTAGGTGATCTCATGTCTGGTACCCCTCTTTTTCCCAACTCTTCCTTGTTTGCTTCTTCTCTCAAAGCTCTCATCTTCTTTCTTAGCAAACTAAGAAAAGGTGGTAACTTGGTGGTCTTGCAGTCATAGTTTGACTATTTAAAGGAAAGAATCATAGCCTTCATCTTCAAAGTGTCATTTCAAGTCTTCAATCTCCTCATTTCACCTTGGTAGCTAAAAAAGGGTTTTGTGGGGGTTTAAGAAAACCATAGTTACTCAGTCTCTTTTTGAAGGATTTCAGTCTTAGGAAGTGTTGTTAATACCTTTATAACCTCTAAAACACATTAGTAACCCATGTGCTTAATCCTTGTTTAGTGAGAGAAGTAGGAGAAAGCTCCAAAAGAAAGGGAAAGGAAAAAATTACCTTGGGTTGAGCTTTAGACACTCCTAACAGCTTAGAAATCAAAGGTTACACACTTCTAACTCAACTATACCATATGTAGATCACTAGGTGCATTTTGGTAGGTTGCATGAGTTATGAAGCATGTTCATGGTAGATTGCATCTTTTGATATTTTCAGTATGTTAAAAGACCTATTATGATCCTTTTTAATCCTCACAAGACTTTAAAAATAGTTGGGAATCCTCTATAGGATGTTTGGGGGTAGAAAATTAGTATTTTTTGTGCCCAAAACAGGATATTTTTGGGCATGAGTATCGGTACTGAAAAAATAGTATCGATATTATTCTTTATATGATAAAAACAAAGGAATTTTGAGATAAAAGTATCAATATTCTTTCAATGGGTATCGATACTGTAGTTAGGGTATTGATACTCGCAGGGTGGTATCAATACCGAGTTCACTTAATAGATTCCAATAGGTAATTTTGGTACCGATACTCATGGCTGAGTATCGGTAGCGCTATCGATACCCTCAATAGGGGTATCAATATTGAGATATTTTTCAAAATATCAAACCTAACTTTGGTATCGATACTTAGGCCAGTATCGATACCCCACGACTAAAGTATGGTTGAGTATCGATATTGTTTCCCCTTATCAACATAACATAGTCAGTCAGTATCGATACCAAGATGTGGGTATCAATACTTAGGGGCTAGTATGGATACTGAAGGGCCGTTATCAGTACTAGTAGATAGTTTTGGATAAATAATCCAATGATTAAGGTATTAGACTTGAGGGGCCCAATAACATCAAAATATCAACAGATAAAACTACAAGTGAAAATAGTAATAAACTCAGAACAACTAGAAACACTAACAACTAGGATAATATAAAACTAGCCTTGTTTGACTCTCGGGAAACATCCAGGACACCCAAGTCTCTTTAGTAGAATATGATAGTCAATTGGATATCCTAGTTAGTGCCAAGGCTATTCAGTCACCGACTGTGAGCAGATACCCCAAGACTCGATGGAGTAAGTTGGTCTGGTGTACATTTCTGATGTAGTTCCAGATCTTACCCCAAATACCCGAGGGTATCCCAGAAAGGCTAGATGGGTATGTGTGCTCTAAGATACAAAACCCTCAACCGCACCATGATGCTTATTTCAACAATTCATTTTAGTATTTTGCATGTATTCATACGTGTGCCGCTAGTCAGCTCATCCAGTGAATGCATGTAGTATAGTACAATTATTAGTATGGCACTAAGCACGTGACCTTAGCGTTCAGAACGTGTTTTCATCTTGGAATCCTAGGTGACCGGTAATGGAGCATTATTATCGATAATAGTTCTAGAAAAACCGAGGCATTCAGAGAACGTCTTTAGTTATTATTAGAGGGTATATACTATTTACAGACCGTTATATTTTCAGTCGTAACTCATTTTGAAGTAAACTCAGTATTGTATTATTTGGATATTTTGGGAGCTCTCCATACTTTGTAAACTTCGAATTATCATGTTTTATTTTATTTCACTTGGGATGGATTTTATACAATATTTACAGTTATTTTAAAGAAAAAGTTTTATGTTAGCCACTTTGGTGGTCTCGTGTGACATGTTAGTCTATCGATCTTAGGGTCGTACTGGATTAGAGTGTTACATTTAGTGGTATCAGAGAATCAGGTTTAGTCATTCTTATGACCTATGGGTTAGAATCAATCATCGTTTATAAGTGCACATGCCTCTAGAGAGTTGAGAGTACTTTAAAGAATGAAATGATGATAATAACATCCTTTTTCCTTCTAATTTGAGAGGAAAACTTATGGCAAACGACCCAAACTATAGTCAGGATGGTAGAGATGAGAATCATGCAACACTAGTAGAAGACACCAACGATGAGTTCATCCCTGATACAGAGCAGTATGATATACCTATAGATGGAGGGGTTAAGCAAGCGACTTTCCTCAGGGACCTCACCTTTGTACTTAGGCAGATCTCTAGGTCCCTACCCAACACTTCAGCTGTACCACCTCCCCTGTCAGTACCTCCAGCCCAGCCTATACTAGTACATCAAGAGTCCCTAGTAGAGAAGCTTTACAAATATAAGATCGTTGACTTTTACAGTTTTGGGGATGAAGATCCCATCACAATAGACCAATGGCTCAGGGAGACTCTCCAATACCTCAGACAATAACACCTTACTTCAGAGGGTCAACTTGAGTGCATCACCACCCTACTTAAGGGTGACACCATTGACTAGTGGGAGAACGATAAAGTTGGCACTAGATCTAAAGACGTTGACTTGGGAGTTTTTTTAGTAGAATTCAAATAGAAATACATATGCGAGGCTCACAACAATGACTTGAGGGAGTAGTTCCTGCACTTTACCTAAAGGGACAAGACCGTGATAGAGTGTGAGAGGGAGTTCCTCAAAATTAGTAGTTACGGGCCAGGTTTAGTCTCTATAGAGTAGTACCACTATTGTATGTTTAGGGAGGGACTACGCCTCAATATTCTATTGTACCTAGCCACCGACCCTCCTAGGGTATTTGCCCAGTTATCACAGTAGGAAAAGGTAGTAGAGAGGGTCCTGAGTAA
This sequence comes from Hibiscus syriacus, assembly GCF_006381635.1. NCBI lineage: Eukaryota > Viridiplantae > Streptophyta > Magnoliopsida > Malvales > Malvaceae > Hibiscus > Hibiscus syriacus. The sequence continues at coordinate 96,330 of NW_024063472.1, forward strand.
GAAGGCCAAATAGTTGAGCAAGGTTATAGGGTAGTCTAGAAGAATTATCGAGCTAATAAGATTAGTTCATACTTTAGCCAAGAGGGCCAAGGACATTGATGGTTCATGGAGACCCCCAACAACTCAGTCTATGAGAGTCGATCGGAGTTCCAATCGTGAGGATAGATCCGAGTCTAGGAGGAGACCTCTGACGTTAGTATCTGAAGCTAGTGCCAATGAGTCAGCAAGATTCTTTACTCACCCCATCTGTGCTCAATGTGGGAGGAGGCACCCAGGGACGTGCCAATAGGGATCGAGGGGTTACTTTTGTTTCGGCTCCTTAGATCACTTTGTCAGAGATCGTTCCAGAGTTCAAAGTGTGACTTCAGCATCGACTCAAAGGTTCACATTGTTCGTACAAAGAGATAGAGGGCTAGTGAGAGGTGCTAGTACTGTATCCAGGCAGCAAAGGAGAGGGATAACCAAATCAATAACTAGTTCAGAGCCAAGGGTAATCTCCAGATAATACGTAGTGAGAGAGCGCGAGGAGTGTGATGCGACCGACGTGATCTCATATATTTTTACATTATTTTCCCTCCAGTTATTACTTTGATATATCTCAGCTCCACCCACTCTTAGATCTATTCTAACCAAGTTCAAGAAAAAGAAATTTCAGTAGAAGATTTAGAGGTAGGAGTTCGAGTATCGAGCCCCTAGGTCTAGATGTTCTAGTAGACAAGATATATAAATGATGTCCAATAGGAATTCAGGGTCAAACCTTCTTCGCATACTTAATGGAGTTACACTTCAGAGAGTTTGACATGATTCTAGGCATGGACTGGCTATCCGTGCACGATACCAATTTGAAGTACAAAGTTAGACAACTCAAGCTTAGGACAAATGATGAAATTAAGTTAGTAATAAATAACGAGAAGTCAGACCAATCAAGGATTTTGTCAGCTATAAAAGCTCAGCAAATGATCGATTATGGTTGTGAAGTCTTCTTGGCTTATGTTAGCGACACCCGAATCTCATCCCCAATACTTGAGGATATCCGAACAATGAGGGATTTCCCTGATGTGTTTCCAGAGGAGTTTCTGGGTTTACCACCCGATGGTGAATTTGAGTTTGGTATTAAGGTAATTTTGGGTTAAACTCTAGTGTCCATTATTCCCTATCGCATGGCACCGATAGAATTGAAGGAGTTAAAGGCTTAGATTCAGGAATTGATAGAGAAAGGTTTTATTTGACCGAGCATCTCTCAATGGGGAGCGTTGGTCTTGTTTATCAAGAAGAAGGATGGGTCGATGAGGTTGTGCATCGACTACAAACAATTGAACAAGTTAACCATCAAGAATCGTTACCCACTTCCTAGGCTAGATGATCTCTTTGATCAGATGAGGGGAGCATGTGTGTTCTCAAAGATCGACTTAAGGTTATGTTACTATAAGTTGAAAGTCAAGGATACCGATGTAGTGAAGATAACTTTCAGGATGAGGTACAATCATTATGAGTTCCTAGTAATTTCATTCGGAATCACCAATGCCCGGGTGAAATTCATGGACGTGATGAATTGAGTCTTGCAACCCTACCTAGTTCAGTTCTTAGTTTTTTTATAGATGATATCCTAGTTTACTCTCGATCAGAGGAGGAGCATGATCAGTATCTCTGAAATATTCTTTAGACACTATGAGATTGTTAGTTGTATGCCAAGTTTGGGAAATGTGAGTTTTGGTTACTAGAGGTTGCATTTTTTTTGGTCATGTCATATCAGAAGACGACATCATAGTTGATCCTCAAAAGATTTAGGCTATAGTTGAGTGGGAGCCACCTAAGAATATGTTAGAGGTATGCAGCTTCCTAGGTTTAACCGGGTACTATCGTTGATTTGTTTAGGTTTCTTGATGATAGTTGCCCCGCTGACCCAACTGCTTTAGAAATGAGTTCCCTTTGTATGGAATAGGAAGCGATATGAGAGCTTCAAATAGTTAAAGACCATCCTAACTCAGGCCCTAGTGTTAACCCAACTAGAGTCGGGAAAGGACTTCACAATTTTCAGTAACGCATCATTGAATGGTCTTGGGTGCGTCTTGATGTAAGAGAGCATGGTTGTAGGTTATGCATCTCATTAACTTAAACGCCATGAGCGCAATTACCCCACCCATAACCTCGATCTGGCAGTAGTAGTGTTTGCCTTAAATATTTGGTGGCATTACCTCTTTGGTGAGAAATGTCACATCTTCACAAACACAAGAGTCTTAAGCACCTACTCATGTAGAGGGAGTTGAACTTGAGACAGTGTAGATAGGTCAATTTACTTAAGGACTATGATTGTATGATAGACTACAATCCAGGTAAGGCTAATATTGTAGCAGAATCCTTGAGCAGAAAATCGATGTCAAAGCTACGAGCTCTCCTAGCACGGTTGAGCTTGTCTAGTGAAGGTAGGTTATTAGCCAAAATGTTAGTTGAGCCAGAGTTAGTAGGTGAGACCAAGAGTCTATATAGTTCAGATGAGCAGTTGAGCAGGTTCGCCAAGGAGAAGCACCGAATTTTAAGTTACACGATGGTGGTTCTTTGGACTTCAGAGGTCAGTTGTTTGTACCCACATATGCTCAGCTACATAGTAAGATCCTTCATGAGGCACATTGCAGACCATTCTCAATTTATCCAAGTAGTAATAAAATGTATCAGGAGCTTTGATAGTTGTACTGGTGGTTGAGAATAAAAATGTAAGTGTTAGAGTTTGTCGTTATATATCTAGTGTGTCAACAGGTTAAAGCAGAACAACATGTTCGCTTAGGTTTGCTTCAACCCATTTAGATTCCTTAGTGAAAATGGTACAAAGTAACCAGGGATTTCGTGATCGAGTTACCCATGACTAGATAGAGATATGACACAGTTTTGGTCATAGTTGATCGTTTAACCAAATTAGCTCATTTTCTCATAATTAGGATGAGATATACTTAGAGAGGTTAGCTCGATTGTATATCCGTAAGGTAGTGAGGCTGCACGGTGTGCTGATTTTTTTCATATCCGATAGAGATCCCCGATTCACTTCCTGTTTCTAGAAAGCCCTTCATGAATCCTTAGGCACCAAACTAAACTTTAGTACAACATTCCATCCTCAGACATACGATTAGTCAAAATGTGTCATTAAAATCTTAAAGAACATGCTTAGGTGTACAATCATAGATTTTGGGGGTAGTTGGGAGGACCACCTACCACTAGTGGAGGTCGCGTACAACAATAATTTTCAGTCAGGCATCAAGATGGCTCCATACGAAGCCTTATATGGGAAAAAGTGTAGAACTACGCTATGTTGGAGAAAGCTTAGTGAGAATAAGATAATAGGTTTGGACTTGATTAGAAAAACTAAATAAGAGGTTCGATTAATAAAGAGCCAGTTAAGAGAAGCCTCAGATAGGCAAAAATCCTACATAGATCTGAAATGTAAAGTATAAAGTTCTCAGTAGGGAACAAAATGTTACTCAAGGTTTCCCTACGAAAGAAAGTGTTTCATTTTTGTTACAAGGGAAAGTTGACCCAACGCTTCATAGGACCTTACGAGGTACTAGAGAAGAATAGACTAATGGCTTACCGATTAGCCTTACCACCGGAGTTGGAGTGCATCCATAATGTGTTCCACGTTTCCATGCTTAGGAGATATCGTTATGATCATCTGATGTCATATCTCAAGAGGAGATCTGTGAGCCCAGATATGACCTATGAGGAGGAGCTGATTAGAATCCTAGCAAGAGATATAAATAAAATAAGGAACAAGAGTATTCCTATGGTGAAGGTATTATAGAGGAACCATGGCATGGAGGAAGCAACTTGGGAAACCGAGGAGGATATGCAGCTTCAGTTTCCTCACCTTTTCTATCCAAGTAAATTTCGAGGATGAAATTTCTTTCTAGGTGGTAACACCATGAATCCCAGGTTAGTAGTTTCAGGTCAACCCGATGAGAGTTAAATAAACCCATTAGCCTTGTAAGAGAGTTTAGCCCAAGCAGATAATGGATTGGGCTTGGTTGGGGCCAAATTATTATGAAAATGGAGTATTTTCATGTTACATTTAAAAGTAAAGTGATTAAGGGAGTAATTATACCATTTTCAATTTCAAAGGCTGAAAACCTTAATTGTTAGGTGATTTCACGCCTAGAACCCCCTCTTTTTCCCAACTCTTCCTTGTCTTCTTCTTCTCCCAAAGCTCTCATCTTCTTTCTTATCAATCTAAGAAAATGTGGTAACTTGGTGATCTTGCAGTCATAGTTTAACTATTTAAAGGTAAGAATCATAACCTTCATCTTCAAAGCTTTATTTCAAGCCTTCAATCTCCTTATTTCATCTTAGTAACTAAAAAATGGGTTTTGTGGGGGGTTTAAGAAAACCTTAGTCACTCAGCCCATTTTTAAAGGATTTTAGTCTTAGGAAATGTTTTTAATACATTTCTAAGCTCTAAAACACATTAGTAACTCATGTACTTAATCCTTGTTTAGTGAGAAAAGTAGGAGAAAGCTCTAAGAGTAAGGGAAGGAAAAACTTACCTTGGGTTGAGCTTTGGACACTTCTAGCAACTTAGAAATCAAAGGTTACAAACTTCTAACTTAACTCTACCAGATGTAGATCACTAGGTGCATTTTGGTAGGTTGCATGAGTTATGAAGCATGTTCATGGTACATTGCATCTTTTGATGTTTTCAACATGTTAAAAAACTTATTATGATCCTTTTTAGTCTTCATAAGATTTTAATAATAAACGAAACCCTCTGTAGGATATTTAGGGTCGAAATTATTTTTTATACCCAAAATAGGGTATTTCTAGGCACGAGTATCGATACTAAAAGAACAGTATCGATATTATTCTTTAGATGATAAAAACAAAGGGATTTTGAGACAGAAGTATCGACACTCCTTCAATGGGTATCGATACTCGTAAGGTGGTATCGATACCAAGTTCACTTAGCATATTCCAGTAGGTAATTTTGGTATCGATACTCATGGGAGTATCGATACCCTTAATAGGGGTATCGATACTAAGATATTTTTCAAAACATTGAACCTAATTATGGATCGATACTCATGCTAGTACTGATATTAGCCCTAGAGTATCGATACTCAGTCGAGAGTATCGATATTATTTCCCCTTATTAATATAACTTAGTTAGTCAATATCGATACCAAGAGGTGGGTATCGATAATCAGGGGTAGTATCAATACTAAAGGGCCAATATTGGTACCATCATATAGTTTTGGATAAATAATCCAATGATTAAGGAATTATACTTGAGTGGCCCAACAACATTAGAATATCAGTAGATAAAACTACAACTGAGAACAATAAAAAAGCAGAACAACTAGAAACAATAACAACTAGGATAACATAAAATTAGCCTTGTTTGACGCTTGAGAAACAACTATGACACTCGAGTCTCTTTAGCAGAATACGACAGTCAGTTGGATATCCCAGTTAGTGCTAAGGCATTTCAATTGTCGATTGGGCGCATATGGCCTAAGATTTAATAGAGTAAGTTGGTTGGGTGTACGTTTATGATGTAGTTTCGGATATCTCTTTAGATACCCAAGAGTATCTCAAAAAGGCTAGAGGGGTGTGTGAGCTCCAAGACACATAATCCTTAGCCGCACCATGATGTCTATTTCAACAGTACATATAAGTATTTTGCATGTATTCATACATGTGCCGCTAGCCAGCTCATCTAGTGAATGTATGTAGTATAGTATAATTATTAGTGTGACATTGAGCTCACGCAGGTTCCTATGTGACCAGTAGCGGAGCATTATCGTCGACAATAATTCTAGATCAGTCAAGGCATTCAGAGTACGTCTTGAGTTATTCTTAGATGGCTTATACTATTTATGGATCCTTATGTATTCATTCGTAACTCTTTTTTATTTAAACTCGGTATTGTATTATTTGGATATTTTGGGAGCTCCCCATATTATGTAAACTTTGAATTATCATGTTTTATTTTATTTCACTTGGGATGGATTTTATATAGTATTTACAATTGTTTTAAAGAAAAAAATTGGGTTAGATACTTTGATGGTCCCATGTGACATGTTAATCCATCGGTTTTTGAGTCGTACTAGATTAGAGTGTTACATTTTAACTTGAACATATTGAAAACTGAGAAGTAAAGAAAGAAGTAAGTAATACCCCAAATTGTCATAATTGACTAAATAAACAGAGGGTAGAAAACTTTTTCAAAAAATGGGAAATTTTTACAGATCTGAGATTATCATTATTACTTTAGTTAATAAATTTTCAATCTTTTTTAATTATAGTAGTGAGGTTGAAGAAGAAGACACCCAAATAAAGAAGAACAAGAGTATTATTTTTCAGGTGATGATTAGTTTTGGTAGCGGTGTTGTTCCATGTAAGAATAGTATGCTCAACTTGGAAACCACCCATGGTGATGAGTTATTTTTCTTTGGGAATATAAACAAATTGCTTGTAAATATCAGGTACCACTAGAATGATTATTTGAGTCTTGTTGTTGGATTCAAATGGCTCAATGACTTTTTGTACTATTTTGTGGTTGATGTCGTCGTCTTGGGTTATAGTGATTACCTTTGATTCCATCATTGATCAAATAAGAAAAACAACCTTCTCTTTGTATGTATAAAATGTATGTGTGTTTCTTTTAAAAATGTTAAAAGTATAACAATCTGAGATAATAAAATAAAAAGAAAATATTATTTAAATAATCCAAAAGAATAATATAGAGATAAATACATGATATTTACAAAACAACCGAATGGAAATGAGTTGAGGCCTGCAGCTATGCAATTTCTTTAAAATAGATTTTCAACCACTCTATGGTGCTTAAGATCACTGGTCGTTTGTGTCCAGGGATACAACAACTAGATGATCAACTACAGTTACACTACTGCAAAGATCACAAATTATTTATTGCCTTCGTCTATCACTAAAAAACTAGAGGATAATAAAAGAAAATTATTTTTGAATTGTTTTTTGAGTTGCTTTGAATGTGTTTAACCAAGTAGGTTTACACAATATTTATAGGGATTTCACATTGTGAACAATTGGAAATTTTCGACCTAATGAAGCATTAATGAGAATAAATTTTTTTCCAAAATTATTGTTTTGATTAAAGAAACCTTTTAATTTTTATCCTTCTAATTCCAAAATAGATTTTGAAAAGATATGCTCTATTTGTGGAAAATATTTCACATTTGGATTAAAATACCCGCAAGCCCATAAAGAGTTCGATCAGTGCGAACATTCACATTACCAACATTGTGCACATCTACACATTTACAAACCAACAATTGGTTCCACATTTTCCTCAACAACGTTTGGATCAACTTCTCATTCAAAGCTCCAAAATTATCGAATTTTTTGCAGCAATTCCTCACATGAATGAAATTGATCATTTTATCAAAACCATTTTGACTCGATGTGGTTATAGACTCTATGATCAATAATTTTATATGATATGTAGGTGTCCTCCTTTGAACCTTCCCTTGTGACAGCATATTTACTTTACTAGTTGACCAGTAGATGTGATGTCCTTGAATTATTCTGTTGTTTTTGTAAACGATGATATACTTCACACAACTACCCATTTGACAAGAATATTAGTTCTCATGAGTATGTTCATATAGCCATGAACATCGCCTGGTTCTACAATAGTTTGAAATAACTATGCACAATAGTCTCCTTAAAGTGGCCCCACTTCATTGTCACATAGGTGACTTATGTTGCTCGGCTCACCGAAGCACACAATGGATATTAAAATCTTGGTTTGGCCTATACTAATTTGATCACTGTTTACAACATAATAATATACTTGAGATAAAAAAAATTCTCATAGTGACTGCATATAATTTATGCGATTAGGTTCTCCCTTTGAACCTAGATCTTGGGATCTCCACTCAATTAGGTAGGGTTTTCCTTCACATAATACCTTTAATTTTCCATGGGCTTTGGTCTCATTCCTTTAGATGTTTTCTAAATTTGATATCAATTTTAACCCTTAAGTTAGTGGATCTATAACATTATCCTTTGATCTTATAAAATCAATAGAAATAATTCCATTTGAGATCAGTTTTCTAATGATATTGTGTCAATGATGCATATATCTCAACTTACCATTATACATAAAGTTATGTGCTCTACCAATATATGAATATTAAGGGCACAAAATTTGGCCATTTAAGAACATCCTCTAAGAAATTCTAAAGTCAATCAACTTATTCTCTTGACATGTCTAGAGCTACAAACTAAGATTCTATTGTGGATCTGGTTATAACCATTTTCTTGAGGATTTCTATGACACGAGTCCTCTTCTTAATGTAAAACACATTCACTTATGCCTTTGATATCTTGAATATTATATATTCAACTAACATCGGAGTATCATTTTAAGACAACATGATCTTCGAAATAATGTAATCTATAATCTTGAGCATGTCGGAGATATCTCAATTCTCTCAATTGTTTGTGAATTTGTTTAAATTGCTCACGGTGAAAACAATATCTAGTCTAATTCATTTAGATATTTTCTGACCCTTGTATATTCCATTTGGTTAATGTTTTGACCTTTATTTTTGGACAAATGTTAACTCGAATTCATTGGAGTTCTGGCTATACTAGAAATGTCCTTACCAAACTTCTCTTTTCTATCTAGTGTGACTTTGTCAATATGAGACCCTTAGAAAGATCTTAGATTTTGGATGTCCAAAATTATATCAGCTAGTCTCATATTTTTAATGTCAAATCTTGAATTTAACATATATTTGGTAAGTTTTACTATTTCATTGTTACTTATAACAATGAGTATGTCAACAATATAGAACATCTATAATTTTGACATACACACATTTTTCATACTTCTTTGTCATTATGACAATATCTCTGGTTTAACCTCTTTTTGAACATTTGGACTTATCTTTATTGATAGATTTTGATCAGATATCTTCAAATAATGAAGTATTCTTTGATTCTAGTATCGTGTTCTTACAAATCTCAAGGTTCTTTGATTCGTACACAAGATATCGATATGTCTTGCAATAATCTATATAGCCAATTAAAATACAATCTATTATTTTGGGGTCTATTTTTGTTTCATTCTATCATTATCTTTATAAGACACCCCACATTTTTAAGTAATTGTAGAAAAATTGTCTACATTTTCATTTTTCTTTTCGGAGAACCATATTTAAAAGGTAACTAGCTGAAAAACTGCTTCTCCTACTTGTTCTGTGATAATCCAAAACTTTTTTGCATTGTGTTCATCATTTCCTTTTTAGATTTAATTCTTCCGCTTTGCTACTCCATGATGGTGTCACTTTATGAATAATATCATGTTGTGTACATTATTGACCAATTAATGGTTCAATTTATTCACCAACATAATCACTTCTTATCATCTTAATATTTTTATGTTGGTTTTCAAGTTTGAGTTTATAGAAAATAAATTTCTTTATAGTTTCACTTTTGTTCTTTAGCAAATATATATCAATACTTTTTATTATTACCAATGAAGGTAATAAAATATTTATTTCCTCATGTTTGTAAAAGTAGATCAAATAAATCCATTAAAATCGCATGAATTAGATTCTCAAAGTAAATTTATTTCAAAATCTCACTTTACAAACATATCAGGATTTTCAATAAATAAATTTAACGATTTATTTCTTTATTACAAAATAGAATCATACTTGATTCTCAAGAAAATAAATTTAATAATTTATTTTCCTTTTCTTAAAGTATAATCATACTTAATTTCTAAGAAAATAAATCCAACGATTTATTGTATTGAATTTTGATAATATCTCATGATTGATTTGAATTGTAATATTGAAACCAATAACATAATACTTTGTAAATTTGATTATGGTTAATTGATTAATTACATAAATTGTAATTACTTTCCATTTAGGGTAAACTATATAGATAGTCCCTTATGTATTCGGTCTGATAGATTTTGGTCACTTATTTAGAAATTAAATACATTTGGTCTCTTATGTATCGATTTGTTCGGTTTTAATTCCTCAATCATTAACTCCCGTTACTACCTTAATAAAAGTTTTACATGATAATTAAAAAAATTAAAAAAACAACGTTGCATGTATTCTTCTTCTTATTATTATTAAAAAGAAGAAAAAGTAAAACTAAAGCACCAACTCCTCTAGTAATATACTACATAAAACTCATGATATCTCTGTTGCCATTTTTCTGTTTCACTTTCTCTATTCGATTAATCCTTCATCATTTTTATTCGTAAAACACACTATAAAACACAAACTTTCCTTTTTTTACTTTTTGAAAAAATTCGACAATTTTGAAACTTTGAATGAGAAATTGATACACATGTTGTTGAAGAAATATGGAACCAATTATTTATTCATAAATGTGCAGATGTGCACGATGTGGGTAACGTGAATGTCCAAACCGGTCGAGCTTTTCGTGGGCTTGCAGATATTTTAACCAAAATATGAAATATTTTCCTCAAATATAACATATCTTTTCAAAAACTGTTTTGGAATTAAAAGGATAAATATTAAAAGGTTCCTTTAATTAAAACAACAATTTTGGAAATTGTTTGATTGCTTGATTCTTATTAATTCTTCATTAGGTCAAAAATTTTCAATTGTTCACAATTTGAAATCCTTATAAATACCGTGTAAACCTATTAGGTTAAACACATTAAAAAATCTCAAAAACAATTCAGAAATAATATTCTTTTCTTCTCCTCTAGTTTTTTTTGTGATAGACGAAGGCAAGGAACAATTCATGATCTTGTACAACTGTAGCTAATCATCTATTTGTTGTATCCTTGGAGACAGACAACCAATGATATCAAGCACCATGGAGTGGTCGAAAATGTCATAAGGAAATTTTGTAGTTGTAGGCTTCAACTTGTTTCCATTCAGTTGTTCTGTCAAAATCATGTATTTATCTCTATACTATTCCTTTCGATTATTTAAATAAAATTTCCTTTTTTATTTTATCGTATCGGATTGTTATACTTTTAATAATCTTAGTACATATTCTTTATTCTACCTTTCTTTAATCCGAGACGATTCGAAAATCGTAAAAAATAAATTAATTCATTTTCAAGATTTATTCTGTCGTTTTAACGAGTTTGTTGAAAGTGGACAAATCTATTTAAATAGAAATTGTCATTAAAGCAATGTTGGTTACTAATTTTTCAGAATATTGATTCTGTAATAAAGAATCAATGTGATTCTTTGTTTGAAAAAAATATTTCCATATGTGGTTGTTGTTGTGGGGTAGCTAAAGAATTGATATGATTCTTTTTATGTTATGATATTATTTGGTAATATCATTATGGTAAGATTTGACACATAAAAGTGCATGTAAGCATTAATCATGATATTATTGTTATGGTATTATTATCATATCATTTTTGACCTATTAATATGGAATATTAAATATGACATGAATAAAGAATATATTCGATATTGATAATTATTATTAAATGTTATAATAATTAATTGATGTGTTTTTGGAAACATTATGAATTTTATTATGGTACTATTAATTTTTTTAAGAAATTTTGTAGATACAAACTGATTCGAAGTTTAATCCAAGGCTTTTGATTATTGAGTTGTCAAAATCAAAATAAAAAGATTAGTTCGTTTCAATTATTGGGTTGCGAAAATTAAAATCAAATGATCAGTTCGTTTCGATTATTGGATTGCGGAAATTATAATCAAAAGATTAGTTTCTTTCTATTATTGGATTGTGAAAATTAAAATCAAATGATGAATTCCTTTTGATTATTGAGTTGCTAAAATTAAAGGATTAATTCTTTTTTATTTATGTTTGTTAAAAATAATTGTGTTGTCGTGATATATCCGTTTCAGGTTTTAGTGTTACTAATTCCATTGTTTAATAGAATATATAAAGTTAGAAAAGGGAAATGAATCACTAGATTTATTTCATCGTTAGAATCTTGTACTGCTTCTAACTTTGTATGGAAAATAAATAATAGAATTTATTTCATTTAGAATCTTAAATGATTTTAACTTTGTAAGGAAAATAAATTAATTTATTTATTTGAGAATCTTAAATGATTCTAATATTATAAGAAAAATAAATTATATTGAGAATCGTGGATGATTATATCTTTTAAAAAGAAATAAATTGTTAAATTTATTTTGTCGAGAATCTTGGATGATTCTAACTTTGGAAGGAAAAATAAATAGTTGAGTTTATTTCCTTGATAATATTGAATGATTCTAACTTTGTAAGGAAAATAAATTATTTTTTAATTTATTTCCTTGAGAATCTTGAATGATTCTAGCTTTGTAAGGAAAATAAATTAATTTTTAATTTATTTCCTTGAGAATCTTGAATTATTCTAAATTTATAAGAAAAATAAATCGTTGAATTTATTTTCTTGAGAATCTAGAATGATTCTATCTTTTAAAAGGAAATAAATTGTTAAATTTATTTTCTTGAGAATCTTAATTGATTCTATTTTTTAAAATGAAATAAATTGTTAAAAGAAATAAATTGTTAAATTTATTTTTTTTTGGGAATTTTGAATAAAAAAATACATTATTAGATTTATTTTCTTATGAATCTTTAATGATTCTATCTTTTAAAAGGAAATAAATCATTGAATTTATTTTCATGGTTTATAAAAAGAAATAAATCGTTGGATTTATTATATTGTCAATGATTTATTTACTATTTTGTAAAAAAAAATAATGTATCTTGAAAACCCTTGTTCTTTAGAATTATAAGAACTTGAATAATCCCAAATCATAAAATTACACTCATTTTTATATTTGACCTTCTAATACAAATTAAACTCATAACTTAAAAGAGATAAAAAAAAATAAACATGGAATTAAACTCGTTTTCATATTTGGCTTTCCAATAAAAATTAAACTCATAATTTAAAAGAGATTAAAAATAAACATAGAAAACACATGTACTTTGTTGGAAATGAGTAGAAAAAATGAGAGCTCGAGTCCTTGCTTTCTCACGTTAGAGAGGAGAAAAGATTGAAGATAATAGATCCTCATTTCTCCTTTGTTCTCTTTATCATATTAAACACGTGTTAATAATGTGTGGTGGATATTTTTTTAGTTACCCAGCTGATCCCCAAGGATTTGCACACTTAATTTTAATCAGTTAGGATTAAATTTTAATTAGTTAGGATTTTTTTTGTATGCATTAACAACTTGAAGATGAAACCTACTTAAATGATATCAAGTTGTTTACTATTTGAACTAATCTATTGTATATGTCGTGAATATTTGAGGTAGGTAAAAATCTAATATCTATGGGTTAAATTATACTATAAGGCTCCAATATCTATTCCTTTTTATTAAGGCTCTAATATTTTTTGCTATCCAAATTAGTCCTTATCAAATATTTGGGGCATTATGTTATAGTGTAATTCTCTTTATATTTATAACCTTGTAACTTATATGTATACTTCCTCATCGATCAATTTTCGGATTTCCAAGAATTTATTACTTGATAACAACATTTACTTGAAAAGAGTTAATTAATGATAGTCACTAAACTTGGTGGTGTAAATTTTCACAACTAGTATTGAATTCATCTTTTTTCTCTTTCTCGTTCACATGTTTACGAGAAACACTTAAAAACATTATGGATTAAAATTTTAATTTTTTTAATGTTTTATAAATATTTTTAATTTTTTGATGATATACGACTTATCATTTTATAATTTTTTATAGTTTTAAAAATTTATAATTTTTACTTTATTTTTTGAAATTTTAACAATGCTTTAATTTTAGTAATTTTTATATTCTTTATTTTATTATTCTAAAATTTTACTTTCTTAATTTTATTTAAATATTACATAAAAATAATTAACCTTCAAACCTTTAAAAAAATCAATGTGGCCCTCGAACTTCTTAAAATAGCAATATTGTCCTCAAACTTTCCCCTCTATCACGTAATCATTTACACAGATTCTAAATTGATGTGATTTACGAGTTCGGTGACCAAAGCAAGTGTATTATTCGTAGAGAGACTAATCAACTGTTCGGTACTAACTCAAGACAAAAAATGCCCCTTTAACCTAATATGTGTATGTATATATCTCATAAGTTGTTGAAAATGCAAGAAATTACGAAATTTGCTTATCTGTTATCGTTATCTATAGTTAGCAAGGAAGGTTTCGACAATGGATGGATAGGGCTCTTGTTATTTTCCATGTTTTCAACTAATCATATTTTACGGATATGAAAGTATATGTAAAACAATGATTCGAACACTTGCCAATTCTGGATAATTCCTTTTCATGTAGACTTTGTGGGTCGACTCTAGGAATCCATCTATACATACCGTGTTCCTTTGAGTGTGTGTTTTCTTCCTCTCTGTCAACATGAAAACATTAAAAAGTTATCAAGTTTATTTAAAAATTCTAATAAGCATAAAAACAATATATTATCTTTTGATGGGGTTCCTATCAAGGTTGAAAAATATCATGATAAATGATTTTGGCATAAAAATTTGAGGTCCATGTTCAGATTTCCTTTTCGAGAATGAAGCTGTCATTGCCAGTGCCACATCTTTGTCAAGGCAGCTTAGACACAAACGTGGTTTGGGATTCATGTCATCCATGGATTTTCCACCTCCAGCTAATCAAAATTGGATCAGTTTTATTTCCTTGTGTTTTAGTCTGCAATTTCACATTATCCCATAATTACATGAACCAATCCAATCAAAGATGTGTTAAGCAAACTGCCAACTGCAAAAGTAAATGCCATTGTCGATTCATGCAAAGCTTAAAGCCCCCCCACAAAAACTATGACCTCGTCTTCCCATTTGAACCATCCAAGATGCAGACCACTGCACTCTCTCTTTCTCCTTTAACTCCATTGTTTAGACCTTTAAACAAGAACCCAAACCCCAGATTTAGTACTCCAGTATCCAACTCCTCTTCTTTAAAGCCATTCAGTTCCATCAATGGACTTCCGTTTCAAAAAGCTTCTTTGCTCTCTTCTTGTTCCCCCTTCAATGCTTCTTTGCTTGTTTCTAAAGAAAGATATGATGGATTTAGGGTCAGAGCTCAAGAGGTTCCTGAAAACATAGGCGAGACAAAGGGGTATACTGGTTTGGCCACCAGCCTGCAACTCGGAGCCATGTTTGCAGTTTGGTATCTTTTGAATATCTATTTCAACATCTTCAACAAGCAGGTTCTAAACCCAATTTCCTTTTGTCTGTTTTCTTGGAAACCAAGCAATAACAGAGTTTGAAATGCAATGGGTAGATGTTGAATTTGAGTTACATTGTGGGTTGTTGTGAAGGTTTTAAAGGTGTATGCATTTCCAGCCACAGTTACAGCCTTCCAATTTGGGTGTGGTACTTTGATAATCCTCATAATGTGGGCTTCAAATCTCCACCATAGACCCAAGCTTACTCGTTCTCAGGTACTTGTTTTGATTAATTTGTTTTGATTCTGAAAAGAAAGTGTTTTACAAAGCAGATTTCAGGTTGCAGTGATCATTCCATTGGCTGTAGTTCACACTTTGGGCAATCTTTTGACCAATGTGAGTATTGGCAAAGTTAATGTTTCATTCACTCACACCATTAAAGCAATGGAGCCCTTTTTCACTGTATTGTTCTCTGTTCTGATTCTTGGAGAGGTACGAGTTCATGCACTGTTTGATTTAGTTAGTTGAAACCAAGAGGGTTCAGCTCTCAATTCTTTTGCTGCTGCTTGCAGTGGCCTACTTTGTGGATAGTATCCTCCCTCGTACCAGTTGTTGGTGGAGTGGCATTAGCATCATTCTCCGAGGCATCTTTTAATTGGTAACACCCTTTTCCCTTAATTATTATGTTTTCATGAAATTGAACATCATATCTTTATATTTGTAGTAAATTGTTTCTTAAACTTGTTCTGCCTGTCCTCAACAGGATTGGTTTCTGCAGTGCAATGGCTTCCAATGTGACTAACCAATCGCGTAATGTGTTTAGCAAAAAGTTCATGGTTAGAAATGAGGTACAAAACACATAACTCGTGATTTTTAATCTCATTAAAAAACTCCGACCTTAATACAGGGATAAGATTTTTAAATACATAAATAAAATAGGGAATGTTTAGTTGAGGAACTAACATGTATGTATCTCTATAAACAGGAGACATTGGACAATATCAATATTTTCTCAATAATAACAATAATTTCGTTTATTCTGTTGGTTCCTGCTGCCATTTTATTGGAAGGTGTGAAGTTCAGT
Organism: Hibiscus syriacus; assembly: GCF_006381635.1. Lineage (NCBI taxonomy): Eukaryota > Viridiplantae > Streptophyta > Magnoliopsida > Malvales > Malvaceae > Hibiscus > Hibiscus syriacus. The sequence goes on from NW_024063472.1 coordinate 112,554, forward strand.
CCTTCATATCTACAAACTGCTGTGAGTATTTACATATGTTGAAGTTGTCTTAAAGCAATTAGGGCTTGTTATGTTCATTAACAAAATTCCCATACTTGGGAGTGAAGGCAAACCAAGGTTTGAATGTCAGAGAGCTGTGCATAAGATCACTTCTGGCTGGATTCTGTTTCCACAGTTATCAACAGGTAACCCTCTTATGTAAAAAAAAAAAAAAAAACTAAAATTATAGGGGTATATGAGCATATATTTAATATTTTTTAAAATATGATTGTATAATCTGAGAGTGGATTGTGAATGACAGGTGTCATACATGATATTGCAAATGGTGTCACCAGTGACGCATTCAGTGGGGAATTGTGTGAAGAGAGTTGTGGTCATCATTTCATCAATCATCTTCTTCCAGACTCCTGTTTCACCCATCAACTCCCTCGGTAAATCATCCGCCTTTACGCTGCACTCCAGTGCAATTAACCTACTAAACTTGTATTAACTGCTGGCAATGGCATGCATCCATGCAGGCACTACCCTGGCTCTTACCGGAGTCTTCCTCTACTCCAGAGCTAAACAACTGAAGCCAAAACCCAAGTCCGCGTAATAAATCAATTTGTATTCTCTTTCCCTTTTTTAAAGGTGAAAGGTTAGGCCTTTACCTAATCATAGAAAAACAAACTTCAACACCAAATCAACTGAATGCAGAGTTTGATTTCCTTGCATCATTTCTAAGTAAAGAACCCGAAAAATGAAAGAAGCCCAGGCCTGTGGCTTCCTTTTCCCTCTTTTAGGGTTCAGGGTCATTAAAATTTAACGGATACCATCAACTGGATGCAATGTGACAGCATTTAACCCTAAAAGCACTTCATCTTCGTGACTCGACCTAACATATACGTTAATGACTTCATTTGTAATTTTTCTTTGAAGAAACAAAAACAATAGATATTTAAGAGAATAACACCAGATTACTTATTTAAAATCAGTAGAAATTTTAAAAACAATCCAGTGTGTATTAAACAGTAATTAATCTGATCCTTACACATATCCATCACAAGACTCGAAAGACATTTAATCTAACAAGTGACAAACTTCGCCTACTTTTCTTTTATTTTACCTCGAGACACTTCTAAAATTTTCATACTCCATTCATCTAAAACCCTAGCAAGTCTATCGAGAAAAATGCAACAAATATTCCCATGTAATTTAAACTTCTGAAACATGTTATATAAAACTTGAACCAAACTTACATGAACCACCAAATTCCTAAATTCTTAGGTCAAAAAGATCAATGAGGTATCATGCCTTCTTCTTCATCCCCGATACCTTTACCAGGGTATTCCCCTCTCCTGCTGAGAGTCACCAATCGATCTTCCACTATTACCAGCACCACTATAAAGTGACCTGAACCTCTCACGAGCGCTGATGTCCAGCAGCAGTATCATACCTGTCAGCACTACGACTCTGGCTGCGTTCATGGAACCACTTTTGCTGTGATCACCCCAACCTGCAGGACTCCGACTCCGACTCCTTCCCTTGTTGTAACTATCATGGAAACCACAATCATATCAGTTCAGACATAACAAAGAGGTCAATAAACATGGGAGAATTTAAAGTTCCATACCAAAATTAGAATAATTCTAAATTCACTAATCAAAGATAGTGTGGGAAAAAAATCAGATACCACCACAGAAACAGTTCAATAATTTTAACTGGTGCAGAAGCAAGTATAAAAATTAGAAAAATAAATAAAAAAGATGAAGAGAACACCACATACCTATCTCGAGACTCGTGCCTATATCCCTGTCCTCCAGATGTCATTCCATCTAGATGGTAATGTAGAAATTCCTCGACCACCTCTGCCACCATCCCTGCCACCATATCCAAACCCAGGACGGCCACCAGAATTGGGAGTCCAACGTCTAGGCATTCCCCTCCCACCACCACGTGAAGCCATATCATGAAGTTCTGCAGGCACCCTCTGGTTTGCACCTTCTAGAACTTTGATTAGCTCTGAAGCATGCTTCGAATCCTGATCACAAAAGAATGTATATGCTAATCCGGTAGCACCTGCCCTTCCAGTCGTCCCAATCCTATGAACATAATCCTCAACCCCAGTCGGAAAGTCATAGTTGATTACCACCCTGTGAAAGATATTAATAATTGCAATCATTATCATGATTTACTAACGCGGCAGCTGTAATAAAATCACCAAGAAAACATTAAATATGAAGATTTTCCTGCATCAACATAAGTAGTTCCTTGCAACTATAGAAGTATAAAGCAATGGAACCATACATAAGAAATCCCAACCCCTACCTTATGTATTTAACATCCAATCCGCGAGCTGCAACATCAGTAGCAACAAGCACTGGGGACCTCCCAGTGCGAAACTGACTCAACACGTAATCTCTGTCAGCCTGAGACTTGTCTCCATGGATAGCAGCAGCTCCAAATTGTCGAGCGAGGTTGCGAGCAAGTTGATCACACATCTTCTTAGTTGAACAAAAAACAATTATCTTGGATCCTGGTTCTTGTGAGTGCAGTATCTGCTCCAATCTTCTGTGCTTTTCCATTGGTGATAACACTTCAACATACTGCAATATATCATAACAACGATAAATTTCTTGGCAACTATATGTTAGAGAGAACCATTCATTCACATAAAAACTATTACCTGTCAGATTCCCAAATAAGAGTTGAATTATATAAAAAATAGCAATAATGGAGTTCAAACCTGGGTAATAGACTTGTTTGCCACAAGCTCATCAATATTGCCGATGTTGACCTGAACAGGATTTACCAGTAGATCAGCTGCAATTTTACGGACTTCCTTTGGCCATGTTGCCGTGTACATTGGTGTCTGCCTGCGAGTAGGAACTTCTTTCACAATCTTCCGTATTTGAGGTTCAAATCCCATGTCCAACATGCGATCAGCCTCATCTAACACAAGGTAAGAAACTTGGTGGAGGCTGATTCTTCTCGTCTCCAGAATATCATTTAACCTGCCAGGAGTGGCAACCACAATATCTACTCCTCTCTCAATCTCTCTCAACTGAGGACCCTTTGGTGCTCCCCCATATAAACACTGCACATATACAAATAATGACTCACATCAGTGTAAACTCCGAGTTCTGTCCACATTCACCTTCGAAAAGATCCTATATCAAAATATAATTAGGGGAGGATCATTTGAAAAAAATTAAGCATACTATTTATAATGGAACATGATAAAAGAGCTAAAAAAAGAATAGAACAAATTGATGCCCTGACTTCTGATTCAAAGAATGGTAACATACTGTACAACTAATTCTTGATGATTTCCCAAACTTGTTAGCTTCCTCTTGTAGAAATGACCATCTAGCTCAGTTGGTAGAGCACAAGGTTCTTAACCTTGAGGTCGTGGGATCGAGTCCCATGGAGGGCATTTCATAATTTGGAGGTCTCCTACGGAAGCTGCTCTCAACCTAGTGTTGGGGGCAGCCTACTATCTTACCTCCCCCTTACCCCATTACATATGGGAACAAGGGACAGCCATTTGTTAGCTTCCTCTTGTATCTGAGTAGCTAACTCCCTAGTTGGTGATAAAACTAACACAGTTGGACCCATTTGAGGATAATTACGGCAACGTTGAGATGTATAAATCCAGGAAGTAGATAACCCAATGTTTTCCCAGAACCCGTTTTCGCAATGGCCACTATGTCTCTACCTTGCAATGCAATTGGCCATGACTGAGCCTGAATGGGAGTCGAAGCAGAGAACCCAGCATTGTGCACCTGTTAAAAGAAAGAAAGAAAACACCAGCAACCTCCGTGAGCAAACTACCCTCAAGACATTTGGTTTTCTTTTAGGAGTTATAGATGAATGGCATATATCAGAAGAAGCATCATCCCCCATATGCAAGCGGCCAATGCTTGCCGATGGAAGCTGGAACTAGAGGAGGCCTCTTCTTCCATTCGGATGCAGTGGCAGAATTAATCATCAGCATCGGCGGTCCAAAAAACTTGGGTCACCCAGTATACCCTTCCGAAAATCGGTCCACCATACAAGGGCGCCCCAAATTACAAGCAAAGCCCCCGACAGAGGGCACCACAGCGTACGACATTAGCCCCTCCAAGGAGCAAATATCGCACCTGCGACAAAAAAGTAAAGATGGCAAAAGAATTAAGATGTGTCTGACGCTCATCGGGACCTCCAGCAATCACAGAACTTTCCACAAGAAACATTCAACTTGCATAGTTCGACTAACTTACCATATGCAACTTTCAATTGAACCCTATGTTATAACGGCTAAAAGGAGCAAGAAGAAGCAGAAAAGCATACCTCTCTCAGTATCTCAGAAGGAAAGCCAGTAGATTCAAATGATGAAAAGGGTGGTGGCACTTCACCTCCCTGACAAGATTTAATGGAGAGAACAATTTATCACAGGGGATATTAATGTCCAAGCAAAATGAGAGTTACAGAAGCTAAATTGCCTGAATGAAAAAAAATATTAAAATGGTTAATAAAGCGTAATTACCACCTAGATACTCACAGTTACTGTTATCTCATGCTGACGACAATAAGCATGATTAGACAATTACTTTCTTCAGCTGCTGATCCTAGTCTTCTAGCAAATAATCCTCCGATCAAGAGTTGACAGTCTCATTAGGTGTATTATGGGAATAAAATGGTCCACCCCTTGCATTCTATGCAAAATTAAGAACATTAAACCAATCTTAGGTAGAAAATGAACATACCATAAATTCCCACTTCAGATGCTTGAACATTATGTAACTTTGATAGTCAAATATAATATATGTTGAAAACATTTTGATATTTTGATATAACAAATTAAGTTAAATGAATTTTAAGATTTTCCAAATGATTTTTTAAGTATATTCGATATAACTATTCGAATATCAAAACATTACTCCAAATCTTTCAAAAATCATTTTTAATCCTTACTCAAGTGTAAAATTAAGTTTTAATCTTAAAACAATTTCAAAATAATTTTACAAAGTATTTTGGACTATTTCAAAGCCAAAAATTCCAGATTGCTCAGAGGGAACCGATTCCCCCCAAGGGGGTACCGATTCCCCCCCAACGGGTACCGATTCCCCCTGAATGGTTTGGCTCCAAGAATTCCAGTATGCTCGGAGGGAACCGATTCCCCCCCAGGGGGTACCGATTCCCCCTTGTATAACGGTCGAAATATTTAAATTTTACACTTAGGGAACCAATTCCCCATAGGGGGTACCGATTCCCCCCACGCTCCAAGCTGTTTTATTAATTGTTTTCACACTAAAACGGCTATATGATCTTCACCAATCATCCCCAATGTTCAGAAGTGATTCAAGGTGTATTTAAACAAGTTCTTAAGCCTTTGATCAATAAGAACACCATTTGTGCTCATTTGTAATTATTTGTGAGTGTTCTTTTCTTGTTCTAGAATTGTGCAAACATCTTACCTTGTGAGATTTTCCTTGTAAGTTTGCAAATTTGTGCATTTCTCTTTGAAAAAGAGTGTGCTCAAGAATTTGGGGTATAATTCTTGAGGGAGCTGTAAGGTTACTCTTTGTCCTCAAAAGAAAGAACAAATTAGTGAATTTGTTGGAAAATCTTTAGTGTGGATAGCTAAGGTAGTGGACGTAGACTTTGGTTGATAAAGTCGAACCACTCTAAATCGCTGTGCAATTACTTTCAATTTTCTGCAAAAGCTTCCACCAAAATTTTAATTGCCAATTCACCCCCCTCTTGGTCGATTCCGTCAATCGATTAACTCAACAATTGGCATTAGAGCCTAACTCATTTGAATGTTTAATCGCCTCTTGATTCGATTCGGGAAGAGTTATATCGATAATCAAAGTCATCAATGGCCTCCGCTTTAAACTTCGACTGCGGTCTCGATTCGATGCCCGTCAACAAGCCTCCTTTCTTCAATGGAGCTAACTATGCCTATTGGAAGAATAGAATAATGTACTTCATTCAAGCAAGTGACATGGGAGCATGGAATGTCGTAGTAGAAGGATACATCAAGCCTCTCACTCATCCAAGATTATGGAGTGAATGAGAGACAAAAATGTTCCAGCTCAACTCCAAAACCATCCATATAAATTTTTATGCTCTTGGACCAGATGAATACGGAAGAGTTTCATCGTGTACAACACCAAAGAAATATGAGACAAACTTCAAGTCACTCATGAAGGTACCGATGAGGTAAAGAAATCTAAAATTAGTATTCTAACGCATAGCTATGAAAATTTCAGGATGAAACCAAATGAAGATATCAAAGCTATGACAGATAGATTTTCAACGATTGTCAATGGTCTCAAGTCATATGGAGAGATCATTTCAAATGAAAAGCTTGTGAGGAAGTTAGTCTACTCCCTCCCAAAATCGTGACAATCAAAGAAGACGGCAATCATCGAGTCTAAGGACTTAACGTCCTTAACTCTTGAAGAGATAATTGGGTCACTCCTCACTCATGAAATGATGCTTGAAGATGAGGTGGACCTTGATAAGATTGAAGAGACACCAAAGAAGAAGGAGAAGGAGAAGAAGAAAAACATTGTAGTTGCTCTCAAATCCACAAAAGATGAGAGTGATTCGGATGAAGATGACGATGATGAGGAAATGGCATTGTTTGCCAAACGGTTCAGAAAAATGATGAGACCTTACCGAGGAAGAAAATTCAAACGAAATGAAGGCCTCAAAAATGAACCAAAAGAGAAGGAACCAATCATTTGCTATGAATGCAAAAAACCGGGGCATGTCAAATATGATTGCCCACAATTAAAGAGAAAGGGTCAATCAAAGAATAAGCACAAGGCTCATGTGGCTACATGGAGCGACGAAAAAGGTTCCGATGAAGAGGAACAAGAAGTAGTAAATTTATGCTTGATGGCATTCAGAGAAGATTCTAAGGTAACCTCTAACTCATCTGATTTTGATGATTTATCCTATGATGATCTATTAGAAGAATATAATGGGTTGTCTTCGGATTATGAGAAATTGTTTTTAAAATATAAAAATGATGTTTCAAAATTGAAAAATGAAAATAAGCTCATATCCAAAACCAACAACGATATTGAAAGTAAGATCAAAGATTTGCAAATCAAACTAGAAGAGTTTGAAAAGAAAAATTTAGATTTGCAAAATTTACTTTCAAAGGTCAATGATGATCATCAAAAGAAAATTGATGATCTTAAAGCTTTTTTTGATAAAGTTGGAACAAAACGTTTTGAAAGTGGAGAAAATTCTAAATCCAACTTTGTTAGAAAAAGTTTTAAAAACTACAATCATAGAGGTCCCCAAAGAACCTCTAATGAAAAAATCGTTAGAAGCATATGGTTCCTAAAGAGCTCATTACTACTAAAGATAAGGATATCCTACACAAATGGATACCTAAGGGGACTAGAATTTTGGAAACTAATGAATATGAACCCAAAAGAATTTGGGTACCAAAAATTAGAAATTAATCTTTGTTTGTAGGAAAATGAGCATTGCTACAAGGCACGGGAAACAAATTCAAACTCATGGTACCTTGATAGTGGATGCTCAAGACACATAACCGGAGAAAAAAGCCGGTTCATTAAGCTTAACGCCAAAAATCGAGGAGAAGTGCCTTTTGGTGATGATTCAAAAGGTCACATTGAAGGTATTGGTACTATTGGTAATACCTCTTCCATACAAATTAAGAATGTTTTATATGTGAATGGATTAAAGCATAATCTATTAAGTATTAGTCAATTTTGTGATAAAGGATTCAATGTCATGTTTGATATTAATGGTTGTAAAGTCATTGACATTGCATCTAATCAGATTATGCTTGTTGGTCATAGAATAGGAAACATATACATGTGCATTTAGATTCTATTGATATGACTAATTTGTGCCTAGGTTCTAAGGATGAACATGATAGTTGGTTATGGCATAGGAGACTAGGACATGCTAGTATGAGTGTTTTGCAACAGCTAATTCAAGGTGATTTAGTTTGAGGGTTGCCTAAGCTTAAATTTGATATTGATAAAATCTGTGATGCTTGTGCTAAAGGAAAACAAAAGCGAATTTCTTTTAAATCCATTAATGACGTATCAACTAGTAGAGTATTACAATTGATCCATATAGATCTTTTTGGGCCAACTAGGACTACTAGCTTGGGTGGAAAACAATATGCATTTGTCTTGGTAGATGACTATTCTAGATATACTTGGGTTCTATTTTTAAGTACTAAAGATGAAACATTAGAACAATTCATCACGGTTTCAAAAGTGATCCAAAATGAAAAAGGTTACTATATAACTAGTGTTAGTAGTGATCATGGAACTGAATTTGAAAATCTTGGATTTACTGAATTTTGTAAATCTAACAGTATTAGCCATAATTTTTAGCACCTAGAACCCCTCAACAAAATGGAGTTGTTGAGAGGAAAATTTGAACTTTAGAAGAAATGGCTAGAACCATGCTTTGTGAAAATAATTTGCCAAAATATTTTTGGGCGGAAGCCACAAATACCGCTTGTTATGTTATAAATCGAGTAATGATTAGGCCAATTTTAAAGAAAACTCCATATGAAATTTTCAAAAATAAAAAGCCTAACATTAGCTATTTTCATCCTTTTGGATGTAAATGTTTTGTTTTAAACAACGGTAAAGAGAACCTTGGCAAATTTGATGCTAAAAGTGATGAAGGAATTTTTCTGGGTTATTCCTTAAATTCTAAAGCTTATCGAGTATTTAATAAAAGAATTTTAGTTGTAGAAGAGTCTATACATGTGTTTTCGATGATAATCCTCTTCCGAGGAAGGATTCTTGTGTGAATGATGTAGGTGTTATAAATACAAATGACGTTAGACATGACGTTGGAGAACCATCATTAAAGGAAGAAACAAAAAATGAGGAAACTCATGATCCTTTTGAGAATCCAACCATTGAAGAAAGGGAAGTATCTTATCCAAGAGAGTACAACTATGTCAAGGATGGTGAAATTATAGGTGATCCATCCAAAGGGGTAACAACTCGATCTTCTCTTAGAAATTTTTGTAATTATGTTGCATTTATCACATGAATAGAGCCTAAGAATATTAAAGAAGCATTAATGATGAACATTGGATTATGACTATGCAAGAAGAGTTAAATCAATTTGAGAGAAGTAAAGTATGGACATTAGTTGAAATGCCTAGTAATAAATCTACTGTAGGTACTAGATGGTATTTAGGAATAAGCTTGATGAGAGTGGTAATATAGTGAGAACAAGGCTAGACTTGTTGCTCAAGGGTATACTCAAGAAGAGGGGATAGACTATGATGAAACATACGCTCCCGTAGCTAGGATGGAAGCAATTAGAATGTTATTAGCATTTGCATGTTTTCATGAATTTAAATTATATCAAATGGATGTTAAAAGTGCAGTTTTAAATGGTTTAAAAAGAAAGAAGTGTATGTAGAACAACCTCCAGGTTTTGAAGATTCAAAATTTCCGGACCATGTTCTTAAATTGACAAAAGCTCTTTATGGTTTAAAACAAGCTCCTAGAGCTTGGTATAAAAGATTGTCAAATTTTTTAATTGAAAAAGGTTTTTCAAAAGGGAAGGTTGACACTAAATTGTTTTTAAAGCATAAAGGTAAAGATTTATTAGTAGTTCAAATTTATGTTGATGATATAATATTTGGTTCTACTAATGATGTTCTTTGCCAAGAATTTTCTAAGCTAATGCAAAGTGAGTTTGAGATGAGCATGATGGGGGAGCTCTCATTTTTCTTGGGACTCCAAATCAAGCAAAGAAAAGATGGCATCTTTATCAATCAAGCTAAGTACGTCAAAGATATACTCAAGAAGTTTGGACTGGAAATGGGAAACCTCATGACACTCCAATGAGCTCTTCAACAAAGCTTGACTTAGATGAATGAGGTAAATGTGTAGATATTAAATTATATAGGTTAATGATTGGATATCTACTTTATCTAACTGCAAGTAGACCGGACATTCTATTTAGTGTTTGCTTATGTGCTAGATTTTAATCATGCCCTAAGGAATCACATTTACTAGCTGTTAAGAGAATCTTTAGATAACTTAAAGGCACTCCTAGTTTAGGACTTTGGTATCCTAGAGACTCTAGCTTTAGCTTGCATGCTTTTTCTTATGCGTATTCTGGAAGATGCAAATTAGATAGGAAAAGCACCTCCGGTTCTTGCCAATTCCTTAGAAATATGCTGATTTCTTGGTTTTCAAAGAAACAAAATTGTGTTGCATTATCTACTACTGAAGCCGAATACATTTCAGCTGGTAGTTGTTGTGCACAAGTTTTATGGATGAAACAACAATTTTTTGATTATGGAATTGAAGTTGGTACCATTCCTATCAAGTGTGACAATACTAGTGCTATTTGTCTCACTAAAAATCCCATCCAACACTCTAGAACTAAGCACATTGAAATAATACATCACTTCATTAGAGACCATGTCACTAAGGAAGATGTAGTTCTAGAATTTGTTGATACTTTGCACCAATTAGCGGATATCTTTACAAAACTTTTAGACAAGGAAAGATTTTGGACACTTAGGAGAGAATTAGGTTTGACCAACCTATCTTCACTTAGTGTTTAAAATAATTTTAGCACTTTTAAGAATAAATGAAAAATGCTTATAATAGTAATTTTTGAGTGTATTCATTGTTATTAGTTAGGGGGGGTTTATGATTCTTGATGAAAAATTAATTTTTATGTTCAAATATCGTTTAAAGATTAATTTAATTGTTTGAACATGATTAATTTTCAATATATGAGTTGCCAATACCACTAGAGGAAATTAATTTAGCATTTTGGGTGTTTAAAATTGGATTTTAGCATTTTGGTGCTGAGGGAATCGATCCCCCATGAGGGAATCGATTCCCCCTTTGAAGGGGAACCGATTCCCCCCACAGGGGAATCGATACCCCCTGGGGTTCTAGATATACATGGGCAGAACCCTTCAAAACTTCAAACCCTCTTCTCTTTTCTTCCTTGCCACCAATCACTCCTCTACTCTCTCAAATCTCCATTTTTGCCTCAAATCAACGTTCTTAATCGGAATTCACTTCAAATATCATCTTCTAAACCTGTTGGAATCATAAAAAACGTGCAAACTTCATCTAATCTCACTCAAATCCGAAATCCTTCAAGGTATTTTTCCAAAACTTCTATTTCATCAATTTATGAACATAGAACTAGTTTTAATTAGTTCTAGGATGAACTTTAGATCAGGCATTGATTGTTTAGTGATTAGAAACTAGATATTACAACTAATTTCATAAAAAACACAAGAATTTTCCAAAATTTTTTAAAATTTTCGAAATAAAAAAAATGTTGATTTTCAAATTATTGTATTTTGATTGAATTATGTTGTTGTTATGAAAACTATACATATATTGTTTCTCAAAACCGTATTTTTCAAAAGTTTTCAAAAACTTTGCCCATTAGGATTGATTTAGAGAACCTTGAAATATTGAGGACTCAATTGAGTTTTGGGATTGATTGAATTGCATACATGTGTTTTCTAAATTGCAGGTTATCCATTCTATTCCGATTTTCTAAACCATGTCCAATCCTAAACGTGCTAGGTCATCATCTAGTCACTCACACCGTCAACCAAATCCACCTCTAAATCCTCAAAATCCAATTCCTAATCCTAATCCCATTGAATCCTAATTTGACTATCCAAAATTCATGCTTCAATCATCCTGGTCCTAGAAATCATCGTTTTTGGTATTATCAATATTTCGACTCTTACAAAATTCGGGAAGAACGTATTCCTTCTCGTCAAGCTATGTTAGATATTAATTTTAAATATCTTCCTCTTTTACAAGAGTGGAAATTTGACAAACTTTTTGATCTTGAACCCATTGTCTACCATCAACTTGTTCGTATTTTCTATTCTAATGCCGTTTGTGTTAAAAACCAAACTGAAATCGAAACCATAAGAATTCGTTCCTACCTCCTAGGTCAATTCTTATATATTGACTCGGCTTACATAGCCAATACATTCGGATTAGATAACGATGGTATTTCAAATGAAAAACAAATCTTAGGATCTCGTTATAAAAGAAGGGATAGTGAAAGTGTCTTAGACCTTAACGTTTTCTTCATCTAATGATTTATTGGTGGTTTTGACCATCCGGAGGTCATTTTTCTACTCTTAGAGCCTTAGATCTTTGGTGGTTACATTGTTTCGAAAATAATATTAAAATAAACCTACCTCAGATTATTTTTGCTGAAATTATTGAAACCGTAAATCTTGTTCCTAACAAGAAACTATGTTCATCTCTAGTTTACGATTGCATTTTGAGTAATCTGTTTTTCAAAGCTGGGCTTAAAGTCGGTCTAGATGTCGTTTTCCCCTTAAGAAACAAATTAATCTTCTTTCCTTAACGAGAGTGGGATGGATAAAGGATAAGGAAACTGGTGAATGGGTTCGATCTTCTGCAAATACTCCGGGAGCTAGTTCTTCACGAACTCTACCAGAAGATGATGACGATCTCGAGCTTGATCAATTAATGCGAGACATCGATGAAGCCGAAGATGAGCCTGAGCAGCCCGAGGAGCAAGCACAACAAACGCATCAAATGCCTCCATATTTTCAATCCTTTATGGAGACATTCGATTTCCGTTATGCTACCATGGATTCGCGCTTTACTTCTATAGAGTCTCATTTATCCACAATGGGAGCTCAACAATTAGAAATTCTTCGAGAGATGCATGCAAACAACGAAGCAACCAATGCGCGTACTAATGAACTCACTCACGAAATGTCCGCTATGCGAGCTCGTTTTCCTCCTCCTGATATGGATATGTGATTCTGTGCTTAGCTTTAAAACTTTGAACTAAACGATTATTGCTTCAACTTTTTGGATTGTTTGATTTTGTAACTTTGGATTTGTTTGATGTTTGAATTTGTGGATTGATTGATTTTGAATTTTTTTGGATTTATGGATGATGTGAACTTATATATTTGGTGTGATTTATTCATTATTGCATCATTTACATAATTTTAGCAATATGACCAATTTTGCCATGTCACATTAATTATGAATATTGATTATGGAACTAATGGCTAACGTTTCTGCTTGTGATCTTAGCAGCTTAAACTATATAATCAATTGACTAAATAATTTCAAAACCTTGTTTAAATTCTTTAAAATGTCTTTTTGATTTAACAAAAAGGGGAGAAGTGTTAAAGTAAGGGGGGTAATTTCAAAACTTGATTTCAAAATCTTAAAATTACTAAAATGTTTTGTTATATCAAAAAGGGGGAGATTGTTGCAAACATTTTGATATTTCGATATAACAAATTAAGTTAAATGAATTTTAAGATTTTCCAAATGATTTTCTAAGTATATTCGATATAACTATTCAAATATCAAAACATTACTCCAAATCTTTCAAAAATCATTTTTAATCTTTACTCAAATGTAAAATTAAGTTTTAATCTTAAAATAATTTCAAAATAATTTTACAAAGTATTTTGAACTATTTCAAAGCCAAAAATTTCCAGATTGCTCAGAGGGAACCGATTCCCCCTGAATGGTTTGGCTCCGAGAATTCCAGTATGCTCGGAGGGAACCGATTCCCCCCAGGGGGTACCGATTCCCCCCTTGTATAACGGTCGAAATATTTGAATTTTACACTTAGGGAACCGATTCCCCATAGGGGGTACCGATTCCCCCCACGCTCCAAGCTATTTTATTAATTGTTTTCACACTAAAACGGCTATATGATCTTCACTAATCATCCCCAACGTTCATAAATGATTCAAGGTGTATTTAAACAAGTTCTGAAGCCTTTGATCAATAAGAAATTATAGAGAAACAAGAGAGAAAGCATCAAACACCAAGTTTGTGCAAATCAAGCCAATTTTCCTTTAAATATTCATTTTGCTTTCAAAGAACACCATTTGTGCTCATTTGTAATTATTTGTGAGTGTTCTTTTCTTGCTCTAGAATTATGCAAACATCTTACCTTGTGAGGTTTTCCTTGTAAGTTTGCAAATTTGTGCATTTCTCTTTGAAAAAGAGTGTGCTCAAGAATTTGGGGTATAATTCTTGAGGGAGCTGTAAGGTTACTCTTTGTCCTCAAAAGAAAGAACAAATTAGTGAATTTGTTGGAAAATCCTTAGTGTGGATAGCTAAGGTAGTGGACGTAGGATAAAGTCGAACTACTCTAAATCGTTGTGCAATTACTTTTAATTTTCTGCAAAAGCTTCTACCAAAATTTTAATTACCAATTCACCCCCTCTTGGCCGATTCCGTCAATTGATTAACTCAACAATATATATTTACAAGAAAAGGATAGTGTTTTTAATACTCACTTTAGTACTCAACAAGTTAATAAAAATGTACTTTTTCAAGTAAGTCTGAGAAGAAAAACCATATCACAAATACCAGATATATAGGACCAGAAGGGGAACAAATACCTGATCACTTCCTAATACTGACTCAAGTTTTGGTACAATATCCCATCCTCCTCCATACTGATTATTCTCCTTCTCAGAACTATACCTATAACACCCTTCATAAGATTGTTGAACTAGCACTGAAGAACCCATAGATACTGAAGAATATTTTGGGCCAGAATCTACATTTGTAGGCCTCTCGTATTGTGTGACATTTGTTACTGGATTCCAAAAGTAGAGATAAATAGTTTTACCATCAACTATGCCTTTCCATGGTTTGGGAAGAGTTGGATCTGGAGGAGCATATTGTGGACCACCAGATGCAGTTGCAGTTGTAGAAGCTGCCATAGCAAGAGATGTAACCAACAAAAATCTGCAAGCTCCAAAAATTCCAAGGAAAAACTGAGAAAAGCAATGAAAACTTCTTGGAGAACCCAAAACCAAGAGTTCATTTGGTTTTTTTGTTCATTTTTAATCATTCATTAATTTTGCTTTACACGATTTACTCTTTCCCTTTTAGCTACAATTTATGGAGGAAAAAAGAAGACATAAAAAATGACAGCAAAAGAAGCAGCACACAAAGGCATAAAGAAAAAATATATGCACTTCAATTTTAAGAAGCATAAGGAAGCCTAAGCGAGAATAACTTCTGAACCAAACCAAAGAACAAAAAATAAGAACCAGAATACCTAATTATTTAGACAGCCTCTTCCCATAACCCGAAAAAAGATAAAAATATTAATGCAAAATCTCAATATTTTCAAATGTCGAGATCCAAAAATGTCCTCGAAAAGCATTCTGAGATCAATATATCTCAAAACTTCAAAAACAGTAAGACGAAAAGATTCCAACAACCAGACTGGCATCCAAACTATCCCAGATCCAGAACCAAAAAGAACTTCCCAGTTATTCTAATCATACATTTATCCCTAAATAATCAAAAGATTCGGAACGCCAGTTCTACCAATCCAATTAACAACATGCAAATTACCAGAAAAGTAAAATTAATAAGTTATAATTTAGAACCCTAAAAAACTCATAATTTCCACAGTTTTTGAAGGGGATCGAAATCGGAATATAAAAAATTGAGAAAGAAATTCAGATCCAATAAACTCAAGAGAAAATGTATGGAAATGGAAGCATCTGAAGGAGTCGGTTCGGGGAGGATGAAGCGATAATCGTTTTTCTCTTGTAGAAAAAATAAAATTTAATATTGTTTCGGAATTTTTTGGTTCCCTTTTTTATCTCGCTCACCCGTCTCCCTATTCGTAATGCTTTCCTTAAAAAGCAAAGGAAAGGGTAGAGAAAAAAAATGGGAAGACGAGAAAATGGGAAGACGAGAAATTGAAGGAACAAATGCGTCTATTTATAGCATAAAGATAACCATTTTGTTCATTTGGTTAGTTATGGTGTACTAGAGTCTTAACCTACTGATAACGCGCAAGATGCTATAGGAAATATTAATATTTTTTAATATTTTTAATAAAATATTATTTAAATTATTTTTTATTAAAAATATTAATTTAATTATCTAATTTCTGATAAAAAAATAACTTTTTAGTTAGAGTCTAATATTAACAGTTTTGGTAGAAAAAAATAATGTTTTAAGTAGCGTTTTACTGGAAATATTAAACATTTTAGGTAGCGCCCAATATTAACATTTTCAGTAGAAAAAAATAATATTTTAGGTAGCTCTTTACCAAATATGTTAAAAAATATTAACATTTTCGGTAACATATTTCTTTAGTTGTATATTAAGACTGTAGTACCTTAAACATCTCCTATTTTGTCAATACTAGTCCTCTCTACACCTTAGGTGGAAAAAATTAAAAATATGAAAATAAAATCAATGAACTAATATCACTATTTTTTTTAAACAAAAAAAAATGTGGATTTGACTTTGATAGATTCTACAAGCTTGTCAGATGTTATGTCATATTATCGTGAATTTTAGCTTAATATTTGAGATTTTTTTAGAGTCGTTATCCTTGAGGTTTTTAAATTTTTCGCAAATTTTTATTGAAGATATTTTTTTGGGATCATACCAATACATAACTTTTTTTTTCAAAGATTTTGAAGTGTAAGGGGAAGATAATACATGAAAGGTGTTTGGTGAAGGTTAAACTCATTTATGAGATTTTGGTTATCCTCGGGTGAACAAAAAATGAACTCCTAATCAAGGATTTAAGTTATAGTTTGTATTTGTGTCTTCGATCGCATTGCACTTATCATTATTGCGGATATAATGCATAATATTGTTGTCACTACAAGTATCATTGATGTGAATTTTTAATAATATATGCTAGGATGGACATAAAAATTGTGGATATTACGGTTTTGGATGATATCATTATCAGTGCATAATGGCCATCGTTGTGGTTACAAATCGTTAGTTAACCAATTGTTTTCTAATAACAAGTGTTGGAAAAAAATAGAAGTTTTAAGGCAACTCTGTTGAACTATATTTTGATATAACAATTAAGGCAAAATGTTTTTGGACTTGAATTAAATTTGTTCAAAAGTTTTCAAAGTTTTCAAAAATAATTCAAAGTCCATTTAACTTTGAATTGAGCACAAAACAATTTTCTGGACAAGAAGTACTGATATTGTTCTTACAGTATCAATACCTCATGAACAACACCGATATTGTTTATATGATACCAATACCAAGTTGAGGGAAGTATCAATACTCACTTGGTAGTATCGATACTACCAACAATGTTCAAATTCCAGAATGCAAAAATGGTACTGATTCACAAAGGGCTACTGATACTACTTTACATAGTAGTACCGATACCATAAGTATAATATTGATACCATCAGGCCCCTACAGCTAGTAACAACTAGTTGATTTAAATATAAACAAAGGTAATACCGATACCCAAAGGGCTACCGATACTACTTTACATAGTAGTACTGATACCATAAGTATAGTATCGATACCATCATGCCCCAACGACTAGTTGATTTAAATATAAAAAAAGGTAGTACCGATAGTCCCTTTAGGAGTACCAATACCCTCTGTTCTGGGCAGTTTATTTTGCACAAAAATTGATCCCCAACGGCTCCAAAACACTCCAAATGACTAGAAATGACCATAAAAACATTTCAACATATAAATACAAGATGAGGACACTTGAAGAAGGGTTAGAACACCTATCCAAGCAATCAAACACAAGAGAAGAGCTTTTCACTCTTTATTCTAATTCTCTTGTAAATATTTTGTTCTTGTGAGCTAAATTTTGTAAACACCCTACCTTGTAGAGGTTTATTTGTTTACTTCTTTTTAACCTTTTTGTAAAGTGGTTGGTTCTATCTTAGCCAAGTGAAAAAGATAAGAAGTGTAAAGGTTATCTCTTGATCCTTTAAAAAGAAAGAACAAATTAGTGAATTTGTTAGAAAATCCTTAGTGAGGAGATAAGGTAGTGGATGAAGACTTGGTTGATAAGTCGAACCACTATAAATTATTGTCTCAATTTGTTTATCTTTCTAGTCTCCTTACTCCCTAAACATATTTTTATCTATTTCCACCCTTTGCATATTTTTCGATTGTCAATTCATGCTTCTGCAAATCTTAATAATTGGTATCAGAGCCTAACTCGTTAGAAGGTTTAACCACATTGAGACGTTCCTAGAAGAAGCTCTACCAATTCCCGATGCAACCGACAAAGAAATGGCTTCAACCTTCGGTGCCTATTACATTGAAGATTCACAATATGTTAACAAGCCACCCTACTTCAATGGAGCAAATTATGCCCATTGGAAGAATATGATAATGCTCTTCATTCAAGCCAATGATCTAGGAGCTTGTAACTCTATCATGAAAGGCTACACCATTCCAATTGGAGAGATGGACGATTGGAGTGATGGAGAGAAGAAGAAGTTCCAACTCAATGTTAAGGCTAAGCACATTTGTTTTTGTGCATTAGGCTCGGATAAATATGGAAGAGTCTCCTCTTGTTCCAATGCCAAGGAGATATGGGATAAGCTCCAAGTCACTCATGAAGGAACCGATGAAGTGAGGAGAACCAAGATAAGTCTTCTCAATCATAGCTACGAGAATTTCAAGATAAAACTCGATGAAGATATCAAAGCTATGACAGATAGATTTTCTATGATTGTCAATGGTCTCAAGGGATTTGAAGAAGTAATCCCTAATGAGAAGCTTGTGAGGAAGATGATCTACTATCTTTCAAAGTCTTGGCAATCGAAGAAGACGACGATTATCGAAGCTAAAGACATAAAGTGTCTCACTCTTGACAAGCTAATTGGTTCTCTTCTCACTCATGAGTTGATGGTGAAGGAAGAGGAAGAAGATGAAGAAAATCAAAATAAGAAGAATAATGAGGTAGGCATTACTTTCAAATCGACTAATGAAAGCTATGAAGATTCTAATGAAGAGGTGGATAAAGATGATGATAAAGAAGAGGAGATAATCAAGCTCTTCAAAAAGTTCAAGAGGTTCATGTCTTCCAAGGAAGTGAAGCATGAATCAACCAAGAAGAAGGGTCCCCTGGTGTGCTTCAATTGTTAAAAACGGGGCATGTAAAGTACGAATGCCCTCTCCTAAAGAATAATGAATCATCCAAGAAAAAGGCATTTGTGGCAGCTTGGAGTGATGAAGATGACTTCAATGATGAAGATGAAGTAGCCAACCTATGCCTCATGTCCATCGAAGAAGATTCAATGGTATCTTCTAACTCAAATGATTTAAATTCACATTCTTTTGATGAGTTACAAGATGCTTATAATGACTTGTATTTGGAATTTGAGACCATGAATTCCAAATATAAAAAATTAATTTCAAAACTCAAAGTTGAAAATGATTTGATTTTGAAAGCAAAAATTGATTTTAAAAATCAAAATGAAATTTTGAAAAATTATTTAGAGCTTTCAAAAGTCAAAATAAATGATTTAGAAAAAGAAAATTTTGATTTTAAAGTTAAGCTTGGGATCTTAACAAAAGAAAAAGAATTAATTTCTCAAAACAACTCATTATGTTTAAAAATGGCAAAATGCTCACATTTCCATTTTATGGTCATTTGGAACATACTTGTTCCATAAAGAAAATAAAATCTTTTAAAATTAGACAAGTGTGGGTTCCTAAAGGAACAAGGGGAATTGAGACTAAAGTCCAAGGATCCAAAGCAATTTGGATACCAAAATCCAAATAAATGACTCTTGTAGGTGTGTGGGAGCAATGATGATGAAAGTGATGATATTCAAATGCTCTAGCCACACTTGAAGAAGGTTACACAACACCTATCCAAGAACTGATCATCAAGAGAAAATATTTCATTCTTTATTATTTGTTTTCTCTTGATAATTAATGCTTGAATAAGTGTTGTGTAACCTTTTCCAAGTGTTCTCAACTTGGTTTTATATGTTGGAATGAGTTTTTACCCATTTCTAGCCGTTGGGGTTGCTTCAGAGTTATTGGGGATTAAAAATACAAAATAAAAGTTGTTCAGACCAGGGATTATCGATACTCAGGTGATGAGTATCGGTACTTCCTTTAAATACAATAGCCATTTTTTAACCGTTAGACTTGGAGTATCGATACAAAGGTCATGGTATCAATACTACTATACAAATTAGTATTGATACTCCTTTGAGTATCAATACTAAAAATGCCTATTGGAATATGAACACGTTTAAAACCAATAGGCAGTGCCGATACTACCATGAGAGTATCAATACTTCCCTTACCTTAAGTATCGATACTACAAGAACAATACCGATATCATATTGGTACTTCTTTTCTAGAAAATCATTTGTGTTCAAATTCAAGTTTATGGGCTTTGAATTATTTTTAAAAACTTTGAATAAATTCAATTTAGTTCAAAACACATTTTGCCCTTAAAATTTGTTATATCAAAATAGGTTCAACAATCTCCCCCTTTTTTATATAATAAAACATTTGAAAAATGGTTTTGGCAAAACCCACCCTAAATAAAACATTTAATTAAAAAGAGAAATATGTTGGAAAGATTTTAAAGGTCCCCCTTTTTCATTATTGAAATTGATTTCAAATATATACTTTAATAGTGTGTTTTAGTAAGTTTAATTGTGTAAACACTTTCCTTTGAGAGGTTTCTTGTTTGCATTCATTTTATCCTTTTGTAAAAGGGGTTTGGTTCTAATTTAGCCATTGAAAACTAGGGATTTGTAAAAGGTTACTCATGAGCCTAGAAAAAGAAAGATTAAATTAGTGAATTTGTTAGAAATCTATAGTGTGGATCTAAGGCAGTGGATGTAGACTTCATTTAAGGAATTTGAAGAACTCTAAATTCTTGTACAATGTTTTATATCCTTTTTCTCTAAACCCTAAAATTTTCAATTAGCTAATTCACCCCTCTTTGTAATACCTTGAATCCCAGGTTAGTAGCTTTGGGTTAACCCGAGAGTGTTTTAGATGAATCAATTAGTCTAATAGAGAAGCTTGCGTCAAGTGAACTTTGGTTTGGGCTTAGGTTTGTTCCAACATTTGATAAAAAGGGTTTTTTTTAGAATAAAACCAAAGTTAGAGTGGTCAAGGGGGTAATTATACCAATTTTCAAAGTAAAAGCATAATACCCATTAAGAGAGAGTGATCTCGTATTATGTTCTTCTCTTTCTCTTCCCATTCACTTTGTTTTCTTGTTTCTTATTCCCTCTCATTTATCTCCCAACTTAGAAAGAACCAAGATCATAACTTGCTGGTCTTGCAACCCTAGTTTGGAATCCTTGAGGTAAGATCATAACCTTAATCTCTAGAGATTCAAATTAAACCCTTCATCTCTTCAAATCTATCGACATTAGTTTTCGTCCGAGTGTTATGTTATTATATATTATTATATATATTAATATATAAATTATTATATATTATTATTACAAATGGAGGGCCATTTACAGGAGGACAACCTGATTACAAAGCAAGGCATACAAACCAAAGATACAAGCATAATTGTAGGCCCGGTAACAATTTAACCCAAGCCCGATCTAGACTCAAGCCCAACAACCGAGTTAGGCCTAGTTCTAGCAAGCCCACGAGAGAATCCTGTGCTGCTAGGGTTTCTACCAGATGTCCCAGCGTCACCAGCTCATCTCCACCATTCGATCAGAGGAAGATCCAAGGGCCAGAAGCGAACCAAAAAAACCCTAGGGTGCTCATTGCAACCCTAAGTTCTATTCCGAATTAAGTTAATTAATTTTAATATTTTATGTTTTAATTATTTATTAGTATTATATGATTAATTGTTATTAGTACTTTAGGATATTATTATACATAATATATTAATTTAATTTATATATTTTTGATATTAAATATTATAATAAGACTAGTAATATTTATATTAAGTATTATTTGATATTTAGTTATATTAAGCTTTAAATATAAGTTTATCATTTATTGCAAAGACATTAATTTATAAATATCAGTACCAATTTTAGGCGTTATGAGGGTGCTAATCCTTCCCCATACGTAACCGACTCCCGAACTCATTTTTCTGGTAAGCAGGCCTGAGTTGTATTATTTTAATATTAATCTTAGAAATTGTATTAAAATATCATGACATTTTGGTGACCAAACTCACCAAATTAAAAGTTTGGTGGCGACTCTACAATTTGGTGTTTCATCTGATTCAAGTAGGATAAGCACTTACTTTTTCGAGACTAGTTACACCATTTGGGGTGTACTATTTGCACTCTCCGTCACCAGGCAGAGAAACGTCTCGACAGCTTGGAGACTCCATTGGGGAATTTTTAAAAAATGAGAGTCCAACCACCAATTTATTAATTATTTGTCTTTGAGTAAATAATAACTTTGTTTTAATTTTGTTTTAATTAATGTTTATTATTTGACTAACTTTTATTTTTTTATATGTGTACAGATTTAATTTTGGGTTATTAAAATAGAATAATATGATGTATATATTACTTTATGCTTTTCTTCACCCATTGTGCACTGCATTCATGACATTAGATAAAACCCCGCTCTTATCCTGTTTAAGTGAATGAGAAACTACTCCCTCGTGTGGTTTTTACCTCCGTATGGGATAAGGGGCCATTATTTGAACTCACACCTTATGTTCATCGTGTGGTTTTCACCTCCGTATGGACATAAGGAAGTGTGTTCCTTCAAATTGAACTTAATTAGAAAGCCTGTAATGGACCAGGATTGAGGGCTTGGCAGTCCAAGGGGACACTAACAAAGGACAATTCATTGACCCTTCTTACTCTAGAGCCAAAACCCAACATATAATTAAACCTAGAACATGAGTCTAGGTGGAGCTTAACCTGATTGAGTCTTGTAAAATTAAGTACATAAGGAAAAGCATGTTGAGTCTTTTATTTATTTATTCTTATTTTATTTCCTGAATAAATGCATGTAAACTAGAAATCATGTGCTTAGGTTATTTTTTCCAAACAAAGCATGGAACTAGAAAGCATGAGGTTAAGATGTATATATAATAGATAGGATTTTTCCTTTTCATTAATTGGTACTAACCAGTTTTCTTATATATTCTGAAGATGCATATATTAATTTTTCTGTTTACATTTGCATAATCATGGCATAATCAAGGGTGTTGATTCAGGAGTGATTATCAGAAAAGGTTTTCATTATGGACAAAAGGTTTCATGATCAAGAGAACTATGAAGCAACCAAAGAAGGATATCTCGAGGAAGCTTTTAAAATAATGGAAGGGTATGCACATAAAAATCCTGGTAGACTGGTACCAAAAGCATTTTATGGTAAAAGTATCAATAGAAGCAATCACAAGGGAGAGAGTTTTTATGAAGCTCAAGCCCATTTTTGGAAAAACCAAAACAAGAAATTGAGCACAGAGGTTGAAGTTATGCTTAATGATTTTTGAAAAGTCAGTCAAACCTTCAAAGATGTTGGACTAGGAAATGTCCCAGAAGAATGGATAGCATGAATTATCAAACTAAAGAGTGATGTTTATTATTGAAAAAGGATACATGAGGATCAAGCAAAGAAGTTTTCCTGTGACCTGCAAACCGTTGAAGAAATAAACAATGCAACCATCACCAATTTGGAAAAATTTCAAGCTGAAAACTATATATTGAAGGAAGATATAGCCAACATGGAAACTTCTTATCTGATTCATCAAAGCAAAATTGATGCTGAATTAAAATCCACTAGAACTCAGAACCTCACATTGATGAAGATGGTGGATGATTATGGAGATATGGTACAAGAACTTCTTGAACATAAAGGTTCTCTGATAAAGGAAAATGAGCAACATTGTCTACAACTTCAGGAAATGGCAGGTAAGATTCAAGCAAAAGAAGATGACATGAAGAAAGTTGTTGCCCAAGCAAGCAAGGTTGCTCATAAGCTGGTAAACTTAGCTGGTTTTACAAGGGAACTGAAGCAAGATGATGACTTGATTCTGGAGCATAAATGGAAATTAACTTGGTTTTTTAAGGAAATAGAGAAATTAGGGGAAAAAGTTATCCCTTATATGTAATAATCTTTTTGATGTATGAAAAACCCTTTTTGTGTTCAATAGAAGCTGTTTTAAGATGACCACTCTTGAATTACACTCTTTCATACATGCATTTACATTTACATTTGTATTCATGCTTTGCATAACATCACATGGGAATAATCAGTAAAGGATTTTAGAATCAGGAATTCTGAAAGTACATTCAAGAATCGGGGCAGGTCTAAAAAAAAGGGATTGAAAGAAATGAATGGAATATTAGCTCGAGTTGGAAAAATTGAGAGAGTTCAAGAACAACATACAGAAATTCAACAAGAAATGCTTAAAGAAACAAGAAGGTTCCAAACTGAGTCCAGGGAACATATGTCTAAGATGATGGGTATGATGGTTACTCTGTTATATAGGGAAAATGTTAGAAGACCTTATGGAGCATGAAAATATGAAGGTCTCAGGAAAAAGTCTAGATTTCAATAATGTCGTTACTGATATGATGACAAATGACCAAGACCCCTTTGTGGAATGTAGAAATCCAACTCAGCTTCATGAATTGGGAAATATGACAGAAGATATGGACATTAAAGTTAGTTCAAAGAAGAGAAACATGGAACAAGTCCCATTGAAAATGGATAAAAAAGTAAAAAGGAAAAAAGGATGACACATCTCATTCCAATTCCAATTTCATATTCAAAGTTGTTAACCTTTCTTTTTGAAAGTGGTCTTGTGACACCTATCCCTCCTAGTACTTATTTGCATCCAAATTGAAAAATATCAAGAATCCATGCAATTATCATTCTGGAGATTTTGGTCATTCTATAGAAAATTACATAATGCTGAAATTAAAAGTTCAAGACCTTATGATATAAGGGTTATTATGTTTTGAAAATGGGAAACCTAAGTTCATTAGAAACTCAAAGCTGGTTGAGAAAGAGAAATCTTCAAATCACAGTTTCTTTCAGGATGTTAGTCAAAAATCAGACATTCAAAACAAACATTTTCAGGAAAGCAATAGTAAAGAAACAATCATATCAAGGGAATCTCTACCCTGTTTTCCTTCGATCTCATGCAACAAGTTATATGCGAAATTACACAAAGCCCATCTTATTGCCCCATGTCTGGCTAAACCTTTGGTACCTCCTTACCCAAGATGATATAATAAAAAGGTCTTTTGTGAGTACCATGCTGGAATCTGAGAACACTCTATGGAAAATTAAGGCAACTTCAAACGATGAGTTCAAGATCTTTTGACTCATGGATTTATAGAAGTGGATGCCAACAGTCAATCCATCTTAATTAAACATTTGGGAGTCAACTCCAAAAAAGAAGTAGATAGTGTCAAAACAAATGGATGATAAGTCAAAGACAAGAAGGATGAAGTATGTATGGTAGATTTAACTCTCGATACTTCACTTAAGCTAAAAGATGATGCACAAAGAAGAAATAAAAAAACAAAAGGAAAGGTAATCCGAGACTGGCCTACAGGTTTAAAAAGAAATGAGGCAGATACAATCTTGGAGACACCTATATCATATCTTCTAAAATCAAGAGAAGCAGAGGTCAATTTAAATAGAAAAGAGAATCATACTCCAAATACAACTGTAAGAAACATCCAGAACCATGATACATCAATTGTCACTAAAGAGATTAGTTCCGAAATTTAAACTAAGCCCAACTGTCAGTCAGGAAAAATGATGATGGAATTTGATCAAGAAATAGCTCAGGAAAAAGCAGATATTTTTGTATCTAAAAGCTCATCCAAAGAAGCTACCTAAGAAATGATCAAGAAATGGGGGCAAATATAGACAAAGATCCTGGTTTGACTATATACTCGATATCCAAGGAATAAGGGGACAGTGGAAGTTGTTATTTACCACTATTGTATCTTTTATTTTGCAACATCTTGTTTGGATATGTTTTTGTTCCTTTCTCCACATTTTGTAATAAAATTATGTTTCTTTTAAGGTTATGAGCATTGAATCAATTTTGCAATCTTGCAGTTCTTTGAGTATCATTAGATTAAAAGCTCTTTACAATTAGAGTTATACATCTTAAACAAAAGTATCAAGATTAAAATCTAGGAAAAAAGGGACCCTGACATTACCTCAAATGAAATATACCCAAACATTACCCTTCTACAAAAATGAGAGAGTTTTCTCCAATGTAATGAATTATACAAAAGGCTTGGTATTGATATTTAGAAGCATACAATATGGGGCATCTTTTGTAACATTGAAAAGTTGACTAGATGGATTTTCGATTGATGAGGTTTGACGATGAAACTTTGACAAGTCTAGTCTAAAGTTAGTTGCTTGGGCATTGAAATTTGGTAATCAGATTTTCTGACTTTCACCAAACACATAGACTATAATAGGTTCTCATAAAAAAGAGTCATATGTATAGTAAAGTTGTCCCTCTAAAGCAATTAATTAATAGAACTGGCTTTATGGATAAGTTTCAATCAACCCAATGATGGCTAATGCCAATAAAGCTGAATTCAGCTAGCCAAAATTGCAAAAGAAGTTGTTGTAAAAGAGTGAAATAAGTTACATGTTATAGTTTATTTCACAAGTGTGCACACAGAAATCTCATTGTTAGACCGATATTTATACACTACTTTGGGTAGAATCAAAGATTTCAGAGAATTGAAATAGAGGTATTCTAGGAAGTTTAGTAACTATTATACTAGATTGTTTCATTTTGTATGCATCCGGTTAAAGATACTAAGTCAAAGAAAGTGAGGTATGTGATAATGTTCACAAAAGAGCGAGAGAGGAGTGACATCGTCACTAAGATGTAACCATAGAAAATAGGGAAGCCAATCTGAAACTAATTTCTCAATCTTGATACTTGTCAAAGAACTATAACTCTAAAATAGTAAAAGTGGTTGATTATTTTATTTTTTTGAATTCATGTTGATGATTTGATTCTATTGTGAACTTGTAAGGGACAATGTTTTAAAAATTCTTTCATTCTTTAATAAGAAATGAGGAAGAACATTTTTAAACAGGATGGTTTCAAATAAGAAAATAATCCTAAAGCAAGTTGACGCCTATTATACCTTTATGGGAAAAAAAATAAAGCAAGGCCAGAATGATGAAGCTTTTCGCATTCTTGAAAGTAAGAAGCCCGACAAACCAAAATTTGAGGAATTGGACTTATAATGTTCCTTTGTAACAACCTGTCAAAATAAATATGATCACCTCATTTGAAAGACACATATCCCATTGCATAGCAAAAAAGGCAAGAATGCAACCAATCAAGAAGAAAATGGTCACTTTATTTGGAAGAGGCACATATCTCAGTCAGAAAGATTGATTATCTGTTAAGCTGTGATAACATCCCTCAAGTTGCTTAACAACATTGTTGTTTAATTAGAATGAGAGCATTCAAGATTATGAGATTTGGCACGTATCAATACATGTGTACCTACAAGGGGTCATTTTCAAAATTGGACCTCATGAGAAGCATGAATTGACATAAAGAGTAAGCCTTACAACTTAGAATGCTAGGACATCTTGAAGATTCATATTAGCATGAAATAATATTGGGGCATTTTAATGCTGGAGCATGTTGAAAGCTTATATCAGAAAAAAATAAAGTGTTGGGGAATTTTAAGGTCCATTTCAAAAAAAAATGATCCAAACAAGTATTTTGAACGATCACATCAGTAGCATTTGTATTAGCAAAATGCTAGGGCATGCTGGACCCTTATCATTCTAGGAAAAATCATTCCCTTGAAATAGAAAGGTGTGAAGAATGAAAATGGAGAAATGATAACAATCGAGTTGACCATACATCACTGTTTTGTCCATCATATGATTACATTATCCCACAGGAGCCATGAGAAAGGATGAATGTGTTGTAAAATGTTCCCTGATATAATGTTAACAAGTTAAAGTATCTCACTTGTATTCTTACTGAAGTATCATTGTGATGTCATACAAAAGCTCTGAACATCGTGCAAAGAAGTCACTGGTTGAGAAATTTAGACAGAAATCACATGAAATGATGAAATTTCAGATGAAATTTGTCTTTTTTAATTACAAGGTCAGA
The DNA here is from genome assembly GCF_006381635.1 of Hibiscus syriacus. Classification (NCBI taxonomy): domain Eukaryota; kingdom Viridiplantae; phylum Streptophyta; class Magnoliopsida; order Malvales; family Malvaceae; genus Hibiscus; species Hibiscus syriacus. The sequence continues at coordinate 140,445 of NW_024063472.1, forward strand.
AATGTGTAATGATAAAGATTTCTTTCCACGAAGAGATGTTAAAACTTTAAAAACAATAAAATAGTGGAGCAAACTAAGATTGAACAATGAATTATTATTAAACATCTAGACATGATATGGTTTGAATATCCTTATTCGAGATCTGATTAGATATGGAGACATGAAAAGAATTAGGATAAATCCTTCTTGTAATATATTTCAAGAGTCAAATCAGAACAGACATGGTTGATATCCTGATTAAATCTCTGATGAGTTTGTCATAGTTATATCTATATTTTGCAAAGATGATAGATTCTCTTTTCAAAGAAGAAAGCTTTATCATATTTCTACACAAGTTTAGATAGAGACAATTGGTATTATCAAGAACAAAGTCGGGAAACCAGGTTATAATTCTGAGTATGGAAAAAGTCCCATGAAACAATTCTTATGAAGGAAAAAGAAGACACCAAGATACAAGTTGATCAGATAATTCTTTGGAAATGCAAGCTTGAAAGCATAAGTTGCTACACTAATGATTGAAGTGAACCTTGAAAAAAGATGATCAAGTGGAAGAAGATCAAACTTAGAGTCAAATTAAGATTGAATCAACAATTCATGCATTCATAAGGACATCATTTGCATAAAGAGCATGCATTTCATTGATACATATGATTGCATTAGCATAAATGCATTTTTCATAAGAAGATGCAGGATAAAATACCTTACGAGTATAAGGTAGAATCCATATCACAAATACAGGATATATGTTTGGAGAGGCAAACATCTGAAGAATAGATGGATATAATCCATAGAAAAAGTATTATTTTTGGGGTATGCCCAAACCAACAAGTTGTCTTGAAAAATGAGAAAGCGATTTTCAAAGTTTCTCATTCAATCTTTTCCAAAAATGAAATTTTTGAAAAGTAAGAAGTCTCTTACCTAGTAAATTATTTTCCACGAATTTGTAAAGCCTTCGGGTCATTTGTAAAGCCTTCAGGTCATTTGTAAAGCCTTCGGGTCATTTGTAAAGCCTTCGGGTCATTTGTAAATTCTTCGGGTAATTTTTAAATCCTTCGGGTCATTTGTAAATTCTTCGGGTAATTTGTAAATCCTTCGAGTAATTTATAATCTTTTGGGTCATCTGTTAGTCTCTTTAGAATGATGGTTCTTTTCAAGTCAAATCAAAATCCACGGAAGAGTAGTGGAAGTAAATCCAACTTTGAATCTGATCTTCACGGAAGAGTAATGAAATTAGATTCTTATCAATTTTGTCATTTCAGCCTTCATAGAAGAGCAGTGAAGCAAAAGCAAGAGCAAGATTAAAATTCACTCTCCATAAAAGAGTAGTGGAATGGATATTTTAGCAAAGTATGCAATCTTCACGGAAGAGTAGTGAAGTAATCTGATTTCGAGTCTAATCCTCACGGAAGAGTAGTGAAATTAGATTCTTATCAAGTTAATCATTCTCAGTCTTCACGGAAGAATAGTGAAGCAAGAGTAGAAGCAAAGTTAGAATTCGCTCTCCACGGAAGAGTAGTGGAACGAAATTTTCAGCAAAGTATGAAATCTTCACGGAAGAGTAATGAAGTAATCCAATTGTGACTATAATCTTCACGAAAGAGTAGTGAAATTAGATTCCTATTAAGTTAATCATTCAATTTTTGAGGAAGAGTAGTGAAACAAATTCTGTTCAAGTCATGTAAATTCAGCCTTCACGGAAGAGTAGTGAAGCAAATCATTTGCCAGTCATCCTCAGCCTTCACAGAAGAGTAGTGAAGCAAGAGCACAATCAGATTAAAATTCGATCTCCACAAAAGAGTAGTGGAACGAATTCCTAGCAAAGCAAGAAGTTCACTTGATGAAAACTTATATTTTTATCTTTGCTTTATTTTTGTTTACACAAAAATATGCAAAGAGGGGCAGTTGTCGACATTAGTTTTCATTCGAGTGTTATGTTATTATATATTATTATATATATTAATATATAAATTATTATATAATATTATTACAAATAGAGGCCCATTTACAGGAGGAAAACCCGGTTACAAAGCGAGGCATACAAGCCCAAGATACAAGCACAGTTGAACGACCGGTAACAATTCAACCCAAACCTGATCTAGACTCAAGCCCAACAACCGAGTTAGGCCTAGTTCCAGCAAGCCCACGAGAGAAGCCTGTGGTGCTAGGGTTTTTACCAGATGTTCCAGGGCTGCCAGTTCATCTCCACCGTTCGATCAGAGGCAGATCCAAGGGCCAGAAGCAAACCAACAAAACCCTAGGGTGCTCATTGCAACCCTAAAGTCTATTCCAGCCACCACCTCTTATTGCTCCACCCAGTGCATGCCACAACCTCACCGCCTCTCCAGAACCCAACAGAAGGATCCAAAAGACAATCATAGACCGTATAATGCATCACTCTATGGTGAGTCACCACTGTAGGTCCGGTGACTCACCAGATCTTGTCATCATTATGCCGATCTTCGAGGTTCATATAAGGCGACCTTGAAAACAACAAAAAATAACACAGCAAGTACCCACAAAAGAGCAGCAAGCATCCAAACAGACAAAAAAACAATGAGAGCAATATAGAAGCCTAAAACAATGATCCATAGTCAGTAGAACATTCGAAAGAGAGAAAAGAAAATGAAAGAACATAAAGGCCGGATATAGAGCTAGGGTAAATAGAGCTTTAATTTTGTACAATTTGGGTATTTTTCAGCCACCGTGGGTGGAGGTCGGTGGCGGTGATCAATACTGGAACAAGACGGCCGACCGGTGAATGGCTACCCTCTTGTGAGGGCTTTTAGAGAGATACCAGAGCATCTCTCGTCTAGAGAGAGAAGAAATGAGGAGAATGGAGGCATTAGGGACAAGTTTGGGGCTTAAATACTCTCTCCCATACGGCGTCGTTTCGGGGGAGGGTATCTTTGTAATTTTAGCATGGGTTAACTACAATCGTGGTCCACCTGATTTTGTAAGCATTCCATTTTGGTCACAAAACATGTTTTTACTCCTTTTAATTCAGATTTTCAATTTTAATTATTTTTATTTTAGCCATATATATATATATTAGGTAATATTATATATTTAGTGCTTAAAAATTAATAAATTTTATTTTATCACGTATTAGTAAATTAGGGTAAATTACATAATTAGTGCATAATTATAGTATTATTTTGAATTAAGTTAATTAATTTTAATATTTTATGTTTAAATTATTAATTAGTATTATATTATTAATTGTTATTAGTACTTTAGGATTATTATTATACATAATATTTTAATTTAATTTATATAGTTTTGATATTAAATATTATAATAAGACTAGTAATATTTATATTAAGTATTATTTGATATTTATTTATATTAAGCTTTAAATACAAGTTTATCATTTATTGCAAAGACATTAATTAATAAATACCGGTACCAGTTTTGGGTGTTATGGGGGTGCTAATCCTTCCCTATACGTAACTGACTCCCAAACTCATTTTTCTGGTAAGCAGACCCGAGTTGTATTATTTTAATACTATTCTTAGGAATTGAATAAAAATAATATGACATTTTGGTGACCAATCTCACCAAATTAAAAGATTGGTGACGACTTTACAATTTGGTGTTTCATCTGATTTAAAGAGGATAAACACTTACTTTTTCGAGACTAGTTACACCGTTTGGGGTGTACTATTTGCACTCTTTGTCACCGGGTAGAGAAACGTCTCGATAAAATCTCCATGGTAATAAAAAATGGGTTTTATGGGGGTTTAAGGAACTTGGATGTTTTAATCTATTTTCAGAGATGTTAAGCCCTAAGAAGCGTTCTTAAACCCTTATTAACTTCTAAATCAAGTCAGTAACCCATGTACGTAATCCTTATTTAGTGAGAGAAGTATGAGAAAACTCCAAGAGCAAGGGGGAAAAGCTTACCTTGGGTTGAGCCTTGGACACTTCCAACAACTTTGAAATCAAAGGTTACATACTTCTAACTCAACTCTACCACAAGTAGATCATTAGGTGTGACTTGGTAGGTTGAATGAGTTGTGAAACATGTCAATGGTAGATTGCATATTTTGATGTTTTTAGCATGTTAAAAGACCTATTATGACCCCCTTTTAATCCTCATAAGACTTTAATAATAATTGGGAACCTAAATAGGGTCTTAAGGGAGTAAAATTAACATTTTTATGTCCAAAAGACTTTAATAACAATTGGGAACCTAAATTGGTATGAGTATTGGTACTAGAAGAATAGTACCAATACTATTCTTCAAATAGCTTAAAACAAAGGAGTTTTGAGTGAGTAGTACTGATACTCATTGATGGAGTATCGATACTGGGTTCTCGGTTTCGAGACTCAGTGAATTGGTATCGAGACCAATTTTCCAGTGGACATTTTTGTATTGGTACTCATATAAGATATCAGAGTATAGATACTTCTAGTAGGGGTATCGATACTGGGAATATTTTTCAAAACATCAAACTTAACCTTAGTATTGATACTCAGGCCAGTATAGATACCCCAATACCTAAGTATCGATACTTAGCCAGGAGTATTGATACTACCCTCCCTTAATAGTATAGTACAATCAGTCAGTATCGATACTCAGGGGTTAGTATTGATACAAGCGAACAATTTTGGAAAATAATTCAATGATTAAGGGGTTAGACTTGAGGGGCCTAATAACATCAGAATATTAATATATAAAACTACATATGAGAAAATTAATAAACTAAAAACAGCTAGAAACAAAAACATCTAAGAATACATAAAAATAACATTGTGTGAAGCTAAGAAAACAACTAGGACACCCGAGTCTCTTTAGTTGAATATGTCATTCAATTGGATATCCTAGTCAGTGCCAAGACATTTCAATAACCAACTAGGCGCATATGCCCCAAGACTCGATGGAGTAAGTTGGCTGGGTGTAAGTTTCTAATGTAATTTCGAATCTCACCTAAATACCCGATGGTATCTCAGAAAGGCTAGAGGGGTGTGTGAGCTCCGAGGCGTATAACCCTCAGCTACACCATGATGCCTATTTCAACATTACATATCAGTATTTTACATGTATTCATACTTATGCCACTAGGCAACTCATTTAGTGAATGCATATATAGTATAGGAAAGTTATTAGTGTGGCACTGATCTCGTAAGCTCAACATTCAGAATGTGTTACTGTGTGCAGGATCATAGGAGACCAACCGAGGAGCATTATCATCGTTAATAGTTTCAGCTCAGCAGAGATTCATAGTAGTCTTGATCTTGTTTAGAGGGTATGTACTATTATAGACCATATTTACGTCAAATGTAACTCTATTTTGATTTTAAACATAATGTTGTATTATTTTGAATATTTTGGAAGCTCTCCCGTTATTGTAAACCCAATTTTTTTTAATTTATTATTATTATTATTGATGGATTTTATTTATCAGAGTTTGCTTATCATCTTAAAAGAAATTTTTTGGATTATCCACTATGGTGGTCTCGTGTGATATCATGATTCAATGATCTTCGGGTTAGACAAGATTAGGATGTTACATTTAGTGGTATTAGAACATCAGGTTTAGTCGTTCCTTAGACCCACGAATTAGAGTCAGTTAGAGTCTATAAGTGTGCATGCATCTAGAGAGTCAATAGTACTTTAAAGACTCGAATGACAATAATAACCTCATTTTTCCTTCTAATTTAAGAGAAAACCCTATGGAAGATGACCTAACCTATAGTCAGGATGGTAGAGATTAGAGTCATGCCTCGCTAGCAAAAGACACCGATGAGAGTTAGTCTCAGATACATACCAGTAGGACGTACCTATATACGTAGGGGTCGAGGAACTGACCTTATTTAGAGACCTCACCTCCATTTAGACAGATCGCTAGGTCTCTAAAATTGCACCACCTCCACCACCAGCACCCTAGCGCATTTAGTAGTAGTTCCCCAAGAGTTCCAGTAGAGAGGCTCTACAGATACATGACTACTCACTTCCACTGTTCAGGGGATGATGATCCTATAGCGGCGAACTAGTGGCTCAGAGAGAACCTTCGCACCATTAGACTGTTGCACCTTACCCCAGAGGGTAAGCTCAAGTGCGTCACTGCCCTACTCAAGGGTGATGCCATAGATTGGTGGGAGACCATAGAGATAACACTAGAGTATAAGAGACCGAAATTGGAGTAGTTTCTATAAGATTTCCACCATAAATACATCGGTGAGGCTTACACCGATGATTTGAGGGAGCAATTTCTACATTTAGTCCAAAGGGACCAATCAATAATAGAATATGAGTGGGATTTTGTCAAACTAAGTAGGTACACATCAAAGTTAATTTCTTCAGAGGAGCACTATTGCCGTAGGTTCAGGGAGGGCTTACACCTCGATATCATATCGTACCTTACAGTCAACCATCCTAGGGTTTTTACTCAGTTGTCCTGCCAGGTAAAAACATTTGAGAGGGTCTTTAGTAGGAGGTCTGAGCAGAATAATGAGATAATAATGTAGACCAGGAGAGCCCCCGATGTAGCAAGATCAGTTCAAACTCTAGTAAAGAGGCCTAGTGATATTCAGGGTTCATGAAAACCCCCAATAGCTCAATCTAAGAGAATCAATTAGAGTTTCGATCGTAGAGGCATATTTGAGTCTCAGATGAGACCCTTGTCACTAGTTTCAGGAGGTAGTTTCAGTGAACTGATCAGAGTCTTTACCTATCTTGTATGTGCTCAATGTGGGAGGAGGCACCCAAAGATGTGCCAATAGGGATCGAGGGGTTGCTATAGTTGTGACTCCTTGCACCACTTTGTCAAAGACTGTTCCAGAATTCAATGAGTAACTCTGATAGTGACCGAAAGGTCAGTGCCATCGGTGTAGAGAACCCGAGAACCGGTAAGAAGTGGTAGTATTGCATCTGGGCAGCAGAGTAGAGAGACAACCAGATTAGTAGTCGGTTCAGAGCTGAGAGTAGCCTTCGGGCAATAGGCAGTGAGATTCAACAAGGAGTGTGATGCAACCAATGTGATCTCAGGCACCTTCACATCATTTTCCAATCCAGTTACTGCTTTGATAGATCTCGATTCCACTCACTCCTACATTTGTTCCAACTTAGTCCGAGAGATGGAAATCCTAGCAGAAGACTTAAAGGTAGGAGTTCGAGTGTCAAGCCCTCTAGGTCTCGATTCCACTCACTCATACATTTGTTCCAACTTAGTCCGAGAGATGGAAATCCTAGCATAAGACTTAAAGGTAGGAGTTCAAGTGTCAAGCCCTCTAGGTCTAAATGTTGTCTAATAGAAATTCAAGGTCAGACTGTAATAACCCAAAAAATTGGGAAAAAATATATATTTAATTAAGTAATTTGGCGAAATATGAGGATTAAATTGAAAGTTTTTAAAACTTGTAGCCTGTTTTAGAGTTAAAGGAAATTTAGGGACCAAGCCCTAAATTTACCCAATAAGTGTCGACAAAAATTTGTTTAAATGCGTATGATTCTAGTTTCATACCAGAATCAATTGGCTTAGTTTTCCTCCTCCCGTACCCCAACTTCCAAACCATTTCCGATGTCGTCCGACCTCCGATCATCATTTTGAAACCACCATCATGTTCATCATCGAGCGATGAATAAACCCCTTAAATCAATTAAAGTGAAACACTACCAAACGCCATGAATTTCAAGTCAAAGTCTCGATGTGTTTTTTGCACCATCGCCGAGAAAATCTTAAATTCATCAACCGATCGTTGCTCCATTTTCGACACCTCCCGCACCATCGTGTTCCTTGTGTCGTTTCGAGTTTGTCGGAGTTTTCATTGTCTCCATCGACGGTGGCGCGTGAGGAGGATAAGTGGTCAAAGTTTCAAATTTGTTAAAATCGAGCTCTCCACCACTCAAAATTGTTAACCGAGCTTTGTAAGTGCCTCAAACTCAAGACCCTGCCTGGCTTGAAATCAGTTTGATCGGTTTCGACCCGTTGACCCGAATTGTGAAATGTGTAAAATAACTCGGCTGTTAGTTTTGTAAATATTTTTAAAATGGGCCTAATATATAATTAATTTCTGTTAGGGTGATATTTTTGTAAAACCATTGACCGTTAACTGTTGACCACCGTTGACCATAACTTTGACTGGCATTGACCGGCCATTAAACAACTGTTAATTTTTTTAGGTATACCTATCCTGACATTTTTTGACGTCCTAAATCCATTTTTGGGGTTTGTTTCACCAAATTCTAAACCGAAAACCTCTAAATCATCAGTCAAACCCGTTGACTGTAACTTTAACCAAAAATTCAAATTTTTGAAAGGTCATATTTTATGTTTTTTGACATCCTGAATCTGATTTTAAAGTCTGTTTTGCCAAATTCTTACCCGAAATCCCCGAATCGAGCTTGTTAACCCAAAAATGCTTAGTACTTTAGCATTTTTGATTATTTATTTGAGATATGGTTATGGAATTAATCCAATAAGATATTTTATGAAGGTACTCATGTTTCACCTAAGCGAGGATCAGTTAGGTCCGATGTTGTCCGTTCGTCATATCAGTCTGAACCGCATTCTATGAGAATTACACGTATGTTTTCGTAAATTATTTAAATAAAAGTTAAGATTATTCATATGAGGATTCAAATATGGATTTTTCTGATTCGTAGGATCTAGCGTTGTAGTATAGCGTGATCGACAGACCCTGTAGTAGGCTTCCATATCTGATTTCTCAAACTGTTACAGGTCTGTTATAGGTGTGTTTCATGAAAGTGTTACTTTATTATTTTAAAATATCTATATGAATACCATTTATTTGAAATCTGATTTATGGCACACTTATGATATGATCTCAGGTTAAGGTATATTTTTACACCTAATTTTTTAATATGGCTTATCTGATATATGATTTACCGTACGTTACTGATTCAACTTCTTTTTTCCGTAATTTTGTATATGATTTCTAAGCATGAAACATTTTCATGTTTTAAAGGATTAATCATTGTTTTCACTCGGATGCATTCATGTTGATTATTGTCGTTGGGGGTATTGTTGGAGGAAGAATATATGTAGGCTCCTCGGCAGTGTGCTCAGGGCCTTACTGTTGTGCCGGGGTTGTATGGTTCTGGGGAACCTACACATTCTGTTATGATCGGCTGTGTGCTCAGGGCCTTATCAGTGTGTTTTTATATACACTGTATGGAGCACACTGGGCTTTTTAGCTCATTCTGTAGTTTTTACCCTTTTTCAGATAACAGCAGACCGTAAACTAGCAAATTTGGCATCAGGGGAGATCAACTACTTTTATTTTGTACGAATGTATATCTCTATATGTTTTCCAGTTGTATTTGGTGACATGTATTTTGCTATCATTTTGGATATATCTGTATTATCGATATTTTGTTCCGTATTACCTTTAATATTTTATAAGTTTGATTAAAAAAATCTCTGAATGTGATATGCAACCGCTTAGGTTTGGGTCTAGTGTACAGGCCGGGTTTAGGGGGTTACATTTGGTGGTATCATAGCTTTCGATTTTAAATACTCGGACTGTGGAAGAGTCAAAAACTTTGGATTTTTAAGAGATTTTAATATTTTCAAAAACGTGTCACCTTATTTTATGAATTATTTTTTTTGAGATCCCTGATGCTAGTCTGACTTGTGTTTCAAATTCTTTCTGTAGACCCTTATAGATCCAACAATGAGTACTGCTAGAGGTCGTAGGACAGGACGTGGTCGTGGTCGAGGGTGAGTCGCTCGACCTTCTGTTACGATAGACGATCCGATGTCACCACGTGATCCTCCTATTTCGTAAGTAGATCCGACCCTTTCTCATGATGATCATTTTACTCCTGTGAGAGACCCTCCCGTCACTAGAGATGAGGATACTGATATGAACGAAGACGTCATTAATAGAGCTATTGTTTGCATGTTTTAGAGAGTTGCTATATCCCCTAGTAATATGACTGGGGTTGAGATTTCGAATTTCTTGCTAGCTACTGGAGGAGTTCCTTTTGAGGGAATTACTGAGGGACCTTCGACAGATGCTGAATATTGGTTGGAGGACATATAGAGGATTATGGATGAGATGGATCTGAGGCCTGAGCAGAAGTTGAAGGGGGCCCTAACTATGTTGAAGAAAGAGAGCTTCAGATGGTGGCAATCGATTTATGGTAGTATTCCGAGGAACCAATTAATATGGGATCTTTTTAAGACACATTTCCAGAGTAGCTACGTCAGAGAGAGATATCTACAGGAGCGACACCAAGAGTTTTAGAATCTAGAGCAGGATAATATGATTGGTATGAACAACGAGGTTGAGTTCATCCGATTGAGTCGATATACTCTTGGACTTGTTGACACTGAGACAGATAGATGCTTGAGGTTCGAGAATGGACTCAGGTATGAGATCAGGAGCTGAGTTGCTACCCACCGGGAGAGGAATTTTGATGCCTTGGTTGAGATAGCCAAGACTGCTGAGGAAATAGAGCGATTGGGTATGGAGCGCAGGAGAGATAGAGATCGAGCTCAGGACTGATTCCAGAGGCCTTCTGGTTTCATTTATTCATATGCACACCTCAGCAAGAGAGGCATGGGCGAATCTTTTCAGAGAGGCAGTGTGAGTACCAGGCCTGTGACATCTGGTTCTTCAGCTGTTCAGCCTTCTAGACCTGTTGGTTCTTCTGGGTCACAGCCATGTAATTATTATGGGAAACCTCATCCTGGGGAATCCAGGAAGAAATTGGGTACCTGTTTTAAATATGGTTCTAGTGACCATTTTGTAAAGGATTGTACATGGTCAGGTCCTACAGTTCAGACACCAGCTTGTACTCCCACTAGTTCTCATAGTACAGTTCAGACTCCAGCAGGGGATTGTATTCAGGAGAGAGCACCTGGATCAACTACTAGAGGTCGAGCATCTCAAAGTAGGGGTCCATCAGATCTGAAGCTAGACAGCCGGCATTGGTTTACACTGCTAGACTTCGACAGGATCGCGATAGGCCTAATGTGATTGCAGGTACTGTTATTATTCATTCAGTTCCCTACTTTGCATTTTTTATAGTGGTTATACAAATTCCTATGTATCGTATTCTGTTTTTGAGGGTCTAAATATTCATGTTGAGAATTCTGAGCATTCGGTGACAGTTCAAAGTCCCTTAGGCAAATCTATAGTGTTGGATTGTATTTTTAGAGGGTGTCCTTAGAGATCAATGGGGAGATTTTTTTGGCTGACCTGGTGGAGTTACCTTTGAAAGAGTTTGATTTGATTCTCGGCATAGATTGGTTGGACAAACATCGAGTCAATCTCGATTGTGAGACTAAGATAGTTGTTATGAAGACCCCAGATAATCAAAAGATTATAATGATCGGGGATCGTCGTGGATTTCTGACGAATGTTGTGTCTGCTTTGGTAGTTGAGAAGATGATCAAGAAGGGTTTCGAGGCATTTCTTGCTTATATTTTAGATACTAGGAGTTCTCAATCTGATATTGAAGGCATCCGGATTGTCAAGGAATTTCTCGATGTTTTTCCCGAGAAGTTACCTGGATTACCATCGGATAGAGAAGTCGAGTTTGAGATTGAAGTCTATTCTGGTTCCACCCCGGTTTCAATGGCTCCTTATCGTATGGCCCAAAGGAGCTTAAGGAACTAAAAGTCCAGCTCTAGGAGTTGTTGGATAGGGGATTTATCCAACCCAGTGTATCACCGTGGGAGCCCCAGTTCTCTTTGTTAAGAAGAAAGATGGGACATTGAGACTTTGCATTGATTATAGGAAACTGAACAAGTTCACAGTTAAAATCAAATATCCTCTGCCCAGAATCGATGATCTATTTGACCAATTTTGAGGGGCTTCTATCTTTTCGAAGATAGATTTGAGATCTGGTTATTACCAACTGAAAGTGAAAATTTTGATGTCCCAAAGACTGCTTTCCGTACTCGGTATGGACATTACGAGTTTTTAGTGATGTCATTCGGGTTAACTAATGCCCCTGCTGCTTTTATGGATCTGATACATCGGGTGTTTCGACCCTATTTAGACCAATTTGTAGTTGTGTTCATTGATGACATATTGGTGTATTCTATAACTGAAGCAGAACATGAGGAGCATTTAAAGATTGTTCTACAGACTCTAAGGGAAAATAAGTTATATGATAAGTTGAGCAAGTGTGAGTTCTGGCTCAGTGAAGTGACTTTTCTTGGACATATCGTTTCTACTGATGGTATTCAGGTGGATCCGAGCAAAGTGGAGGCTATTCTGAATTGGAAGCAACCTAGGAACGTCTATGAGATCCGTAGTTTCTTGGGCTTAGCTGGTTACTACCGTCATTTCATTGAAGGGTTCTCCCTTATTGCAGCTCTTCTGACGAAACTATTAAGGAAATATGTTCCATTTGTCTGGTCTGAGAACCAACAAGCTAGCTTTGAGAAACTGAAGATTGTTCTAACTCAAGCCCCAATGCTGATTCAGCCTGAGTCTGGGAAAGATTTTTCTGTCTACAGTGATGCTTCTCACTCTGGATTAGGATGTGTTTTGATGCAAGATGGGAAGGTTGTCGCTTATGTGTCACGTCAGTTAAAACCCCATGAGCGTAACTATCCTACTCATGATCTGGAGTTAGCTACCGTGGTTTTTACTTTAAAAATCTGGAGACACTACCACTATTGAAAAAAGTGTTATATCTATATTGATTATAAGAGTCTGAAGTATCTGCTTACTCAGATAGAATTGAATTTGAGACACCGTCGCTGGTTGGAGCTTCTAAAGGACTATGATTTTTTTGATAGAGTATCATACAGGGAAGGCTAATGTAGTGACTGATGCCTTGAGCCGTAAGGCGATATCAGATCTCAGAGCCTTATTCACCAACTTGAGTTTATTTGATGATAATAGTTTGTTAGTAGAGTTGCAGGTTAAACCCACTTTGGCTGAGGAGATTAAAGCCAAACAACTTCTTGATAGCTCATTGTTTTCCAATATTGAACAAGTTAAGCAAGGATCGAGTTCAGAATATACTGTGGATCATAATGGTATTTTGTGTTTTCACGGTCGTTACTGCATCCCTAAAGATGATGTGTTAAGATAGGTTATTCTTCATGAGGCTCATAGTAGTCCTTATGCTATGCATCCTAGCGGGGACAAAATGTATAATAATCTCAAAGAGCGCTACTTTTGGACTGGTATGAAAAAAAAATATTTTAGATTTTGTGGCGAGGTGTTTAACTTGTCAGCAGGTTAAAGTAGAGCACCAATATCCGTCTGGATTGCTACAGTCAATTAAGATTCCTGAGTGGAAATGAGAGTGCATTACGATGGACTTCGTTACTGGTCTTCCTCTGACTTCTTCCAAAAAGGATTCTGTTTCGGTGATTGTTGATCAACTCACCAAGTCAGCTCACTTTATCCTTATTCGGGTTAATTATTCTCTAGACAAACTGGCTAGATTGTAAATTTATGAGATTGTTAGACTTCATGGTGTTCCGTTGTCTATCATATATGATCGAGATCCGAGATTCACTTCCAGGTTCTGGAAGGATTTGCACGAGGCTCTGGGTACTCGTTTGAATTTCAGTACAGCTTTTCATCCACAGACTGATGGACAGTGTGAGCGAGTTATTCAAGTGTTGGAGGATATGTTACGGGGTTGTGTGATCGATTTCTGTGGTAGTTGGGAAGATTTCTTACCATTAGTCGAGTTTGCTTACAATAATAGTTACCAGGCAAGTATTCGCATGGCACCGTACAAGGCTGTGTATGGACGTAGATGTCGTACTCCTATATGTTGGACAGAGTTGCATGATAGAAAAACTTTGGGTGCAGACTTGGTTCGAGAGACTGAAGATACTATCAGACTGATTCGTGATCGCTTAAAAGAGGCATTTGATAGGCATAAATCATAAGCAGATAAGTGACGGAAGGATATCTAGTTTGAGGTTGGAGATCAGGTTTTTCTCAAGGTATGTCCGTGGAAGAAAGTATTGAGATTTGGACGTAAGGGTAAGCCGAGTCTGAGATTTATTGGGTCGTATCGTATTCTGAATAAAGTCAGACCTGTTACTTATCAGCTTGAGTTGCCTCCCCAGCTAAGTCGTATTCATGATGTTTTTAATGTGTCTAAGTTGAGGTGATATCGTCCAGATTTGGATCATATCATTCAGGTTGATAAGGTAGAGCTGAGACCAGATTTGTCACATGAGGAGAAGCCTGTTCAGATTTTAGAGAGAGATGAGCGAGTTCTTCGGAATAGGCGTATTCCAATGGTCAAAGTTCAGTGGAGTAATCGTGGCCCCTCAGAAGCTACTTGGGAGACATTGGAGTCAATGGAGGCTCAATTTCCTCATCTATTTTCATATGGTAAATTTTGAGGACGAAATTTCTTGTAGAGAGGGACAATTATAACAACCCGAAAAATTGGGAAAAAATATATATTTAATTAAGTAATTTAGCAAAATATGAGGATTAAATTGAAAGTTTTTTAAAACTTGTAGCATGTTTTAGAGTTGAAGGAAATTCAGGGACCAAGCCCTGAATTTACCCAAGGAGTGTCGACGGAAATTTGTTTAAATGCGTATGATTCTGGTTTCATACCAGAATCAATTTGCATAGTTTTCCTCCTCCTGCACCCCAACTTTCAAACCCAATTCCGACATCTTCCGACCTCTGATCGTCATTTTGAAACCACCATCGTGTTCATCATCGAGTGATGAATAAACCCCTTAAATCAATTAAAGTAAAACGCTGCCAAACGTCGTGAATTTCAAGTCAAAGTCTCGACGTGTTTTTAGCACCATCGCCGAGAAAATATTAAATTCATTGTCGATCGTAGCTCCGTTTTCGACACCTCCCACACCATCGTGTTCCTTATGTCGTTTCGAGTTCGTCGGAGTCCTCCTTGTCTCCATCAGCGGTGGCGCGTGAGGATGTGAAGTGGTCAAAGTTTCGGATTTGTTAAAATCGAGCTCTCCATCATTCAAAATTGTCAACCGAGTTTTGTAAGTGCCTCAAAATTGCTTAAAAACTTTTTATGAAATTTTTCTGTAATTTTTCCGCCACTATAGGAGCTCCCACGTGCCGTCACTGCGCGTGGGGAAGACCCTCCCTGGCTTGAAACCGGTTTGACCGGTTCCGACCCGACCCATTGACCCGAATTGCGAAATGTGTAAAAAAACTCGGGTGTTAGTTTTATAAATATTTTTAAAATAGTGCCTAATATGTAATTAATTTCTGTTAGGGTGATATTTGTGTAAAATCATTGACCGTTGACTATTGACCACCGTTAACCATAACTTTGATCGGCATTGACCGGCCATTAAACAACTGTTAACTTTTCTGGGTATACCTATCCTGATATTTTTCGACGTCTTAAATCCATTTTTGGGGTCCGTTTTGCCAAATTCGAAACTGAAAACCTCCAAATCTTCAGTCAAACCCGTTGTCTTTGACCAAAAATTCAAATTTTTGAAAGGTCATATTTTATGTTTTTCGACGTCATGAATCTGATTTCAAAGTCTGTCTAGCCAAATTCTGACCCAAAATCCACAAATCGAGTTTGTTAACCCAAAAATGCTTAGTATTTTAGCATTTTTGATTATTTATTTGAGATATGGTTATGGAATTATTCTAATAAGATATTTTATGAAGGTACTCGTGTTTCACCTGAGCGAGGATCAGTTAGGTCTGGTGTTGTCCGTTCGTCAGATCAGTCTAAACCGCGTACTACGAGAATTACCCGTAGGTTTCCGTAAATTATTTAAATAAAGATTAAGATTATTCATATGAGGATTCAAATATGGATTTTTTCGATTCGTAGGATCTAGCACTGCAGTAAAGCGTGATCGATAGACCCAGTAGTAGGCTTCCCTATCTGATTTCTTAGACTGTTACTGGTGTGTTTCCTGAAGGTGTTACCTTACTATTTTAAAATATCTATCTGAATAACGTTTATTTGAAATCTGATTTATGGCACACTTATGATATGATCTCTAGTTACGGTATATTTTTATACCTGATTTATGAATATGGCTTATCTGATATATGATTTACCATACGTTACTGATTTGACTTCTGTTTTCCGTAATTTTGTATATGATTTCTAAGAATGAAACATTTTCATGTTTTAAAGGATTAATCATTGTTTTCACTCGGATGCATTCATGTTGATTATTGTCATTGGGGGGTATTGTTGGATGAAGAATATATGCAGGCTCCTCAGCTGTGTGCTCAGGGCCTTACTATTGTACCAGTGTTGTATGGTTTTGGGGAACCTACACATTCTGTTGTGATCGGATGGGGGTAGTGTTCATATTTTTTAACGACATGTTTGTATAAACCGATTTTACTGGAATATTTTTATCAGTATGTTTTTATATACACTGTATGGAGCACACTGGGCTTTTTAGCTCATTATGTAGTTTTTACCCTTTTTCAGGTAATAGTAGACCGTAAACTAGCAGATTTGGCATCAAGGGAGATCAACTACTTTTATTTTGTACGAACGTATATCTCTATATGTTTTCCAGTTGTATTTGGTGAGATGTATTTTGCTATCATTTTGGATATATCTATATTATCGATATTTTGTTCCGTATTACCTTTAATATTTTATAAATTTGATTTTAAAAAATATTTGAATGGGATATGTGACCGCTTAGGTTTGGGTCTAGCGTACAGGCCGGGTCTAGGGGTTATACATACCTTCTTAGCAGACTTGATGGAGTTACCCTTCAGAGAGTTTGACATGATTTTAGGCATTGATTGACTATCTGAGCACAATGCCAGTTTGAAGTGCAAGGCCTGACAACTCAAGCTCAGGGCAGATGATGAAACTAAGTTAGTGATGACCAGTGGGAAATAAAGTCAATCAAGGATAGTATCAGTAGTAAAACCCAATGAATGATTGATCGTGGATGTGAGGCCTTCTTAGCTCATATGATCGACAATCAAATTTTAGTTCCAACACTCGAGGATATTTGCACAGTGTGAGATTTCCCCGACGTGTTTCTAGAGGAGTTATTAGGTTTATTGCCTGACCATGAACTAGATTTTGGTATAGAGGTAGTGTTGGGTTCAACTTTGGTGTCCATTGCTCCTTACCGTATGGCACCAATAGGTTTGAATGAGTTAAAGATTCATATTTAGAAGTTTTTAGAGAATGGTTTCATCTGACTGAGCATCTCTTCTTGGGAAACGTCGGTATTGTCTGTCTAGAAGAAAGATGGATTGATAAGGTTGTGCATGAACAAGTTAACCATCAAGAACAGTTACCCACTTCCTAGGATAGACAATCTCTTCGATCACTTGAAGAGAACATGTGTGTTCTCAAAGATCGACATAAGGTCTGGTTACTACCAGTTGAAAGTCAAGGATGTCGGTGTAGCAAAAAAAACTTTTAGAACAAGATATGATCATTACAAGTTCCTAGTAATATCGTTTGGACTCACCAATGCAGTCGACATTCATGGACTTGATGAACCAAGTCTTTCATTCCTACCTATACTAGTTTATAGTGATGTTTACAGGTAGCATCTTAGTTTTCTCCCAATCAGAGGATGAGCATGATCAACATCTTCGCATCGTCCTCTAGACACTTCGAGATTGTCAATTATATGCCAAGTTTAGGAAGTGTGAGTTTTTGTTACTAGAGGTTTCATTTCTATGTTATGTCATATCAGCAGATGACATCAGAGTCGACCCGTATAAGATTCAGGCTATAGTTGAGTATGAGACACCTAAGAATGTGTCTGAGGTGTGTAGTTTCCTAGGTTTAACTAGGTACTACTGTCAACTTGTTCAGGTCTTCTCGATGATACCACCTCAATGACCAAACTACTTCAGAAGGGAGTTTCCTTTATATTGAATGATAAGGGATAGGAGATCTTTGAACAGTTAAAGACCATCTTAACTCAGGCCCCAATTTTGACCCAACCGGAGTTGGGCAAAGATTTCACAGTTTTTAGTGACGCATTGTTAAATGGTATTTGGTATGTCTTGATGCAGGAATGCAAGTTCATAGCCAATGCATCCCATCAATTTAAGCCTCATGAGCGTAATTACCCCACCAATGATCTTAAGCTAGAAACATTTGTGTTTGCTTAAAGATTTGGCGATATTAAATTTTTTGGTAAAAATGTTACATCTTAACATATCACAAAAGCCTCAAGTATCTACTCACGCAGAAGGAGTTGAACTTGAGATAACATAGATGGGTTGAGTTACTCAAGGACTATGACTTTGTGATTGACTACTATCTGGTAAGGCAAACATTGTAGTAGACGCCTTGAGCAGGATGTCAATGTCAGATTTTAGAGCTCTCATAGAACAATGGATTTTTACTACTAAAGGTAGGTTGTTATCCAAGTTACGAGTCGAGACAGAGTTAGTTGGCGAGACCAATAGACTACAGAGTTCATATGAACGGTTGAATACTCATGTTGAGTTGGTTTGACAAGGTGAATCACCGGGTTTTGATTTACGTGATGGTGGTGCTTTGTATACCAAAAGTCGGTTGTGTGTATCTGCAGATGCTCAGTTGCATAGTAATATCTTTCATAAGGTGCCTTGCAATACACTCTCAGTTCATCCAAGTAGTAACAAGATATAACAAGAACTTTGATAGTTGTTTTGGTGGTCGGGCATTAAAAGGAAAGTGTCGCTAGATGTCTAGTATATTATCATGTTAAAGTGAAACACCAAGTTCCCTCAGGTTTACTTCATTCCATTCAGATTCCTAGTGTAAATAGGGCAGTAAGCACAGACTTTTTGATAAGGTTACCCGTAACCAGGCAGACACATAATGCAATGTGGGCCATAGTTAACCATTTAACTAAATCATGTCATTTTATCCCAATGAGGATAGACTATACCTTAGAGAGGTTAGCTGAATAGTACATCTATGAGATAGTAAGGTTGCATGGTGTATCGATTTCCATCATATTCGATAGAAATCCTGATCACTTCCTGTTTCTAGAAAACCCTTTTATGATTCCTTAAAAAGTAAAGTAAACTTCAATACAACTTTTCATCCTCAGACAAATGATCAGTCATAGCATATCATCCAGATCTTTGAGGATGCTCAAGTGCACTATTATAGATTTCGAGGGTAGTTGGGAAAACCACTTGCCATTAGTGGAGTTTGTATACAATAACAGTTTTTAGTCGAGCATTCAAATTGCTCCGTGTGAGGCCTTGTATGGGCGTATATGTAGAACTCCATTATATTGGACAGAGCTCAGTGAGGGTAAGTTAGTGGGTCCAAACTTAATCAGAGAAACTGAATAGAAAGTTTGGTTAATTTAGAGTCCGTTCAAAGAAGCTCTATGTAAGCAGAGATCCTAAGCATACATGAAGTGTAAGGATATAGAGTTCTTAGTAGGGGATATGGTGTTCCTCAAGGTTTCCCCTTGGAAGAAAATACTTCGCTTTGAGCACAAAGAAAATTTAACTATGTGATTCATAGGGCCTTACAAGGTGCTAGAGAGGGTTGGACCAGTAGCTTACTAGTTAGAGTTGCCACTAGAATCGGAGCATATCCACAATTTGTTCCACGTATCCATACTTAGGAGATACTATTCTGATCCATCTCACGTCATACCCTTAGAACATATGAGATTAGCCCAGACTTAACCTATGAGGAGAAACCAATTAGAAACTTAATAAGAGATGTAAAGGAGCAAAAGAACAAGAAGATTCATTTGGTGAAGGTGTTATGGAGGAACAATAGTGTTAAGGAGGCAACTTGGGAAACCGATAAGGACATACAACTTTAGTATCCTCACCTCTTTTATCTAGGTAAATTTTGAGAACAAAATTTCTTTATAGGAGGGGAGAGCTTTAATGCCCTGAATCCTGGGTTAATAGTTTCGGGTTGACCTAAGAGTGTTTTAGATGAATCCATTTGCCTCATAGAGAAGCTTGGGTTAGTGAGATTTAGTTTGAGATTGGGTTTGTCCCAACATGTGATAAAAATGGTGTTTTTAGAATACAATCAAAGTTAGAGTGGCCAAGAGGCTAATTATACCAATTTTCAAAGAAAAAGTTGAATACCCATTAAGAGATGTTGATGTCACATTATATTCTTCTCTTTTTCTTTCCATTCACTTTATTTTCTTCTTTTTTCTTCCCTTTCATTTATCTCCTAACTTAGAAAGAGTAAATGTGATAATTTGGTGGCCTTGATACCCTAATTTGGAATCCTTGAGGTACGATTCATAACCTTCATATCTAAAGCTTCAAATTGAACCTTAAATCTATTCATTTCGCCATGGTAACTAAAATGGGTTTATGAGGAGTTTAAAGAACTTGGATGTTCTAATGTGTTTTTAGAGATGTTGAGCCCTAAGAAGTGTTCTTAAACCCTTCTTAACTTTTAAATCAAGTTAGTAACACATGTGCTTAATCCTTGTTTAGTTATAGAAGTAGAAAAAAGTTCCAAGAGCAAGATGAAGGGAAACAATTACCTTGGGTTGAGCCTTGGACACTTCTATCAGCTTAGAAATCAAAAGTTACACACTTCTAACTCAATTATACCACATGTACATCATTAGGTATGACTTGGTAGGTTACATGAGTTGTGAAGTATGTTCATGTTAGATTGCATATTTTGATGTTTTCAGCATGTTAAAAGACCTATTATAACCCCTTTTAATCCTCATAAGACTTTAATAACAATTAATAACCTTAATCGGGTCTTAAGGAGGAGAGTTAGCATTTTTTGTACCCAAAATAGGGCATTTCTAAGCATGAGTATCGGTACTAAACAACAACATCGATAATGTTAATTAGATATCTTAAAACAAGGGTATTTTGAGTGAGCAGTATCAATACTAGGGTCCTGGTTTTGAGACTCACTAAATTGGTATCAAAACCAATTTTTCAGTGGACATTTTGGTATCGGTACTCTTATAGGATATTGATACCGAGGGTATAGTATTGATACTTGTAGTAGGGGTGTCGATACCGGGGTATTTTTTAAAACATCAAACCTAATTTTAGTGTCGATACTTAGGTCAGTATCGATACCCCAACACCCAAGTGTCAATACTTAGCCAAGAGTATCAATACTACCATCCCTTAATAGTATCCTTAATAGTATAGTCAACCAGTTAGTATCGATACCAAAAGGTAGTTATCAAAACTCAGGGGTTAGTATCGATACCAACATATAATTTTGTATAAATAATCCAATGATTATGGGGTTAGACTTGAGGGTTCCAATAACATCATAGTAGATAAAACTACAAGTGAGAATAGTAATAAACTTAAAACATATAGAAACAGAAACAACTAGGAATACATAAAACTAGCTTTGTTTGACACTTAGGAAATATTCAGGGCACCTGAGTCTCATTAGCAAAATACGACAGTCAGTTGGATATCTCAGTTAGTGCTAAGGCACTTTAGTAGTCGATTGGGCACAGATGCCCTAAGACTTGATGGAGTAAGTTAGCCAAGTGTACGTTTCCGATGTAGTTACGGATCTTACCCCAGATACCCAATGGTATCTAATAAAGGCTAAAGGTGTGTGTGTAAGCTCTGAGATGCAAAATCTTCAACTACACCATGATGCCTATTTCAACAGTTCATATCAGTATTTTACATGTATTCATACTTGTTCCTCTATCCAGCTCATTTAGTGAATGAATGTAGTATAATAAAGTTATTAGTGTAACACTAAGCTCTTAAGCTCAAATTTTAAAATGTGTTTCTATGCACAGGTTCATAGGAGACCAATCGATGAGCATTATCGTCGTCAATAGTTCTAGCTCAGCAAATATTCAGAGTACGTCTTGATCTTGTTTAGAGTGAATGTACTATTGTAAACCCTATTTATATCAGATGTAACTTTATTTTGATTTTAAACTCAGTGTTGTATTATTTTGAATATTTTGGGAGCTCTATCATACTTGTAAACCCAATTTATTTCTATTTTAATTTATTATTATTATGGATGGATTGTACGTATCACAGTTTGCATGTCATTTTAAAGAAAGTTTTTTGGGTTAGCCACTTCGGTGGTCCCATGTGACATCATGATTTTTTGTGATCTTCAGGTCAAACTAGATTAGGGTGTTACATTTAATGGTATCATAACGTCAAGTTTAGTCATTCTTAGGACCCCGTAGTCAGTCAGCGTCTATAAGTGTACATGCTTCTAGAGAGTCAAGAGTACTTTAAATATTGGAATAACGATAATAACCTCATTTTTCTTCTAATTTTAGAGAAAAAACTATGACAGACGACCCAACATACAGTTAGGATGATAGAGACGTGAGTAATGCCTCACCAGTAATAGACAACAGTGACGAGTTTATCCCATATACATACCAACAAGACGTACATATAGACGTAGGGGTTGAGGAGACGACCTTCTTCAGGGACTTCTCCTATGTACTCAGACATATCGCTAGGTTCCTACCCAGCACCACAACTGGACCACCTCCCCCACTATTACCCCCAACTATGGATGAAAAATGACCAGGACGGGTGTGGATACCCCCTTTCCCCATCTATATACCCACCTAATATTTTCATATCCACCACAACCATTATCCATGATGGGTAAAATTTTTAAATCCATAACGGCCTATACGATTACATTCTTAAATCCATCCCCAGACCCACAACCCAATTGGATACCTACCACCCATCCTATACCCGTCTGTACTCGCATGTAACCCGTCTATACCCGTCAATTTGAGATAGGAGAAATAACGAACTTCAATTCTAAAAATGTTTATACCCTAATATTTGGTTAAATTACAAGTCATATCCTATAAAATCTTAAGATTTATATAATAGTCTCTAGAATTATATCTAAATTCGTAATGGTACAAAATTCATATGGTGAGTACTTAGTAGGCGGGCTGATGTGGGGTGGACGGATGCGAGGCGGGTAAGGTCTCAAACCCATCACCTACCCATTACCCACGATATGTATGACTTTTTATATCCACACTCATCCTCTACCTACTAAACTTATACCCATCCTCACTCCAGTTGGAGTGGGTACGGTGTGAAACCCATAAAACTATACATTCTAACAT
The DNA here is from genome assembly GCF_006381635.1 of Hibiscus syriacus. Classification (NCBI taxonomy): domain Eukaryota; kingdom Viridiplantae; phylum Streptophyta; class Magnoliopsida; order Malvales; family Malvaceae; genus Hibiscus; species Hibiscus syriacus. Next base: position 163,424 of record NW_024063472.1, read on the forward strand.
GTTACCCCAACTCTGACAGTAATAATTCCCTAAGAGTCCCTAGTAGAAAGGCTCTGCAGATATAAGACCACTGACTTCTACGATTTAGGGGATGGTGATCCCATAGAGGATGACCAGTGGCTGAGAGATACCCTCTGTATCCTTGGATAACTACACCTTACCCTCAAGAGTAAGCTCGAGTGTGTCACCGCCCTACTTAAGGGTGACATCATAGTGACTGACTTTCACCTTTTGTAGGGAATCTTTTCCATGTCATATTGTCTCATTCTATCAGACATAGAAGGCGTTGACTAAATAGTTCCCGAATGGAAACATCATATGTTTTTCTATTCATTTTAATACTCAAACTCTCACACTCACTCTCATCTCAGAAAAATGGGTTGTATTTCTGTTGTTGTTTATTATCATAGTCAAATTCATCAGTCTAAAGTATGAGTTGTTTTCAAATTAAAGCTTTATATCATCATATCTTTTAAGAGAAACATCACTCTTATCACTCTTGAGGAGTTAATCACAAAAAATTCCTTAAAAGTTCATGTCGGAAATACTAGAAGACTATATTCATTTCAATACAGATTTCCTACTAAACGTTTTTCGTTAACAAATACAACATTTGATCTTTCCAATGATGATGATGCTACTATGATGGTTATGCTCATAATGAAAATTTAGAAGCTCTTACTGAGATGTATGTTAAATTTGCTGAAGTGCGTGAGATTCGTAGTATGTCATTATGCTCTCACTATAGATTGGCTCATCAAATTGACCAAGTTGACATCCCAACTCAAATAATCTATAATGATTTCATATCATTAATGGAAAATTCACCTCGTGGTGGCATGTCATCAAGTTCAATAGGGAGACATTCATCAGCAACTACTTATGATCTCTACCGAGGTGGGTCCATGAGCAATTCATATGGCAACATCTCTTCCAATTTAAGGGGAAGACATTAATCTGCCAACTTCTTCGACCTCAACATGGAAATACCATTGATAGAACAATATGTTCAAAAACTATATGACACTATGCCTTCAAGTTCAAAGGGAATGAATTCATCTGCAAACTTATTCATCCTCAATATCAAGATGTCATCGACATAATAATATGTTTAAAACCCATATGACATTATATCTTCAAGTTCAAAGGGAAGACATTCATCTGCCAACTTGTTAAACCTTAGCATCGAATTGGAGACTATGAATTTAGCTCATACGTGTTTTGCAAAAGGGACCAACCAGGACCACCCTAACTTGGATTCTAACATTATTTACCAAGTCATCATACCCATGGTCAAAGTAAGCTCTCACATAGCTATTGTAGTGTTGATTTCTGCAATACAATCACAATTTGGGTACACATACTCCTATAGAAAATCATGGAAGGCAAAAAAAATGACATTATAAAATTTCACGAAGAGTAAGATTCTTCTTACAACGAGTTACTCATTTGGTTTAACGTAATGTAAAGACTCAATAATGGGACAATAGTTGAGTTTGAAACTCGTTATGCATATAAAATGATTGAGTAGTTTGAGATAAATGTTAATTCTATTATGTTTTTGGACTTACCCATAGTGCATTAATGCCATCAAATACTGTAAATCGATGATCTAAATTGATGGTACATTTTTGTATGAAAAATACAAGCAAATTTTACTATTGATAGTTATCCAAGATGATAACTGTAACATTCTTTTCGTTGAATTTGCCCTTGTTGAAGGGGAAGATACAGAGTTTTGGACTTTTTTCCTCAGAAATTTATATTTACATGTTGTCAAGATGGATGGTATATAAATCATTTCAGACTGCAGAGCTGAGATCAAAGCAAAAATAGATTCTTTGGGTAGAATGTGGAAACCCCCACATGTCCAGCACTATTATTATATCTGAAATATTACTGCAAACCACCATGGGTATGTTACTTATATGCATGGATATGTTACTTTTTTCAATTTCATTTCTCAGTCATTTTCATTTTTTTTATTTATACTTGACACTAACTAGTACATATGGCTTAGGTTACGAACTCTTATCTCAAAGGTTTGAGTTTATACTTTAAGAGTTGCAAGGAAAACATAAGAAAGGCTATAATTACACCAAGACCATCAATAAAAAGATGTTAAAAAATGCATACGATGTGAGATATCGATATGGTTATATGACAACCAACTTGGTTGAGACTATCAATTCAACCTTAAAGGGGACACTCATATTCCTATAACTACTTTGGTTAAAACGACATATTTTTGTTTGGGAAATCTTTTTATAAAGCTCGGGAGATAAGCTCTTACATGGATGAAAAAGGGATATTTTTTATTACCCAATATTAGTAGTGGATCTACAAAAAAAGTTACAGCATTAAATGGAATATTGGTAACAAATTTTTCTCGCACCCATAAATCATTTCGTGTGACGGAAATGCCACGACCTCTTCAAGGGATTTAATCTAACTCTTTTATAGTGAATCTATAAGAAAGTTGGTGTATTGTGACTTTTTTCAAGCTTTAAAGTATACATGCCCTCGTGTCCTAGTAGCTTACTCACATTCTCATTTGGACTATAAAAGTTATGTTGACCTCGTCTACCAGCTTTCACAAGTATTCAAGATGTGTGAATTTAAGTTCCCCCATAGGTAATGACAAAGGCCAAAATTAGATTTAGACATGGCTTACAATTATACCATGTCTTTTTTTTATTAAAGGAACCAGGTCGTCCAAAATCCACTTAAATTCATTGTGATATGGATATTGAACCATAAATATATTATATAATTATATTTTCTGATATTATAATTTATGTTATTTTAATTTACGGTATTGTATTTTCTATTCATCTACTCATGTAATTTTATTTTATATTTCATCATATAAATATTAATGATTATATATATTTTATTTTTGTTACAATTTATATTTTATGATTGTTGCGTGTTGTGAGTACTATAAAATTATATGCAAATGATGTGAGAGTATACACAATCGAACATGTAATAAAGTGATGAATGAGAGTGAATGGAATGATGGTGATGGAATGTGATTGAGTTAATAATGTTGTGGCAAAATAACAGTTATAATGATGAAAATGATGAAAATGTTGAGGCAAAGTAAAATAGTAAATAAATGAATAACTTGACAATCCTTACATGGGGAACTACTTTGGAAATGAATGGTGGGAAGATACTTAAGGAGCTGAAAACTTATCTCTCTAGTTGATTTAGTCTTCTAATATTTTACTTGTTCGACGAAGTTTGCTAAAATTATCATCGTTATCTTTAGTCATAAGAACCTAACAGAATAGAATGCCACAATATCTCCTCTCACTCTCAACTATGGCAGCCTACACTATTGATGATGCACTACCCCTCATAGTCGTTGAAATCCTAGCTTAGTCTCTCTCATGCACTAAGGGATTGGGCTATAGTAATTAACTATACCCCATTTTTTATGCTAATCTTACTTAAGTTTCTCTTGAACACTTAAGACTCAATGACTAGATTTCTCTTAAACATCTAGTCTTCATCTAACAAATGAACACTCTTATGCCTCCTACAATCTTATAAGATGAAGCACACATAAACAAAACAAGTAAAAATAAAAGAAAAACAATCATCAACCATTAAAATAAAGTTTTTAAGCAGTCATCAAATGAACTTCCACCAAATATAGCTTAGTTCATGGTGGGGTCCAAATAAACTATAGAGTATATCTAATCGTTCATTCAACCAAACAACCCAATTAAGTTTTTCAAGCTTTAACAATGGAGAAAATGTTGGAGAAGAAGACAGAAGGTGTGCACGACCGACGCTTCCTCAAACCACCATGAATGGCTATAATGCGAGCTCCTCTAGGATGCTTACGCCACTTCCTCGAGCTTCACTAATGGAGGAACAACAATAAAAATGGAGAAAAAAAGAACGGTTGAGAGAATGGAGAAGATGATGATTTTCAAGCTTGTGTTATTGTCTTTTATCTCTCTTATGTGGTTTGCTTTAATAAAAAAATTATCTAAGGATATTTTTAAGATTTTGCATTTAAAATACCCATCATACCCCCAATTCATTCCTTGTGCATGAAGTTTATCTCTACAGGTGGCGGTGGACCACATCAGGCGGTTAAAGGCAGCAGACACATGCCTTGACAGCTGTAGTCTTGTGAAAATATTTTTTTGTCATTTTCTGCGCCAAAAATGCCAAGGCATTGTAGTATGCTTTAGCAATATGTGATGCCACAAAATTTTTCTCAGTTTACTTTATGCTCCTTGTTTCCTGCACATCATTAACCAACCACTCCTTTCCCATCATATAGCACCTTAACAAAATAAAACAACACAACCACCACAAATGCAACTAAATGCACCTAAAATGACCTATATGAACCTATAGAAAAACAATAACAAAAGTGGAAAAGGCCTTAAAAGTAGTATTTTTATGAAGTTATCACACCCCCAAACTTAATCTATTGTTTATCCTCAGCAACGAATAATAATTAGCATAAACAAAATGTCATGTCAATTTTCAACAATTGGACAATCAAGAAAAAAATAGAATTTTAACGCTCAGAAAAATTGGCTTGAACTACTAGCCATATCAAGAAATCAAGTACTTTTTCCTAGGTCAAGATTCTTTATGGTGTTGTGTGTGCATGATTGTATATAATCTATACTTAACTGCTCTAGGCAATTTATAATTGAGTTCCCCAGTTTTGCCATGGCATTTACACATTCATTAAGCACATTTATACTCCTTTTTTACTGAATACACATATTTTCTCTCTTTTTCCATGCTGCTACGAAGGGAGTCAGACCATCACACCTACCATCCCACACTCTAAGTGAAAGAGAGCATATCTTCCACCCCCAAGCTAGTTAGGTGGAGTCATCCCGTGATTGCTTTCATTCACTCATACGTAGATGGCTGCCATTTATTAAGCATAATTTTAGGCAATGCCACAACAAATAGGAGTGTCCCTTTACAACTATGCTAAAGTATTTATCCATGATTAAACAAAATTCAAACATAAGGGAGTTCTTTAAAGATTTATAAATTAAGCACAATACCAAATTTTAATGTCAAGGCTAACCAAACTTCATAAAAACTTCCTAAGGTCCTTAAGTATAGAGAACATACAATTCATGTAAAACTAATTCACAAATCATCAAGCCCTATAGTCTAATCTATTTTTCTCTCAACAGTCATTTATATTCAATTTCTAGCCTAAAAAGTGCATCATCATCAGGTATCATCAAAACATTTTGTCTAACTATCATATCATTTACTGATGCCATGGCATAATATTATGCTAATACTATCATGCATATGTTCTACAAAGAACACTACCTCCCTCAAACTTGAGAGAAGCATTATCCTTAATGCTTAAGAGAACTAATTAATTAATGAAATTAAATGTAATTTTATTAAAAATGAATGCAAAATGAATGTAGAATGAGTGCAAAATGAGGTACCTCAATTTTTATGGTGGTGGCGGTGTTGTGGTGGATGTGCTGGCAGATCCACGCCATGTTCTCTTTCGTAGTGGCATGGGACTAGAATATAAAGATGTTGAGTAATAGTGGGCGGTATTGACATGCCCCACTGAAGTCTTAATACGACGACTGGCTCGACGTACGGAAAGGGGTGCTAGTGCTTCAACTAGAGTAGGCGATGTATGGGGCAACTCAAGAGAAGAATCATGATTAGGGGAATAGGGTATAAGATCTAGGACGGGCTCAGTAGTGGTAGGGTCTGCATCATCGGCCTCAATGGATGCTTTGACATCATCAAATACCAGTAAAATTTTCCAAAAAACCCAGGAAATTTCGTTCCACGTGGGGGAGCATCTCTTGATAGATGGATTCCACCACAATATCCTTATGCTTAACATAACCAAAGAAATTCTTTATATCACCCTTAATAGCATCCAATTGAGTCATTGTCTGTTGGAAAGATTCTTCGAGAGAAAGTAACATTGCCTCAGTATTACGGGGTTTGTCATCCTCAGACTCTTCAGTATTGGTTACCTTAGATTTAAGGTTTACCAAGCCTAATAGCATGGATAGTCATGCTATTTTTATACCTGAGACTCCAGATAAATATTTTGTCAAAACAACTTTCAATCACCTTTTTCTTTTGACGTAATGCCATAATGAGATTCGGGGAAAACCAACGCGCTGGATTTCTTACCTAAATACTCATGCACTTATTCAAAATTATTCGTCTAACATTAATGGAATGAGAAACCATAATAGAATATAATATCATTAAACGATGAAGGGTTATCGTTGTATTGTGGGTTGTGGGCATAAGCTTATACTTCATGAAGTGATTCCATAACTTCGCACGTGGTTGTAGGCAATCCTAGTTAACGAAATAACAGCTAGTCTGATGGTAATTCTAGGTGGTACTCAAAGAACACAAATCCTTCAGAATCTCATCATATGTATCAATATCAGTGTCTTTCTCAAAATCCACATGTTGATCTACAACTCTTTACAAATGAAAATAGCGATTAATCGCAGATTATGTAAAACAGATGTATTTACCTTGAAAAAAACTGCATGTTGAGTCAGTTTTGAGATGGTCATATAGAAATCTTTAATCAATGAGGCTTTCAAGGAGCTGGGGTACCTTGCAAACTTTCGTTATTTGTGTGTCTTGACAATGTCCATGACGTCTAGTCCAAAACCACCGTCCTGCTCCTCAGTGAAGATGAACCCCAACTCAAAAAAGAGTTTTTGGTTCTTAAAATTTTGGAACCTCTCCTTCACCACATTATCAACAAACTACTGAGGAAGAGCAGCGTCAGCTCCTGAGGGTCACGTTTGTACCATTTTTGCACCAGTTTGAGAGTGAAAGAAGAAAAGGCTGAGAGCTTTGTTTTTCTACAATGGCATCAATTATGGAGGGAAATGAGAGAAGAAAAAGAATATAAAAATGAAAAGTTAAATAAAATAATGAAGGAGAGGGAGTGAGTGGACAGTTTAAAAGAAGTGAGTGGATGGGGTGAAATGGGTAGGTGAAAAAGTAAACTAAAAACATTGAAAAAGGGGTGAAAGGACAGTTCAAAAAAATGGAAAAATAAAATAAGGGAATAAAGTGTAAAATGAATATTTGCCTCCTCAATTTTGTCTTTTCTTCCCTTAGTAATCACTCCATCATACAAGCCTGTGTAACGGTGGGTCCCTGATCTAGCTAGTAATAAACTAGATTACTCCACCCCAGTAGGCATTATGCTCCTCTATGTTTTCATCATCAATAGGTCATTTATAGTCTGCTAGATGAATGAAATTTCTTTGGTAATGTTATTCAGTTTCTTCTTCAATCAATGAGTTCAATCAATGTTTTGGCATTCTTCATAGTCATCAGCATACTTAAGAATACAAAAAAACATTGACAGTTACACATTAGTCAGCCACTCTCATGGTAAGTTCACCTTTTTCACAATCAATCAAAATACGACCAGTGGCTAGGAAGGCCTTCCCAAGATTATGGGCGCCTTGGCATCAAGATCAAAAACAAGGACAAGGAAGTTGATTTGGAATAAAAATTTATCCACCTTCACTATGACATCCTCGATTCTCCCTTCAGGTCTAACATGGATTAGTTGGCAAGTTATAAAATCATAGAGGTGGGTATGGCATTACCCATACCAAGCTTCAAGATTATAGATTTAGGCAATAAGTTCACACTTGAAACAAGATCGCATAGTGCCTTTCCAATAAAATTAACTCCTTTGGAACATGGAATAATAAAGCTTCCCGGATCATTTTGCTTTGGTGACAGCTTGCTCAATGCAGAGCAATATTCTCTTGCCGTTGTAACTGTCTCATACTTCTCAACTTTCCTTTTTCTAGTAAAAACTTCCTTATGAAATATTGAATAAGTTGGCATTTGTTCAATGGCTTCCAAGAGAGGTACATTAATGTGGAGCTAATCAAGAATGCACACAAACGTTTTGAACTGAACTTCATCATTATGCTTCTTCAATCTTTGCAGGAAGGGTAGTGGGGGACTAACTTCCTCAACTGCGGGAGTTTGAATTATTTTTACCTTGACATTAGAATTTAGTGCTTTGGCAGGTTCACTATTAGAACCCTCATCTTTTTAATTCTTGATAATGGTATCATCATGTAATTTAGGTTTAGCTTGTTTAGAAAATAGGGTTGAATCATCATGTTACTTTCCCACAACCTTGACTTGTTGGATAATCTTCGTTCCACTCTGAAGAATTAATACATTGCATTGTTATTTTCCAAGAGATTTAGTGACTTCAGTGTCAATCGGCAGTCGTCCTTGCTGACGTTCTTGTAATGCCGTAGAAATCTGACCAACTTGACATTCGAAAGCTCTCATATACGAGCTATAGATTTGAAGTAAGACACCTTGACTATGAATTAAAGCTCCTTGATTCTTGATTGAAGTATAATGGTCTTGTAGTATTGTCTTCGTGGTAAATATGAAATCTTGAATCGTGGCCTCCAATAAAGTAATGTTTACTGAAGATGAGGCTCCCTTCGAAAGCTGATTCTACTATAGCTTCGCATAAAACTAAGCAATCTGATTCTTTTGCTACTAGCTCGGGTAGAGCTTTTGGAGAAAGAACTCCATGTCAGACATGTGATAAGTCACATCGGGGAGTATGTATGTAATAACCCAATTATTGAATTAAGGATTTTATTGAAAGGATTTAATATTTGAGAATTTATTTGATTAATTTATAAAAGATGAGAATAAATTTGGAATAATAGTTTAAAACTAAACTGTAGTAATGGATGATTAAAATGATATTTTAGTCAATTGGAATTAGATGAATTTAATATTCATTTCTTTTAAGGCATTAAAGTATAGAGTAAGGGAAAAGGGGAGTAAAATTTGGTCAACTCCTTTCATTCTTCTTCTTTCTCATGCATATCCTCCTCCATAGCTCAAAGGTGAGTTTTCCATGTAGTAGTTTATTTCTTTGTTTTTGATTGGGTTTTGAAGCATTGAGTATGTTAGAAGATTAAAGAAGGATTTAATGGGATTAAAACTAAGTTATGGATGAGATATTAGAGATTGAAGAAAATGGGTTTTTGAGTGATATGTTAAAATAGAAGTGTATATGGATGTTTGCTGGTAGATTTGACTTGCCAAAGAGATATATAAAAGATTAGTATCCTTTGCTTGGATTAAGAACATAATAGAAAAAGTTGTTTGATTCTTGAAATCGAATGTTCAAGAATGATTTTAGATGTTCTAATAGTCTAAATGAAGGAATGTTAGCATGGATAGTTAAAGAAGAGTTTAATAGTATTGTATGGGGTAACTATAACGAGAATTGACCACATTGGGATGAAAATCGAGTTGAAAACCGGAAATTCTGGGCAAAGGTAACGGTACTGCTAAGAACAGTGTCGTACTATAGGCTAAAATTTGATAAATTAGATGAGTAGTACCGATATTGATTCAATCAGTATCGATACATATGGGGTAGTATTGATACCATGATAAGGGGTATCGATACCAATAACATCGAATCTAATTTTGGTATTGATACCAGTAGGGGGTATCGATACCGTAGTAGGGTAGTATCGATACCATGGAAAGGGTATCAATACCAGGAAACATCGAACCTATTTATGGTATCGATACCATAGTATAGAAGTATCGGTATTAGGGTAGTAGTATCGATAATATGGAGCAAGAAATGTTAAAATAAGCTGATATTAGTATAGAAATTTAATGATGTGTTATTTTGAGTATTGTTTAAGTATAATGGTTAGGAAACATTCTAACATTGGGTACGGTATATGTTTTTATGGATGCTTGAGTAGATCGAAACCAAGCTCTCGAAACAAGAAAAACTAAGGGCAAAGGCAAAGTACCAGAGTAATCAGCCTTACCTTTTGGATACATAGCAAGGATAGTCAAGTGAGTGCATTTATTTTGTACATTAAGGGTTATAAAGATATGTTGTTAAAAAATATATATTGCATCAATATATCAGTATTATGTGTACTACAGGCACTTCATGTGCACATTCACGTAATTCATCATGAGTGGATGAATCACCGTATAGGAACTTCGTGTGCATATTTACAGAATTCATCCTAAGTGGATAAATCACCATACAGACACTTCGTGTGCATATTCACAGAATTCATCCTGAGTGGATGAATCACCGTATAGGCACTTCATGTGCATATTTACGGAATTCATCATGAGTGGTCACCATACAAACACTATGTGTGTAACCCACGAAATTTATCATGAGTTGATGAATTTCCGTATAGGCACTAAAGGTGTATTCTAATAAAGGAATATGAATAGAAATTGGGAAAATGATTGTAATAGCACCAATGGTGCAAAGTTATAAGGTTTACAATAAATTGTAAAGAGTTGCTCGATATTAGAAATTATTACCATATAATATGTTTATAAGCTGCTTATGATTATGTATGCCTCACTAAGTAATACTTAACGTGTGTTCATTTCACGCGTAGGTTGAATACCAGCTGAGTAAGGAGATCATTGGACATCAAGTTAAAGTTACCTAATTCAGTAACATTATGACATACCTGTATACTTTTGATATATTTTAGTTGGTATGCAATAGGTTTAGTGAAAACGCTCTGTAAAACCTTTGAATTAAACTAGTGTAAAATGGTAAAATGTGAAACATCTCTTTTTATATGTATATGTAAATTAATGCATGTTTTAATGATAAATAAATTCTAATGATTTTATAAAATGAACAAAATTGTACGAAATTTCATATGGGAAACTGTTTAAAAGTGATGTGACATCTATAGCTTGCATACGTAAAGGTATACGAGAGATGGGTGTTACATTTATTGGTATTAGAGCTATAGGTTTAGCCGAATCGAGTGTAAATATTTTTAAGTAAAAAGAGTTTACATGCCACTAAGATGTCAAGGTTACTGATAGGGTATAAAAATAGATATGATCAGATGTATCTCCTTACTAATTTATGTATTATCTTTATGAATGTTATGATAGATGTCAGATTCTACGAATTCGAGAAGAGTGGCTGGTTGTGAGAGCCGAGACGAATCGATCAGTGAAAGCTATGAAGAGAATAGCGAGCTTCTGATTCTTTCGGAGAACGCCAGCGTATTGATACCTCAAATTATGCCTGTTCCGGAGTTTGGAGCTTCTATGCAAGCTCTCGATGCTATTCTGACAAGGTTCCAACCTTCCCCACCTCCCCCTACTCCTCCAGTACTGTGAATGAAGACTTATGGTTGAACGATGTAATGATGATGTTGGACAGCCTTCAGTGCTCTGATCATGAGAAATTGGGAGGAGTTGTATCATTACTCAGAGGATCGCCTCGGGTATGGTGGACAAACATGACAATGTATGCGTCACCCGAGCAAGTGAACTAGCATTTCTTTCAAGACGAGTTTAAAAAACAAGTATATCAGAGAGCAGTTCATGAAATCAATGATGTTGAAGTTTCTCAACCTAAAACAAGGCGACCGAGCTGTGCATGAATATAAAGCTGAATACAACAAGCTTAGTCGTTACGCTATTGAGGTGGTCCCTAATGACAAAGCTAGACAAGATTAGTTTATTAAGTGACTGAGGCCAAAGTACGAACAAATGATGATGGCCTTGAGTTTGCCTAGTTTACATAAAGTGATAAATAGAGCTAAGGCGATTGAAAGAGCTCAAGAGGAGACATTGGCAGCAGAGCAGAATATTCAGTCAGGAAAAAGAATTGAGATGTCTTCATCTACTTATCATGCTAAGAGAGGCAAAGGCTCAGGTTCCCGGTTTACTAATAGAGCAGATGTTGCTACAGTTATACTGAAGTATAAGCAGTCTCATTCTTCTTCTGTGAGCTCGGGTAGAGCTTTTGGAGAAAGAAATAATCAATGTTAGATATGTGATAGATTTCATCGGGAATATGTAGAGTGCTTTCTGGCACTTGTTTTGTTTGTGGAGAATCGGGTCACTATGCTCGGAACTGTCCGTAAAATTCTAGGGATAAATTAGCACAAACCGAAAGATCAGTAGCCGCATCAAGTAGAATCAGAGGAAGAGGAAGATCAGGAGGTCAATACGGGTCTAGTTAGAGACAAGAAACTCAAGGAGTGGCTCAAGTTTATAATATAAAGACCAACGAAGATAGGGATGATCCATAAATCATAACAGGTACATTTCACCTTTTTGATGAGCCTGATTTTGTTCTAGTTGACCCTGGTTCTTCACATTCATATATTAGTACTAAGCTGATTAGAAATAGACGAATTCCTCTAGAACAAATTGATAGTGAAATGATAGCGATAAATCCTATGGGTTAAAGTGCAAGGGTAACTAGGGTGTGTAGAAAATGTCTAATTAAAATTCAAGGGTAGTATTCTTGGAAAACTTGATGGAGTTACCCTTTGATGAGTTAGAAATTATTTTGGGCATGGATTGGTTGTCTCCACATCATGGATAGGTAGATTGTCTTCGGAAACGATTATTCCTAAAGGATACTGAAGGCTCCAAAATTATGGTAGTAGGTGAGAAGGCAAAATCCCTGTTCAATGTGATATTGGCATTGACCGCCAAGAGAATGATGTCAAAAGGATGCGTAGCTTTTCTATCTAATGTGATTGACACTCAAAATTCAAAAGCGAGGTTGTAGGATATCACCACAGTTAGGGAGTTACCAGAGGTTTTTCCGGAAGAGTTATCGGGTTTACCTCCGGATCGTGAAGTAGAATTTAGAATTGAAGTTTACCCGGGTACCAAACCTGTTTCTATGGCTCCGTATAGAATGGCTCCAACGGAGTTAAGGGAACTAAAAACACATTTATAGGAGCAGCTTGATAAAGGATTCATCTGACCCAGTGTTTCTCCTTGGGGAGCACCTGTGTTATTCGTGACAAAAATGATGGGTCTACTCATTTATGAATTGACTATCGTCAATTAAACAAGGTAATGATAAAGAACAAGTATCCTCTTCCGAGGATTTATGACATGTTTGATCAGTTAAAAGGTGTCACAGTGTTCTCTAAGATAGATCTGAGGTTAGGTTCCATCAGTTAAGGATTGAAAAGGAGGATATTTCCAATATGACTTTTCAGACTCGGTACGGACACTATGAATTTGTAGTAATGTCGTTTTGATTAACAAATACTCCTGCAACATTTATGGACTTAATGAACAAAGTATTCCAATCGTATTTGGATCAGTTCGTGGTAGTGTTTATAGATGATATTTTAGTATATTCCAAGTCAATAGAGGAACATGATGCTCATCTTTGGGTGGTGCTTCAGATACTTTATGAAAACAAGTTGTACGTGAAACTGTCCAAATGTGAATTTTGGTTAGCAAAGATTGCCTTCCTCGGTCATATAGTTTTTGTAGAAGGCATAAGAGTGGATGCCAAAAGGATTCAAGTTATAGTGGATTGGCAACCCCCAAAGAATGTTTCTGAAGTTTAGAGTTTCTTAGGGCTCGCTAGTTATTATAGGTGTTTTGTGAAAAAAAATTTGATGTTAGCTCTGCTGCTAACTCAGTTGTTGCAGAAAGATATGCCTTTTTTTGGACGAAAAGATGCCAGGAAAATTTTGATATGCTTAAAAGAATAGTAATTGAGGCTTCAGTGCTCATGCAACCTGAGTCGGTTAAAGAATATGTTGTTTACAGTGATGCATCCCATAACTGATTGGATGTGTACTGATGCAAGAGGGTAAAGTCATGGCCTATGCTTCAAGATAGCTGAAGAACCATGAGAGAAATTACCCAACTTGGAATTAGCAGCTGTAGTGTTTGCTTTGAAAATCTAGTGTCATTATCTGTACGGTGAGCGTTGCCATGTTTACACGAACCATAAAAGTCTAAAGTATTTGTTGACTCAGAAAGAGTTGAACTTAAGGCAGAGAAGATGGATTAAACTCCTAAAGAATTATAATTGGTCATTGATTATCATCCGGGAAAGGCTAATATGGTAGCAGATTTGCTCAGTCAAAAGACTTTTACAGCTTCAAGGGCTTTAGATGCACGTATATATTTAAAAGAAGTTTATGCTTTGATTGTTGAATTAAGGTTAAGGCCGATGTTTTTGGATCGGGTTAAAGAGCTACAAAATAGAGATAAGAAATGCTTAATGAGATTGGTTCAAGTGGAAAAATAAGAGGCCAAGGATTTCTAAATTAGGGATAATGGATGTTTATATTATCGAGGAAGACTTTGCATTCCTGATGATGATGTATTGAGGAAAGACATTATTGGTGTAGCACATTATAGCCCTTTGACGATGCACCCAGATGGAAATAAGATGTATCGGGATTTTAAGAGTCGTTACTGGTGGCCTGGCATAAAAAGAGATGTTACAGAGTTTGTTACAAAATGTTTGACATGTCAACAAGTGAAAACAGAACATCAAGTGCCATCCGGGATACTGCAACCAATATCTATTCCTGAGTGGAAATGGGAGTGAGTCACAATGGATTTTATTTCAGGGCTACTGTTGTCACCGGGTAAAAAGGACTCGATCTGGGTAATTGTAGACAGATTGACCTAGACGGCTCATTTCATTCCAGTTCGAGTAGATTACCTAATGAATAAGTATGTTGAGTTGTATATAAAAAGAGATAGTTAGATTACACGGAGTTCTGATATCAATAGTGTCCGATCCAGACATCAGGTTTACTTCAGGATTTTGGAAGTCTTTGCATGAGGCATTGGGTACTCGATTGAAGTTTAGTACAACTTTTCATCCCCAGACAGATGGGCAGTCAGAGTGAGCTATTCAGTTACTGGAGGATATGCTTAGGGCATGTTCGATTAAATTTATGGGACCATGGGAAAGCTATTTGCCTTTAGCAGAATTTGTGTATAATAATAGTTATCAATCCAGTATTAAGATGGCCCCTTATTAAGCTCTATATGGGAGAAAATACAGAACACCATTAAATTGGTTTGAATTGAAAGATCGGGAATTGGTTGGTCCAGATTTGATAAAATATATGGAGGATAAAGTAAAGATATTCAGAGCAATCTAAAGATAGCCTCAGTTCGACAGAAGTCCTATGCGGATTTGAAATGAAAAGAAATAGAATTCCAGGAGGGAGACAAAGTATTTTTGAGAGTATCGCCTTGGAAAAGGTGTTACATTTTGGGCGAAAATGAAAGTTGAGTCCGAGGTTCATTGGACCGTATGAAATATTAAAAATAGTTGGACCTGTAGCTTATCAGTTAGCTTTGCCCCCCATACATGGACAAGATCCACAATGTTTTTCACGTATCGATGCTTAGGATGTACAGATCAGATCCCTCACATGTTATCACTCCTGAAGAAATAGAGATCCGGCCAGATTTGACTTATGAGGAAGAAACAGTATGGATCTTGGCTAAGGAAACCAAGGAATTGCGTAACAAACGACTTCCATTGGTTAAAGTGCTTTGGTAGAATCATAACGTTGAAGAACCTACTTGGGAAAGAGAGGAGAATAAGATAAATTAATTTCCACATCTCTTTACTTCAGGTACTTCTTTAAATGCGATGACGAAATTTATTATAGGGGAAGAATTGTAATACCCCACTTATTGAATTAAGGATTTTATTGAAAGGATTTAAGATTTGAGAATTTATTTGATTAATTTATAAAAGATGAGAATAAATTTGAAAGAGTAGTTTAAAAACTAAATTGTAGTAATGGAGGATTAAAAGGATATTTTAGTCAATTGGAATTAGATGAATTTAATATTCATTTCTTTTAAGGTATTAAAGTATAGAGTAAGGGATAAGGGGAGTAAAATTTGGTCAACTCTTTTCCTTCTTCTTCTTTCCCGTGCATATCCTCCTCCATAGCTTAAAGGTGAGTTTTCTTTGTAGTAATTTATTCCTTTGTTTTTGATTGGGTTTTGAAGCATTGAGTATGTTAGAAGATTAAGGAATGATTTAATGGGATTAAAACTAAGTTATAGATGAGATATTAGAGATTAAAGAAAATAGGTTTTTGAATGATATGTTAAAATAGGGGTGTATATGGATGTTTGCTGGTAGATTTGACTTGCCAAAGAGATATATAAGAGATTAGAAGCCTTGGATTCGATTAAGAACATATTAGAAAAAGTGGTTTGATTCTTGAAATCGAATGTTCGGGAATGATTTTAGATGTTCTAAGAGGCTAAATGAAGGAATGTTAGCATGGATAGTTGAGGAAGAGTTTAATAGTATTGTATGGGGTAAATATAACGAGAATTGACCACATTGGGATGAAAATCGAGTTGAAAACTGGAAATTCTGGGCAAGTGTATCGGTACTGCTAAGAACAGTACCGATACTATAGGCTAAAATATGATAAATAATATGAGTAGTACCGATACTAATTAAATTAGTATCGATACCTATGGGTAGTATCGATACCATGATAAGGGGTATCGAAACATCGAATCTAATTTTGGTATCGATACCGGTAGGGAGTATCGATACCCTAGTAGGATAGTATCGATACTATGGAAAGGGTATCGATACCAAGCAACATCGAACCTATTTTTTAGTATCAATACCCGAAGGGGGTATCGGTACCATAATATAGAAGTATCGGTACTAGGGTAGTAGTATCGATACTATGGAGCCAGAAATGTTAAAATAGGTTGATATTGATATAGAAAATTAATGATATGTTCTTTTGAGTATTGTTTAAGATAATGGTTAGCAAATATTCTAACATTGGGTATGGTATATATGTTTTTATGGATGCTTGAGTATATCGGAACCAAGCTCCCGAAACAAGAAAAACTAAGGGAAAAGGCAAAGTACCAAAGTAATCAGCCTTACCTTTTGGATATTGTTGCGTGTTGTGAGTGCTATAAATTATACGCAAATAATGTGCAAGTATACACAATCGCTCAAGTAATAAAGTGATGAGTGAGTATCGTCTCCATAGAGATTGGGTAAAATTACAAAAGTCTAACCAAAGCAATGAACTATTCTATCTAAGTATAGTTAGTCTTGATATATACAAATGTCACAGCAAATGAAAAGTGTATGAAGGTGGATGTAGATGAATGGTCTGATGGTGTAGCAAATGGAAATGCAGTGGCAAGAAAAGATGTTTAGTGTTGAAAATAATGTAATGTCGAGGCAATGAAAAATGGTAAAAACAATAAATAAAATGATAAGAATATAATCTTCACGGGACAAGCTTCCACTGGAATGAATGGTAGGGATTGATTTAAGGATGCTAAACTTATCTCTCTGGCAGGTTTATGCTATTTAATCTTCACTTACTCGACAGGTTTTTCCTAAAGTGTTCCCGCTATCTCTAGTCAAAGGAACCTAACATAATAGGATGCCAAGGCATCTTCTCTCACTCAACGAAGCTGGCAGCCTTCACTATTGATAAAAACACCCTTTTCAGTCATTGAAATCCTATCCTAGTCTCTCTCAAGTACTAAGGGATTAGGATATAGTATTCCTAGGCCGGTTCAAAGCCCCTTGAAAATACTATAGCTCATTGCTTATGAGGATCTTTTCTTGTGTTTCTCTCGAATACTACCAAGTATTTTTAGCTTAGGTTTCTCTTGAACACCAAACCTTCATCTAAGAAAATGACACTCTCACGCCTCATACAAGCTTAGATGGTGAAGTATTCATAAGCAAAGTAAGAAAATAACCAAGATAAACATAAATATACCATTAAAATAAAGTTTAAACAACCATTAAACCAACCACCACCAAATAAGTTAGTTCATAGTGGGGTTCGAAATATCCAAAGAATAAGCCTTAAAATATTCGTTCCAACAACCCAAAAATAAATAGAAAAATAACAGCAAAAGGGAAGTGAGAAGAATCCTTCGACGCACGCCACTGGATGTCTCCTCGGCTACCACGAACCACCTTAGCTCCCTAGCTCCTCTCAAATGCCTAGTTCGCCACTCCTTGGAGCTTTATCAATGGAGAAAAACCCAAAGAAGAAGAAAGGAAAAGGAAAATAAAAATCTATTTTTTTTGCTTTGCTCTATGCGTGTGCGTCTCTCCTTTTTCCCTCTCTCCAATGAGGTGTCATATATAATAAAAATATCTAGGGGTAATGATGAGGTTGTTGGGTACAAAATACCCCTCATATCCCTAGAATCAAACCATAAGCGTGAACCTTATCCTCTAGGTGACAGTGGTCCTCTAATAGGTAGTTACAGCAATCATTTCACTTGCAGAGCCAGCTGTCCTCGTACAGCTATATCGTTTTTGTCGCTTTCTGTGCCCGAAATGCCGAGGCATTTTAATTTGCTTCAGCAACGTATGATATTGCGGCATTGCTTCCCAAAGAGTCCTTTTGTTTGCTATTCCCTGCACACCACAAGCAACTGCACCTTTCTCTCATACAACACCATTAAGAAATAAAACAGCAATACCACCACAAATGCAACTATATGCAACTACATGATCCTAAAATGACTAAAATGGGCTTTTAAACAAACAATAACTTAAGTGAAAAAGGCCTTAAAAGTAGCCTTTTTAGGAAGTTAACAGATACAAAGCAAGGATAGTCAGGTGAATGCATTTATTTTATACATTAAGGGTTATAAAGATATGTTGTTTAAAAAAATATATTATATCAATATATCAGTACTATATGTACTACAGGCACTTCGTGTACATATTCACGGAATTCATCCTAAGTGGATGAATCACCGTAGAGGAACTTCGTATGCATATTCACAAAATTTTTCCTAAGTGGATGAATCATCGTACAGGCACTTCGTGTGCATATTCACGGAATTTATCCTGAGTGGATGAATGATCGTACAGGCACTTTGTGTGCATAGTCACAGAATTCATCCTGAGTGGATAAATCACCGTACAGGCACTATGTGTGCAACCCACGGAATTCATCATGAGTTGATGAATTTCTGTATAGGCAGTAAAGGTGTATTCTAATAAAGGAACATGAATAGAAATTGGGAAAATGACTGTAATAGCACCAATGGTGCAAAGTTATAAGGTTTACAATAAATTGTAAAGAGTTTCTCGATATTAGAAATTGTTACCATATAATATGTTTATAAGTTGCTTATGATTATGTATGCCTCACTAAGTAATACTTAACGTGTGTTCATTTCACTCGTAGGTTGAATACTAGATGAGTAAGGAGATCATCGAACATCAAGTCAGAGTCACCTAATTCAGTAACAGTATGACATACATGTCTACTTTTGATATATTTTAGTTGTCATGTAATAGGTTTAGTAAAAACGCTCTGTAAAACCTTTGAATTGAACTAGTGTAAAATGGTAAAATGTGGAACATATCTTTTTATGTGTATATGTAAGTTAATGAATGTTTTAATGATAAATAAATTCTAATGGTTTTATAAAATGAAAAATATTGTACGGATTTTCAAATGGGAAACTATTTAAAAGTGATGTGACATTTGTAGCTCGTATATGTAAAGGTATACAGGAGATGGGTATTACAATGTAGATTGCTCTCTCGCTCTTGTTTCCATTGTGGTGAATTTGGTTACTATGCTAGGAATTACCCAAAGAGATCTGGAGATAGATCAGTGCAAACTGAGAGATCAGTAGCAGCACCTAGTAGAAGTAGAGGAAGAGGAAGATTTGGTGGTCAATCTGAGGCTAGCCAGTGATAATAGACTCAGGGACTGGCTCGAATTTATAACATTAAGACAAATGAGGATCAGGATGATCCAGAGATCATAATAGGTACATTCCATCTTTTTTATAAGCCTGTATTTGTTTTAGTTGACCATGTTTGTACACACTCTTATATTAATACAAAGTTGATTAGAGCAAGAGGAATTTCTTTAGAACCAATCTTTAGTGAGATGATAGTGGTAAACCCCATTGGTCATAGTGCTAGAGTAACTCGGGTATGTTGAAAATGCCCGATAAATATTCAAGTGGTTGTGTTCCCGGTAAACTTAATGGAGTTGCCCTTCAATGAGTTTGAAATCATTTTGGGTATGGATTGGTTGTCTCCACATCATGGATGGGTTGATTTTCGCAAGAATCGATTATACTTGAAGGATGTGGAAGCCTCTGAAATAGTAGTGATAGGCGAAAAAGCAAAATCAACATCCAATGTGATATCGCCCATATTTGCAAAGAAAATGATGTCAAAGGGATGCATAGATTTTCTAGCTAATGTGATAGACACTAGAATGTTAAAAGTGAGATTAAACGATATCCCAACAATTAAGGAGTTTCCAGAGGTTTGTCCGGAGGAATTACCAGGTTTACCTCCAGATCGTGAGGTGGAATTCAAGATTGAGGTTTACCTGGGTATCGAACCTGTTTCTATGGCTTCGTATCAAATGTATTCAACGAAGTAAAGAGAATTAAAAGCCCAGTTGCAAGAGCTGCTCGATAAGGGATTTATCAGACCCAGTGTTTCTTCTTGGGGAGCACCTGTGCTATTTGTGAAAAAAGAATTACAGGTCTATGTTGTTATGTATTGACTATCGTCAGTTAAATAAAGTAACGATAAAGAACCAGTATCCTCTTCCGAGGATTGATGATTTGTTTGATCAACTGAAAGGCGTAGCGGTGTTATCTAAGATAGACCTGAGGTCGGGGTACCACCAATTAAAGATCGAAAATGAGGACATTTCTAATACAGCTTTTTGGACTCGGTATAGACACTATGAGTTCGTGGTAATGCCATTTGGATTGACTAATACTCCTACAACATTTATGGACTTGATGAACCGAGTATTCCAATCTTACTTGGATCAATTTTTGGTGGTATTTATAGATGATATTTTGGTGTATTCCAAGTCAAGAGAGGAGCATGATGTTCATCTTCGAGTGGTTACTTCATGGAAAGAAATTGTATGCGAAATTATCCAAAATGTGAATTTTGGTTAGCTGAGATTGTTTTCCTTGGTCATATAGTCTCTGCAGAAGGCATAAGAGTAGATCCCAAAATGATTCAAGCTATAGTGGATTGACAACCCCCAAAGAATATTTCTAAAGTTCGAAGTTTCTTGGGGTTTATGGTTATTATAGGCAGTTCGTGAAGAACTTCTCAATGTTAGCTTTACAACTAAGAAAGTTGTTACAGAAGAATGTGTATTTTTTTTTTGGACGGAGAAATGCCAAGAAAGTTTGAAATGCTAAAGAGAATAGTAACAGAGGCCCCAGTGCTTGGGCAACCTGAGTCAAGTAAAGATTATGTCGTTTTCAGTGATGCAACCCATAATGGACTGGGATGCGTGCTGATGCAAGAAGGGAATTTTGTGGCTTATATCTCAATACAACTGAAGAATCATGAGAGAAATTACTCGACACATGACTTGGAATTGGCAACAGTCGTGTTTGCTTTAAAATTTGGTGCCATTATTTGTATAGTGAGCATTGCCATGTTTACACGGATCACAAGAGTCTAAAGTACTTGCTGACTCAGAAAGAGTTGAATTTGAGAGAGATAAGATGGAATGAGCTTTTAAAAGATTATGATTTGATCATTGATTAACATCTAGGAAAAGCTAATGTGGTAGCTGATGCACTTAGTCGAAAGACTTTTGTAGCTCTACAGGCTTTGGATGTGCATAGGTCTTTAAAGAAAGATGGTGCCTTGATTGTTTAACTTAAGTTAAAGTCGATGCTTTTGGATCGGGTAAAAGAGTTGCAAGGTCGAGATGAGAAATGCTTGATGAGAATGGCACAAGTTCAAAAAGAATACACCAAAGACTTCGAAATTAGGGATAATGGATGTTTATATTATCGTGAAAGACTTTGTATTCCCAATAATGATGAATTGAAGAAAGATATTCTTTATGAGGCACACTATAGTCCTTTGACGATGCATCCAAGCGGGAATAAGATGTATCGGGATTTAAAGAGTTATTATTGGTGGCTTGGTATGAAAAGAGTTGTATCAGAGTTTATTGCAAAATGTTTGACATGTCAGTAAGTGAAAGCTGAACATCAAGTGTCTTCAGGATTGCTATAAACGATATCCATTCCTGAGTGGAACTGGGAGCAAGTTACAATGAATTTTATTTTGGGGCTTCCTTGTTTCGGGACTCGATATGGAGTGCCTATATCAATAGTGTCTGATCGAGACCCAAGGTTTACTTTAATATTTTGGAAGTCTTTACATGAGTATTAAGATGGGTACTCAATTAAATGTTAGCACAACTTTTCATCTATAGACAGATGGGCAGTCAGAACGAACTATTCAGATATTAGAGGATATGCTAAGGGCATGTGTGATTGAATTTAAAGGATCATGGGAACGGTATTTTCCTTTAAAGGAATTTGCTTATAATAATAGTTATCAATCAAGTATTAAGATGGCCCCATATGAAGCTTTGTATGGGAGGAAGTTCAAAACACCATTAAATTGGTTTGAACTAAAAGATCGAGACCTAGTTGGCCCGGATTTAATGGAAGAAATGGAGGAGAAAGTGAAAATTATCCAGGGCAATCTAAAGATAGCCTTTGATTGTCATAAGTCTTATGCATATTTGAAAAGAAATTGAATTTCAAGTGGGAGACAAGGAATTTCTAAAAGTGTCTCCCTAGAAGAAAGTTTTGAGATTTGGGCACAAAGGAAAGTTGAGTCTGAGATTCATTGGACCTTATGATATCTTGAAATGGGTCGGACCAGTAGCATAACAATTAGTTTTGCCTCCTGATATGGACAAGATCCACAATGTTTTTCACGTGTCGATGCTTAGAAGGTACATATCAGATCTATCTCATGTCATCACTCTTGAAGATATAGAAATCCGACCAGATTTAACTTATGAGGAAGAACCAGTACGAATCTTGGCTAAGGAAAACAAGGAATTGTGTAACAAGAGGATTTCGTTAGTTAAAGTGCTCTAGCATAATCATAAGGTAGAAGAAGCTACTTAGGAAAGAGATGAGGACATGAGGAAGTAGTTTCTACACCTCTTCGTTTCAGGTACTTCTTTAAATTCGAGGACGAATTTTCTTAAGGGGAGAATTGTAATACCCCAAATATCAGGTCAATGACTTTATTGAAAAGATTTAAAATTTGAGGATTTCTTTGAATAAATGATAAAAGGTAAGAAATGGTTGGGAATAGTGTTTAAGACCAATTAGTAACAATGGATGACTAAAGATGGCATTTTGGTCCTTTAAGGGGAAATGAATTTAAAATTCATTTCCTTATTAGGGATAAAATAAGGGAAAGGGGGAAAATAAAAGCAGCCTAGTTATCTCTTCTTCTTATTCTTCTTTCCCGTGTAAGAGCTCTCTTCCATAACCAAAGGTAAGGTTTCATTTGGCTAGCTTTTCCTTTCATTTTTAGTTTCTTTTTTTGAAACATTGAGTATTATAGAGGCTTAAGGAAGAGTTAAATAAGATTAAAACTAAGAGATGGATGGATTATTTGAGATTGAAGAAAATTAGTTTTTGAATAGTATGTTGGAATATGAGTTTTTATTGATTTTTATTAGTATATTTGACTTGTCAATAAGTAAATAAAAGATTAGAAGCCTTGGATATGATTAAAAACATGTAAGAAAAAATGGTACGATTTTTGGTTTGAGATGTTCTTTGGATATTTTAGATGTTATAAGAAGCTAAATGAAGGAAAGTTAGTTGAGATAAGTAAAGAAGAGTTTAATAGTATTTTGGGGGTTAAACATATGGGAATTTGACCAAATTTGGGTAAAAATCGGGCTAAAAATGCAAATTTTGGGTAAGGGTATCGGTACTAGAAGAACAGTACTGATACTATAGGTTTAAATTTGGGGAAATCAGATGAACAATATCGATACTGATGCAATTAGTATCGATACTAAGAGAAAGGTATCGACACTAAGAGAAAGGTATTGATATTATCGATCCAGAATGTAGAAATGGTATCGATACTAAAAGGGAGTATCGGTACCACAATATAGAAGTATTGATACCATGGTAGGGGTACCGATAGTATTGAGCCAGGAATTATAAGATAGGCTGAAATCGTTATAGAAAATTAAATAACAGTACTTTTGAGTATTATTAAAGTATAAATGTTAGGGAGTATACTAACATTTGGTATGGTATGTTCCTTTAATGGATGCTTGTGTAGATCGTAATCAAGCTCTCGAGTCAAGAAAACCAAAAGGCAAAGATAAAGTCGCTGAGTAGTCGGATTTGCATTTTTGATATAATAGTGAGAAAGGCCAGGTGAGTGTATTTATTATGTGCTTATATGTTATGATAATCATAGATGCATGTTGCTTAATGTATGTATTGCAATTATCGTATTGACACTATGTGTGCAACCTAAGAAATTCATAATAAGTTTATGAATTTTCGTATTGGCACTATATGTGTAACCTAAGAAATTCATAATGAGTTTATGAATTTTCGTATTGGCATTGTGTGTGCAACCTAAGAAATTCATAATAAGTTTACGAATTTTCGTATTGGCACTGTGTGTACAACCTAAGAAATTCATAATAAGTTTATGAATTTCTGTATTGGCATTACGTATGGAACCTAAAAAATTCGTAATAAGTTTATGAATTTTCATATTTGCACTGTGTGTACAACCTAAGAAATTCATAATAAGTTTATGAATTTCCATATTGGCATTAAATGTGCAACCCCACGTAATTCATAATGAGTTTGTGAATTACTGTATTGGCACTACAGATGCAAACCATAGAATTTATAATGAATTGAAATAGTCAAGTGATATTCAAATTGATATAATATACTCGTTGATAACTCTATAAAAATGCCATATTTAGGGCCTTTTCATTTAAGTTATTGATTGTCTAAGATCGCATATAGGATCATATAGATACATTTAGGAGCATATAGTTGCATGTAGTGGAAATATGTTTGTCACGACATTTTATTTTGTAAACGGTGATATGTTATATGGAAGGTTCTTGTTCGGTGATGTGCAAGATTTGGGATGAATGATAAGCAATAGGGAAATGCATTGACATGATGAGACTGCTGAGTAGAATGCAAATACCAAATCAGATGGCATTTCAATAGTGAACAAAACAAAAGAATATATTTTTAAGAACCATATGTCCTTATCTTCATGTGCCCTATACAACCAATCACCCGAGAGGAGACATCTGCCACCTGGGACGCCTGATGTTGTTGGGACCATACCCAGCTATAGCTGATTCTATCGGGACCACGCCCAGTTGCAGCTAATTCTGCTTGGACCACACCCTACTGCAGGCTGATCCTGTCTGGTCTACGCCCGGTTGCCTGGAGGGGACCACTACCACTGCTGCTCACCCGTTCAAGTGAATAAAGAATATTTGGGGTATCTTAGGAATTTTAACACAAATTCATAGGTTTATTCTCCCCTATAAATAAGAGATGGAGCCACTATGAGGAGACTTTTACACACACCGCCTTGAGCTAGAAATTCAGAGAGAAAAATGTCTCTCCTTTTTCCGCCAATCTTATTTGTCATGGCATTCCTCCATTAGCAAGCTAGAGGGGTGACGAGCTAGGTGTCTGAGAGGAGCTAGCGAGCTGAGGCAGTCCGTGGTGGCCAAGGGAAGCTCCGACAGTGCACGTCGAAGGCTTTTCCTCCTTCCAGTTACTCTTTTCTTTTATTTATATCATTTAGGTTGTATGGAACAAATTAATGTCTTGCTTTATTGCTTGGAACATTCGAACCCCACCATGAACTAGTCTTATTTAGTGGGAGTTCTTTATGGATATTTAAGTTTGCTTTAATGGACGGATGTTTTTGTATGTTGTTATCTGTTTTGTTTATGATGTTTAATGCCTTAAGGTTGTAGGAGCTATGAGAGTAGTCATTCCTTAGGAAATTACTTAGTGTTCGAGAGAATGGCTAAGTATCATGTCTTTAGTGTTTGAGAGAAACTAGGGAGGATCTACATAAACAAGGGGTTCTAAGTAGTAACTAGGCCTAATCCAACCTTAGAGATAAGGCTAGGATTTCAGTCGACTAAAAGGAGTAGTGCTTGATCAAGAGGTTAGATGTTAGTGTTGCCATTACAAGGCATTGTTGTGACTTATCCTGTTATCTTGACATATAAGATCCATGCACTAGCTAATGCCAATAGGTTTGCCATGACATCTTGAACCTGTCGAGTCCCTTAACTAGAGACAGTATATGGTACCCTTAGTAAACTCTGTCGGGTAGATAAGGCATAGAAGTAAGACCATCCTGAGAAGTAGACTTAAATTTCCTAAGTGAATCATATTATTCATTCACATAGTAGATTATTGTGTGAGGAGTCTAAAATCCTAATAATCAAATCCAGTATTTACAATTTATTTTATCTTTACATTTTCATTTGATTGCACTAAACACGGTTTAATTTTCCACAACATCTCCATTTTCTACCATATTACCATCATTTCATTTCCATAACATCCATTTCATCTTGCCACAACATTCTCATTTGTAAATAACATCAGTAACTATACTTAGGTGAAATAGTATTTTGCTGTGATTAAGCTTATAAATTTCCTCCAATCCCTGTAGATATGATACTCACTCATCACTGTATTACTTGTTCGATTGTGTATACTTGCACATATTTTCGCGACCATATATAGTAGTCACAATTCGCGGACACTCAAGTTTAGAATTTTACTTATGATTATTATGCCTCACTATGTAATTACTTAGCGCGTGTTAATTTCAAGCGTGTATTAATTTCAAGCGTAGGTTTTAATACAAGCAGAGTAAGGAGTTCATCTGACATCACAAAACAAGGGTCGCCTCATCAGTAACTGTACGACATCCTTATCTACTTTTGATGTATTTAGTTGGCATGTAATAGACCTAAGAACAACACTCTGAAAAGTATTTGATTTACAATGATGTAAAATGATGAAATGTTTGAACATTACTTTTTGTTTACATAAGTAAGTTTAATGAATGTTTTATTATTATAAAATTAAAATGCTTTATGAAAAAGAAATTTTTTTACGGGTTTTCAAAATAGGAAATGCTTTAAAGGTGATGTGATATTTGTGTCTCGTGTATGGAAACGTATACGGGAAATGGGTGTTACATTAACAATAGAGCAAAGGTTAGAGAAGAAGACATAAGGTGTGCACGACCGGTGCTTCCTCAAATCACCATGAATGGCTATAGCGTAAGCTCCTCTATAATGCTTACGCCACTTCCTTGAGCTTCACCAATGGAGGAACACCAATAAAAATGGAGAAAAGAAGAACAGTGGAGCGAATGGAAAAGATGATGATTTTCAAGCTTGTATAACCGTCCTCTTCTCTCTCTTATTTGGTGTCCTTTAATAACATAAATTGTCTAAGGATTTTCTTGGGATTTTGCACTCAAAATACCCATCATACCCCCAAGTCATTTATTGTGTGTGAAGTCTATTTCTATAGGTGGCATTGGATCCCATCAGGCGGTTACAGGAAGCAAACACGTGCCTTGACAACTGTCCTCTTGTGAAAATATCTTTTTGTTTTTTTCTGCACCAGAAATACCAAGGCATTGCAGTATGCTTCAGCAAAATGTGATGCCTCGACATTCTTTTCAACTTACCTTATGCTCATTGTTTCCTGCACATCACTAACCAACCACTCATTTCCCATCATATAGAACATTAACAAAGTAAAACAACACAACCACCACAAATGCAACTAAATGCAACTATATGCACCTAAAATGACCTATATGAACCTAAAATGACCTATATGAACCTTTAGACAAACAATAACTTAAGTGGAAAATGCCTTAAAGGTAGTCTTTTTACGAAGTTATCAACGATTTAGGTTACTATTTTAGATATTTAGTTTTATAAATTAAGCTTTTTAATTTAGGGTTGTATGATTACGCTTCAAGGTTAACATTTTAAGGTTAATGATTTACGATTTATAAGGATTAATGTTTACGATTTAGGTTAATATTTTAGGGTATAATGAATTAGGATTATGATTTAGGGGTTTGATATTAAAAAAATCCTAAATTGCTTTCCAAAACCCTAACCTTAAAATTGGAAATAAATTTATTTGGAAATCTCATCCTATATAACATGCCTCCAAACTGCCGTGTGAAACCCCCAAAGGCGCGTTGCGTCGGATGCTCCTCCTAGATGGTGTGCCACCTCAATTGAAACACTTGGAAAGCTCGTCCTATAGAACCGGCCTTCCAGTTGCGTCAGTAAGACTCGTTTCCTGAAAAGTGTCTCCTTACTTAAATTTCTAAATGAGTGCTAGTTTAGTAAATATTGGAGAATGGATACTAATGTGGTATATTTTTGGGTGATTTTTGAATAATAAAAACAATTTTAAAACCAAGTTACATTATTAATAAATAAATAATTACAATGGCTAAATTAAACATAATAATCTAAACCCTTAAATTAAAAGTAAATATGTTTAGCTATATTTAAATCAATAATCTCTTCGATATGTTATAAAATATATATACAAATCCAATTTATTAATAACAATAATATAACAAAGAAAATAAAATTCCCAATTTTTTATACATTGGTTATTGTTTAGTCACGTATCATCATCATTTTTTTTTAAATCTTACTTAATGTTCTATTATAGATCCGTTTTAATTATTAATTGTTAAAAATTATCAATGATATTTATGTGAAATTTTTTTTAATTTTTTTAATAATAACATGACATTATTTTATAATGATAAGTCAAAATCGTCATTAAATTTTTAACGATAGATCTCTAGAACAAAATGATAGATATGATTTTGAAAAATATAATAGTTAGAGTGAATAAAATTGAACCAAAACAGAATGTAGTTTATCCTTTTTGTTTTTTTCATTTTAGAAGGTCAAATTCGTAAAATCGATCCAAACTTACAACGGCAGTTTCACTTATAGCAAACTCTGTCCCTGTTTTCCTCTCCTTCCTTATCCTAATCCTCTCTTTTGCTCCAATCAGAGAAAAGAAGGAGAAATGGCCTCTTCAACACTCTCAACCATTTCTCTCCGTTTCCCTTCTTATCCTCCACCCACTTCCTCTAATCCTACGCATCCTCTCCTTTTCAAAACCTCATCTCTCCAATACCCTCTCCGTTCCCCCGCCCTCGTCCACCGCAGCACCGCCCTCCGTCCTCTCAATGCCGCTGCAGCGCCCGAGAAAATCGAAAAACTCGGCACCGAAATATCCAGCTTAACCCTAGATGAAGCCCGGACCCTAGTCGACTACCTCCAGGAGAAACTCGGTGTATCCGCCGCTGCTTTCGCACCTGCGGCCGCGCCAGTTGACGCACCCGGTGGTGCGGACGCCGGAGCCGCTGTCGTGGAAGAGAAGACGGAGTTCGATGTGGTGATCGAGGAGGTTCCTAGCAATGTCAGGATTGCTGTGATTAAAGCCGTTAGGGGTCTGACGAGTTTGGCTTTGAAAGAAGCGAAAGAGTTGATTGAAGGCTTGCCGAAGAAATTCAAGGAAGGGGTTTCGAAAGAGGAGGCGGATGATGCCAAGAAGCAACTCGAAGAAGCTGGAGCTAAAGTTTCTATTGCTTAGAACAGCCTTTTGAATGTTTGCTTGTTTGTTTTTAATGATTAATTTCCAGTACAGTAGAAAATAAACTTAAATTGTTAGACTATTGAACTTTGAATATCTATTTTTTCCTGATTAAGTCCACGTGGAATTTTAAGCCTTTTAGTTGATTAATTTCTCATGGTTGGGTGAACTTGTCTGTCAAGATGGCACATCTGGGTGTTTAAATTTGAAGTCTTTTTTTTATAGGATAAGTTGCAAGTTTAGTTCTCAAATCTCTGGGTTTTTTATGGGACAAGGATTCAAGTTTGGGTTAAAAAATGAAATACTTTTACGAAGGTTGGAGCTAAGTTTCAAAAAGGTTGTTCATTCCATCGAGTAGACTAGTGTTTTGAATTGTTGCATGGGATCGGATTTGGATAATAGTAAAACTCTAGTTTCTTATCTAAATGTGATATCTCCGGTTACTGTCAGCCATCTCCGATCATCCATCCATCTCTATAAAGGCATTGCGACAACCAATGAACAACGGTCAACACCGTTAATCACCCCGTTAGGAAGATACAGAGTTACCTTTCAACTGAGAGGCAAAGAAGAAACAGCCAATGGATCTTGTTCATAAACATAGCTAACCCTACCTTGAATTGCTTGTGATTTCATCAAACATAAAAAGGAATGATAACTTTAGTGAGGAAAATAATTGAAGTAGTTGATATGCAGTATCCAATTCAAAGCTGCCAGCAATTTCAAAGACTCGAAACTAAAAAATCCATCCCATTTCTCCAAACTGATTGCAATTTCGTTGACAAAGTACTCATTTCCAAAACCATTTAATTACGTACAACTCATTTCCATATATTGGTTGCCTATCTCATCACCGCAGATTTTAAACGACACGTGTCAAACATCCGTAAAAAAAGGATCTCCGCTACTTCTCGACTGTACGACCTTCGTCTTTAAAATCAAGACCAAACCCCTTTTGTCGTAAATCCCCAATCCTCAATCTTAAATACAAAACCCCCTTACTGTTTTCCTTCATCTTCAGGTAATTCTCCTTTATATCTGTTTTCATTTTTTTAATTCTTTGTGTAATTTTTTTCTCATATTAAATTTCTTATTTGTTTTGGATATTCTTTTCAAGTATGGGTAAGTGAGTGGTAGTGGGTATTTTGTTTACCGTTTTTTTCCTTTTAAAAATCTTTTTGTTGATTTACTTTTACCTATAATTCAGTAGTAAAGATCCCATTTTTTGAGCTTGATTTTCTTATAAAAGAAATCAATCTTTTCAGGGTAACAAATATGGAAGATTTTGAAAAGCCAACGAAAACCCTTTCTGGGGATAAATCTTTAGACCAAGATGCTAATGAAGGTTCTAAAGCCACTGGGTTTACTGTCCGAATTCGGAAAGCCATTGGAAAATGGTTTTAGGGTTTCCATAGATGGAAAAGAAGGTTCTTGTATTGGTGAAGACGGTGAGAGACTTGAGGATTCTGAAATGAATGGGGTTTCTTCTTTGTTACAAATGAAAGGAAGTGTTAGGAACATTGATGTTAATGGTGGAAGGAGTGAGAGTGGTGAAGGGTTTGGCACTCTTTTAAGTGCCGTTGATCAAAGTAAAGAAATTAATGTTGAAAATGTATTGCCAGATAGTGACCATGACGGCGAAAACGTGAACTTGGATGAGAAAGATGATGGTGGTGGCGAGTTTTCTTCTGGTTATTTTGTATGGGGTAAGATTAAGAATCATCCATGGTGGCCAGGACAGGTTTATTATCTGGCTGATGCTTCGGATTATGCAGTGAAGCTTTCGACAGAAGGGAAGACTCTTTGTTGCGTACTTCGGTGATAGGTCATTTGCATGGTGCCATCCATCTCAATTGAAGCCTTTCGAAGAGAATTTTGAGGACATGTCGAAGTTGAGTAGCTCTAAGAACTTTTTCAATGTTGTATGGGCTTCCGTTGATTCTTTCATTAGCAGGGAGATTGGTCTTGATCAAATCGGTCCTATGCTCGCTGCCTACCTATTTTATGTCAATGTTTAAGATTCCAGTCTCCATCTGCAAGACTCTCAATTCAATTATGTCTAATTTCTTATGAGGAGGAGTAATAGTATAAAAAATATTCATTGGGTTAATTGGGTCGAGGAGGTTTGGGAATTCGAAATCTCAACAGCATGAACAGAGCACTTTTAGGGAAATGGTCTTGGAAGTTTGCAAATGAAAGAAATTTTGTTTGGAGGAAATTTATATGTTGCAAATATAATATTCATTCATCAATGTTATTGTTTGACAGAAATAATTCACCTCAAGCTTCTTGGTTATGGAGATCATTGGTAAATAACCATTTCCAAGAAGACACTTTTGGCTCTAAGTTTCAAATGGTGATGGCAAGCTCATTCGGTTTTGGCAAGATAGTTGAGCTTCGGATTATCTGTTCCAGGTTACTTTTCTTTTTGATTTCTACAAACAAGAATGGCTAGTTATGTGAGTTTGGTAAATTTCGATCTTCGGGCTGGATTTGGGATGTTTAAGTGAGAAGAAATTTAAATGATTGGGAGCTTGAATAATGGTGTAATTTGATGAGCATCATTTCAAGTATCTCTCTATCTATCGAATACAGTGACGGTTTGATTTGGAAAAGCAGTGGGGATGAGATATATTCAGTTAGCTCTTGTGTTAAGATGTGTGTTTCAAGTTCAGAGGAGGTTCAGTTCTGGAAAAATATAGTTTGGAGGGGTTTGCTACCTCTAAGAGTGGAATCTTTTGTTTGGCAAATTGTTCTTCAAAAGTTGGTTGTTAAGACCGAACTGGTTAAAAGAAGAGTTTAGGGCATTGAGGATGTTTTATGTCCTTTTTGTAAGTTGGTTGAGAAGTCTTCCATGCATTTATTTTTTACTTGTTCGGTTGCGTGGTTCTTATGGAATAAATTTCTAAAATTTTGGAGGTTTAGTTCTGTTTTCTATGCAGATGCAAAGATTTTTCTCCTAGCTGGGGATGATTTGAAGAAAAATTCTGCTATATGGTCATTCATTCCTAGAGTTGTTCTTTAGAGAATTTGGAAAGTCAGTAATAATATTGTTTTGAAGGGGAAAGCTTGATCAGACAGAATTATTTTTCTTAGTAAGATTTAGGCTTGTTTCTTGGTTTTTAGCAAAGTATAAAGAGATTTCTGATCATTCCCTAGGGGGTTCTTGCTCTTCCTACAATATCCTGATGTTATCTAAAATCCCTTGGTCCCCTCCTCCTATGGGATTCATCAAATTGAATGTTGATGTAGCCACTAACAGTGATTGGAAGAAAAGTGGTATTGGAGGTGTTTTAAGTGATCATTCTGGTTCAATTTTAGGTTCTTTTAAAGAGTCTGCTGATTCGGGTTCTTCTACATTGATGGAACTTAAAGCTATTAAAAGGGGTTTATCTTTCTTTGTCTCTTTTCAAGGGATGGTAAAAGATCAGCTGATTATTGAGAGTAATAGCAGGGGCAGTGGACTGGATTAAGAATGTTGATTTATGCCCAGTGGTGTATGCTTTTATTGTTAGAGATATAGTTGATAAACTTAGAGTTTTTGAGGGGTTGTTAGATGGGTTGCAAGGACATCAAATTTAGAAGCTGATGTTTTAGCTAAGGCTGGTATAGGCTGACTAATATGTTGTTGTTTGCGGTTCTCATTTGGTTTTCTGGTTCTTGTAAGGGGTGTTGGTTTTCTGGTTCTTGTAAGGGGTATTACTGAGTTTTCATTCTGTTGTAATTTTATTTATGTTGAATGAAATCCTAAGGCACTCTTTTCCTCTTCCCGTTGATTAAGGATTTTTTTTAACAAGCTCCATTAATTAAGAAGGGGTTTTTAACGAGGCTTTCAAATCTTATAAAAAAATGAAATCAGAAGACTTGTGGAGTCGAAAATGACTTGCTCGTGTGTTCCGAAGGAGAATTGTGTCGGACTCGATAGACCTCTAGCAGATAATGCTGGAATAAAGGAAGGAGTTCTTGTTCCTGAAGGTGGAATTGAAAAGGTTTCAGTTGGTCTCTTTGAGCCGAAAGAAGTTCTTGGTAAATTGAAACAAGTTTCACAGGCTCTTTCGACTAGTAATTTGCTTTAATGTGCAGTGTTGAAGGGTTGGCTATCGGCTTATAATCGATCAATAGGGCGCCCTTGAATACTGATGGACCATGAACTGCTCTTGATTCCAGACACTGAAGAAAATGTTAGAACTTTTTTTTGTGGATATGGGTGATTATAGTGAGGAAGTGGTAAACCCAATCACTACGCCAGTGGAAAAAGATTGGATTTCTTCTTCGTCTGGTCCAAAATTTTGCCAAGGCATTTGGAGATTACATAGGATGCAATGCATCACAGGAGGAAACAGAAAAGCATTGCTGAAATCTTAAAAGCTGATATAGGTGTTCAGGCTCATAAGGTAACAAAGTCCACTGAACAAGCATCCTTTTATAGTAGGAAAAAGGTGAAAGTCGATGATAAAGCTAATGATGATGGTGGCAGTAATTTGAGCTTTGTACCAAGAAAGGGGAAGAAAACTGAGCTTTCAGGATCTCATGCTGAAACTGATGCCATTGGAGCCAAGGAAGAAATGGATAAGGATTATTCATCAAGAGGAAGGAAAATGAAGAGCAAACAAGCTAGCGATAATAACAGTGATGATTCAGGCAAAGAAGATACTAATACTGTCTCAGCTAAAAGGAAAGAAGACCCTAATACTGTCATTGGAGCAATCAGTAGGAATGACTCTTTTTTGAGAGAAAGGAAGAAAAGCAAGTACTTATCTCCTCCTTACACTATTTCATCTGGGAAGCTGAGGAAAATCAGGCTTAGAAGATGAATCCGTAGAGGCTTCCAATGACAACTGATCCAGAGAAACGATGACTAAAGCTACTGGCAATCCTGTTATCAGTGAAAGAAATGAAATCTCTGAAGTTCATGCAGAGCAAGAAGCATCAAATGAATCAAGATCTCTAACACCAAAACTGTACCTTGACCGGATAACTGATCTGGCAAAAGCTGAAACTCCTGCAAATGAAGTTCTAGTAGCAGTCAGTTCTATAGCTCTTAGTACACAATACCAAAGGGACAACGGCTCCTTCAAACTTATTGTGGAGTTTTATCTGCATTCAGAAGCTCAGTTTACCGAGATGGATCTGACTACAAAATGTATAATCGGCTCCAACGTCATAAAAAGAGAATCTCCAGACTTTTCGGCTTTGTCATCAAGAAAGACCTATCTACAGCTGGTCTGGTTCCCTCTGGACATAAATCCCATAAGAAAAAAGTTGGAAAGAAAGAATAAACAGAGATGGGTCAATACAAACCCGGGGAAGCTACCTGGGCATAACTGAAGAAAACCCAGAAACCAAAGCCGTATAAACCTAAACGGAAGCAAACTGTCATAGCTGCAGTTTTGAAGAAAAATGATAAGGAAGCTGATGAAGATAATTTACTTGTTGCCCTCTTTGTGACATTCGGCCCTGGATCCTCATTGCCTACGAAGGTTGACCTTATCCGAATATACAGCAGGTATGGAGCACTGGATATGGAGGACACCGATATGTTCTACAATAATTTCTGTTCTCGCATTGCCTTCTTAAGAACCTCTGATACTGAGGAAGCCTTCAGCAGCTCACAAAACGATAGTCCTTTTGGATCTGCCAATGTCAGTTTCCGGCTTCGACTTCACCTGACTGCATTATCTCAAAACCATAGGGAAATACCTACTTCCAAGAACTCTTCTCTAGTGGAGGATGGAATTGAATGATCAACCAGGTCATCGGCTCCCGGAAATTTGCAGCTTAACCACATCAAGAAGAAGCTCAAGATGCTGACATCGATGCTGGAGATATCTGATGAAAAGATGTCATCAGAAACTAAATCCAAGATACAAAGCGAGATAAAAGGGCTCTTGGAGGTGGATGATATATGTAGAAGTTCATGTCATGTTACATACATTGAGTTAGGAACTTGTATGAAGTATATAGGATAGTAGTACTTTATAGTTACCATTTGCATTTGATAAAAACTTAAAATCACCACATGCTACAGATAGCGTAAACTGCCCCAAGTTGAATTTCGTTTTCATGGATACAAATTCTTGTACTTTGAGCAGTGTGGAATCGGATTTTTCTTTTAAATGTTGGTTCTTTTTAGAATGTGTTGGATTGTGTATAATTTTTGAAATACCACAGTACATTATATCATTAAAAAGCTTATTCGGAAAATAAATGACATCCATATTTGCTTTAAAAAAACGTCCAGACGGTCTAGTACGGTGTTAGAACCTCCCTAGAGCTTTCATTGTATCGAAAATGGATTGGGAAGTAATTCAACCAAACATCATATATAAAGACCAATCTAAAGTTCTTTTTTTGCATACAACAAATACATCCACATTAAGGTATTTTACCCAAAACAAAAGCAAATCGTTTCTTATCGTACCAACATATCGAATAGCAACAGCTCAAGTATCAAGTCTATTAACAGAATGTTCAAATCAACAAATGGAGGGGGTGCTGAAATAGATTCAGTCATCGACTGGGTCCTGAGGAGTTTCATCTGATCTACGCTTGATTGTTACAACAGGGCACTCAGCATGCTTCACGCAGAACTCGCTCACCGTTCCTACAAAAACCCTGGCGAAGCAAATATAAATCAACTCACAAGTTCAGTTCGTCAACCAAAAAAGGCAAAAATAGAAGAATTAGAAGACTGAAGGCATCGGGTACCAGGCATACCTTTGGAAAGGACCGAGTCCTCTGCTACCCAGAACAAGAAGATCTGGTTGGATCCTCTTCACCTCATGGCAGATAACTTCCTTCGGATCACCTTTCTTGATCCATGATTCACAAGCAACCTACAATCAGAAAAATCTATTATCTGGGGAAAGAAACCACAAGTAAAATGCAGCTTTTGATTGAATTAAAGAATGAACATTATCTCAATCTCATGACAACTTGAGTAAAATGACATTTTTTATTGAAAAATGATAATTTATTGAAGAATGAATATTACCCCTATTTCATGGCACCTAGTTACAAAGAATTCAAGCAGATGAAGCCCTCTAGCCCTGTCTCTGTTCTTCATGCTCTTAAAATCGTCAGGAGAGGCATATATACTGTCCATGTCATTGAAACCTTGCATAAAAACAAATAGAAAGTAGCACATCACATCAAACAGCATCAGTTGATTTTATGATACTCGAAGCTAAACATAAAGCATACAAGATTTGCCACTCGAAACCAGTTTTACCATAGGAATTCATGTTTCAGTCTCGAAGCTTAAAACTCTTGACGTTTAGACATGCCATTGCTGTACATAAACATTGTATCTAAAAGGCTAGGGGTCCAATTCAAGAAAATTCAATCAATACTGCTTTTGAAAAGAAAATGCCTTTTCAAAGGTACACTTTAACATCATTATTCAATAAAAACCCTTTAGTATCAATTACGTTGACAGTGAACTTGCTGGTTTTCTATTTCTTAGTAACCAAACAGATTATTTTCTTAGCAACTAGCAACCAAACAGCATAACAACCTATTCAAGAAATAATCAATCAAATTAACATTTCTTAACCTAAGATCAGAAAATCTAAGTAATTTCAAATTCAAGCCGTGAATCAACAATCGCAGCCTCACACACTCCACAAACCCTAAGCAACAGTAACCACACGTGTATATAAAACTCATCATGTAAAATTCACTACAAAAGGAGATAAGAATAGGGAGAAAACAAAAAAGAGAAAGAGAGAAACCATCTTCGTCGGGAACTTGAACGTGAAGGAAGAGAAGCTTGAAACCGGAAGCGTTCGATTGAACGATCTTCTGAAGGGTCCACTCGAAAGCTCCTCTGCTACTTATCGAAGCGTGAGGGTAGCCTCTGATGGTAGACTCGTTCACAGCCACCATTATCCGAGTTACAGATGCCTCACTTGTCGCCATCTTGTAACTCACAACTCACTGAGTCACTCGAATCTTTTACTTGGTAACAGCTTTATTTTCTCTTACAGTGAATAAGCTTCACGATGTCTCTAGTTTCTCGAGACGCGAAATATGCTAATGTGAGGGTGCGCAGTGCGCATAAAGCGTACCATAATAGTAAAAAGCAAAGTGGGTTTGCTATTGTGCACCTTTGCGGTTATAATCCCCCGCGGCAGATTTGAAGAGGTGGCGGGCCGTAATATTTTGTCATTTTTGGGCTTTTATTTTATTTTTATCAAGGCAACTTGAGAAATGACTAGAATGACCGTTAGAGGGCGTTGGATAAAATAAACAATAAAGAGAAATAATTTTTTTCGGAATCACATGTTCAAAAGCTCTGTTTTGAAAATCGGACTGGATTGGTCGGTTTAATTGGTTTAACCGAAAATTGTTGTTTAGTCCGATTTAATATAAACCGGTTGAACCGCTATTAGTGAATTGGTCAGAACCGCTGAACCGTTCGAATCGGATCGGCTGAAAATCAGAAAAAACCGGGAAAAACCGGGATTTTTGTTTTTTGTTTTTTTTTTTAAATTAAACCAAACAACGTCGTTTGTTAAACGAGCCAAGTCGAACTTGAGTATTGCTGAGCTCAACTCGAATTTGAAAACTTTAAAAGTAAGCTCAACTCAACTCAAACTCACAAGCTAAAAATTATCAAGTTCAACTCAAACTCGAAATATAATATTGAAACTTGAACTCAAAAAAAATTAGAAGCTCGATTGAAGCCTAAAATTCGAGCTTGATTGAAGTGAAAGAATAGTTATATAATTATAGTTATATAATTTTGTTATGATTTTTTTAACCCCAAATTTATTTTTTATTATAGTTATATAATTATATTTATTATTTAATATGTTTTACCTTAAATATTATGTTGTAGTTAATTTGAATCATTTTGTTTCACTTGATTTTATGGTTTTTAACTTATATATGTTATGACTTGCTTTGAATATAACTTGTGATATAAAAAATTATTTTTTATTAAATATTTTTGGTATTTTTATTTAATTTTTTAAATAATTATGACGTCGTCCGATTCTTCCGATCAGTCGGACCAATTCGACCGATTGAATCAGTGAACCGATAATATGACCGGTTCGCTAACCGATCCGGTTCTGAAAACCATATTCAAAAGTATTCTCAGCAGAAGGTAATGGGACATTACAAACAGTGTTTTTCACCCTTTCAATTCTTGGAAATCGTATTCCCTTTTTCTTAAGTAATAGATAATTCTTTTTCATTTGAACAATAATACCCCTAAATAATATAATTTTTTTTTAGATATTAGATAATTTTCATTCATTTTAACAATAATACCCTTAAATAATATAATTATTTCAAAACAATCTTTCCTTTAATATATAATTACACAAATATAAATCTATTTTATTTAATTTTTGAATGATTTATGAATTTTTTTAAGACTTGTTATAAAATAATATGATGTATATAAAATAAAAATATATCAAAAATTTTATTTTATTTTGATTATTTTATGTATGTGTTCAATTTAAATATTATTTTTTGTATATATTTTATTACATGTATCATTTAGGATTACTTTTTGTAAAAAGTTTTTATATTATATTTTATTAATATTTTTTTATTAATTTTGTCATATAATTTAATATGATATTTTGTTTTTCAACTCTTACATGAATAAAAAAAAGTACAGCAATTAACACATATTTACACTAATATAAGTATGCACATCTCCAACCTAAAAATAAATATATACTTACACCGGTGTAAGTATGTATATATCCCAACCTAAAAATAAGCACATACACACCTGTGTAAGTATGTATATCTCCCAATATTTTAGAACCTAAAATTAAACACATAATTATAGTGTAAATATGTTTTAATATTTAAAAATTAAAAAATAGATATAATAAAAATATATTAAGTTATATGTGTACAAATTTTATTAAAATTGTATAAATTGGAAATAATAAAAAATATATTTTCTATGAACTTTCATTTCTTAAAAAAGAAAATCTATCTCAAGGATAATTGGTTAAAATATATATTTTTTATCTTATATTTCTTCATTCAACTATCATAATCTTATATTCCGATCAAATAAATCAAACAAGATAATATAATATTTTTAAAAATGTTAATCCTACCTTCCGTAATCTAAACGACTCCTTAAAAAATAAAATCTTCAGTGGGTTCTAGAAATTATAATAATAGGTGAGTATGGTGCATCCATCTACGTTGGGTTTATTACGTCTTCTGGAATTTTCTATATTACTTGTACCGATGATCTATTCTTCTTTCTATCCTTAAAAACTCACAAAAATCCTCAAATCCAATACTTTAAAACTTACGAAAAGTCCTAAAAAATAATACCTTGAGGAAACTTTGATGTGAATTTTCTTGTCAATCAGTGAACCCGTATCGGAATATGTTTTTTCATTGTCTCCTCCGTCCATTACTTGAATAGGAGGGGCAGCCGTTTGACAATAATAGTGATGATTGGTGATGACCGAAAATGTGACTTGTATCAATTAATTATTTTTTAACGATAAAGTCACTTAAAATAGTAATATTAGAACATTAAAATGTATAAAAGATATAATTTCTATATTTACTTTTCATTAAGCCTTGTATTGAAATCGAACCGCAATTAAATTATATTTATATCAAATTTGGGTTTGAATTGATAAAAAATCATGTATCATCAGGCTAACAAGCTGCTGCTGCCTTAAAACCCTTTTCTTCGATTTCAGTGTTAATTTAGAAAACACAAGGCTGTATGGTGGCAGCATGTGATGTAGGGCAGGCAGCCTCAGTCTCAATCATGTGCATTTGAAGTGATTTGGAATTCAAATATTTTTTCTTTTAATTTGGAAATCCAGGCATCGCGTATGTCGCTTTTTATAATTACATTTCTGCTCATTTGCTTTTTCTTTGCTCTCTGTGCCATCACCTTCATAGAGGGTGACCATATTCCAACTTTGCTAATAAAATCTTCGTAAAGTAAACCAAGTTCACTGTTTCAATATTTTATGACTAGTTCTAGTCTAAGAATACTAGGATAAAGTTGTGATAAAAATCAATTACAAAAGAGCATATTAAATTATTTAACTACATAAATCATAATAACTTATTTTAATTACATTAAATGTTATATTATGTAATTTCAGTTATAAATTTATAATGTAATTCATCAATATTTTATGTAATCGAAATATAATCCACGCCCAAAATTTCCCTACTTTATATCGCTTAAAAGTACACAAACGTATATATCCCAAAAAGAATTAACCTAACAACAAAGCAAAACCTGATATAAGGAGGTTTTTTCACCAAAAACATCATATGTAAATAAAATATTACTTGTCAGTCATCGTTTTTAAATATTGTCCGATCTAACACCTGAAAGAAGGAGGTGCATTCGGTGAAACACACTTTATGAGAATACGAAGATAAGACGTAGTTGGTGGGAAGCGCCTAAGCCGAAAACTGCCTGATATCGATAAAATCGTTGATACCCCGCTCATATCCCTGAAAGGCACATCCCTAAGGGCGCACCTTACTGGAATTTTCTGACAACCTTGAAAGACGCATCCCATGGATTGCGCCTTCCCCCCTCCCCACCCCAAACTTCTCCCTATTTCACCAACCCCAACTATATACTTATATAAACCTCATTCTCCAACTCACATAAATCACATCTAAATATCTCCTTTTTTTTTATCTATTTTCAATCTAGTAAGGTATAATTGTTTTTATTATTTTTTTTAATTCATTGAAAATTTTATTAATTAATTATTTTATGCAATTATTTTATTTTAGTATTTATTTTTTATTTTTTATTTGATTATTTAATTGTAAACTTATTTAGTTAATATTTATTATTTGCAATTAAAAAATGGAAGGCGTGTTGTTGCGATTGGATGCTGATCATATTTCGAGTCATTCTGTTGATATGGTAAGAATACGAAATTATATTCTTTTTAAATTTATGAATATTATGAAATTAATTATATATTATTTAAATTGTTAGAATTTATTTATTTTAATTTATTTAAATAATTTTGAAATAGTAGTTCAAATTTTAATGGTTAGAATTTATTTGTTAGGAAAATGATCGTATATTAGAAGTTTTTATTCGTAACAAGAAGATGAAAACACTGAGGGGTATCTGGCTATATTTGTATATGGTTGGATTCAGTTACTTAGCAAAAATTGAAGGAGTTTGTAAAATTGAACCCGCCCTGATTTCAGCACTAATTGAGAGATGAAGGCCAAAGACACACACGTTCTATCTACCATGCGGAGAGTGTACCATTACGCCAGAAGATGTTTTAATACGACTGGGGCTCCAGTAGATGAAATTGTCATTTTTGTGTGGCAAATGATGATTGGGGGGTCTATGTAGGGAGTATCTTGGGAGTAGCACGCGTCATTTCAATAGTGGCTGAATAAGATTAGGGTGGTTGGAAAATTAATTTAAAAAGTTACGCGAAAATTATTCGAAGGATGAGGAAAGAGCATTTTTCCGGGCATATATATTGCAACTCATTGGAGGGATATTGATACCGGAAAAATCTCAAAACCAAGTTCATCGTATGTGGTTGAGGCATCTGATCGATTTTGAAGTAGCTGATAAATGAGTTAGGGGTCTGTAGTGTTAGCATTTTTTTAGAGAAATGTGTCGGCCACGAAATATAGTAAGACTGCTATTGACGGGTGTCGTATGCTTCTCCAATCGTGGGCATGATATCACATGCCTTTTTTGTGCCCGATCGTGAATGACCATATGCATTTCCGTTACTTTCAAGGTATCAATACTAAATTTATTTTTAAATAATGTTTTTTATTATTATAGAATGGCATATATATATATATATATATATTAAATAGATGATCAAGTAATAGAAAAAATCATTGTGATATCCCATAAGAATTACAAAATATATGATTACTCATTGACCAGAAAGCTGGCGTAGAGGTATGCTTTTAATTTTAATTTTTTATTTAATTGTATTTATATAATTTGAATCTCATTTTAATTTTGATAAGAAATCTATATTTTTGTTTTAGTTCAAATGGTTGTCATATTTGGACGATGAAATGAGGGTTTGTATCCCACATAACTTGAGTGGGCTATTGGATGTATGGATGGTGGTTGTGCCCCGTATTTGTTATGTTATTGTTGAGTGGCATCTGATTGATCGTGTGCTTCGTCAATTTCGTTTTACATAATATATTCCAGAAGCACCAAGAAACATTGCCAATATGCATAACGTCGATAGACGGGGCAAGAAAGAGGTCAATTGGTTGGTGAAACATAGAGACTAGTTGGCAATGTGGGAGAACCGACATCAACGCTTGCCCCATTGACAGTATATATCAAAAACTGGTCGCATGGTTTCACCTGGCTATATTGGATGGTTCAACGCAAACAGGAAGCCATTCTTACTTTCAGAGGAAGCACGAATGAGGCAATACATCGTCGCCAACAAAAATGTATGATGTCACAACATCGTCCTCCCCCCACTACTGGACGAAGAGAAGACGCTTCCGGTTTATCTTTAGCTATGTCATTGGAACCATTACACCAGCAACAAGCGACACCGATTTACATCCCTAACCCTCAAACTTACATGGGGACACCACCTCACTTTCATACGCCCCCACAACTAGTTGAGATGCCACATCTGTCAGTTGAGATGCCATATTTGTCGGTTCATATGCCACCACGACATGGTTACGCACATAGCCCAAAGGGTTTTTTGAGGTAGATATTTTTCAATTATGCTTACGGATCCACCATTTAGTTCATACGCGAATTATCTTACGGGTGGTCCTCCACCACAAACACTTCACCCGCAGTCTGTGTCGCAGACATCGATGTCTGATTTTTCACAGTTTTCGCGGTTCTCAGAGAGTGGTGGGATAGTCAGTCTGACACCTCTAGGGTTCTTATTCTACAAAGCTCATACATCGGCATCCAACCCATATCGAGATAATGTTGTTGAGAGTGATGATGACGATGAGAAAAACGACGACGATGA
This sequence comes from Hibiscus syriacus, assembly GCF_006381635.1. Lineage (NCBI taxonomy): Eukaryota > Viridiplantae > Streptophyta > Magnoliopsida > Malvales > Malvaceae > Hibiscus > Hibiscus syriacus. Next base: position 206,830 of record NW_024063472.1, read on the forward strand.
GGATAAGGATGACGTCGATGATGATGAGAGTAAAGAGGAGGAGCATCATATAAAAAGAAACCCCCTCGAACTAGACCCCACCACCTTGCAAAACACATTCAAGGAGACAGACATCGATAGATCTAATAAAATTGTAATCTCGATAAATCTAATAAAATTGTAATCTTTTCATTTATTGTTTTGATTCTTATTTTTTTATTATGTATTTATATAAAGTAAGTTTTTGTATTATAGGACACGTTTCCCTATGCCTAAATCTTAAACCCCTAAAACTATAAAATCGATTACAAAACCCGAACCCATTATAACACAAACCCTAAACCTAAACCACCCTGAACGAACCGAAAACCGCCTTGATCGAGACGCACCTTCAAAAATACCCATGGAAGGCGGGCACTTCCCTCCCTTTTGGGTAAGGCGCGTTTGGTCATTGGTGCCTCATTCTCTCTTAAAATGGGTGTTAGATCGGGCAATATTTCGAAAACGGTGACTGACAAGTAATATTAAATTCATAGGCTTTTAGGTAAAAGGTGAATATATATATATATATATATAATTTATTAAAAATTTAGATTTTAAGATGATTAAAATCAATAATTTATGATAGACTTAATCAATAAATAAATAATTAATAGAAAAATTTAAGTTACAGGATCGGGCATTTATCCGCTTTAAATTACACTTACATATGCCCCTTATCCAAATATTGAATGGATGGTGACTGCTCTAAACCCACGCAACATAAATAAATTTAGAAAATTTTGTAACATATCCTATCCTACTTCATTATTATCGAAAATATCGAATGGGTGATGATTTACATTCGAATAACACAAGTGAAGTACTAGCATACCTTGTTGACATTAAAATGGATGGTTAAAATGTGACTTTTAGGTATAAAAAATCAAACGTGAAAGCTGACTTGGGTCGAATAACAATTTCTGGGTGTGGTTGACATAAGATTGTCAAGTTTCTTGTTTGACAATTGAAAACGAACTGGAATAAATTCCAAAGAATTCCCACAAATCTTGTGCATGCATCCCTATCTGAGTTGCCAACTTCTCAGCATCTTCATCTCTCTCAATGATTCGATCAAAGCAAATGTACCTTCCAGATGCTGTTTTGTTCATTGCCTCGTACACACGTACATGAGCCTCAGCCAATCTTATTACATCAACACTGGCTAGTAATCCTTTTCCATACATTTCTATTGATCCTGATTTCAAATTTACTCATCTAATTACCTTTTTCAACATAAAAAAAATTGAGTGAAAATGAAGAAATAATACCTTTAAGATAAGCTATTGTTGCTGTGGGATTTCTGTGGGAATTCAGGGCCTGTAATGAGTCCTGGACAGATTGTGGTCAACTTTAAGCTCATTTCTTCAGCTATTTTCCATGCAACTTTTTCGGCTTTCAGCTTCCCCAATGCAAACCAGAGCTGCCACATTTCGAGAGGAAACTGTGTTTACATTCATTCGAGTGCGGGTGTCGGAACATGGTATGTAAACATAGACACCCATCCCATGTTTTATCTCAAAGTATCGATGTTTTCTAGTTTAATTTGCATGTAACGTATACCTTTTTGTCCGTGCAAAGTGATTCACTGCTCCAGCATCATGGTTAACTAAGTGGGAAGTTGAGGTTGGTAGCTGTCTCTCCATATGCAGGCCAAAAGTGAAGATGTGAGCACACAATTCTTTACAGAAGCTGTTTCTTGCACATGCCTTCATCACATTTTCACTGGCCTTTACTTCTATTTCAGCCATGTATTTCTAACAAAAACACCAGAAGAAACTTACATATCTATGTATTTCTAATTTCAGCCATACAAGTGTGCTCAATTTTTTCTAAAGCTTTTCATATATTAGGAGAATCACACACATATCTATGTCTGAACATGAAAGAAACGAAATGTCAAAGCAGTGTATGCATAGAAGAGCATGTAAGGACAGGATGTGAACATGAAGTTAATGAATTTAGAATGATTCAGACCATATAAATGGAACAGCTTATGGTGCCTGGACCTGGTAGACCAACCCAATATAAAGTGATTGCACACTTATTTTAGAAAGACTTTTCGGTTGACTTAATCATCCTATTCCTTTCATCTTAAAAACAAGAATCTACTTGTCTCACAAGAAAGAAAATAGAATCTACCTACGAAAACATCTACCTATGAAATATACTGATGGTTCTTGCCAAGGTTGTTTGATTAGATGGAACGTGGAATGTCCTATCGAGTACTGTCCATAATGAGTATGTGGCTATGTGCTTAATCCGTGTAATGTTCATATCTTTTTACTGGTTTGCCTAACATACATTCAACACCTCTGTAGCATTATTACAGTCACTTGATGTGCCTGAATAGCGAAGGAAAACACATTCAAGAAATTGGGGGGGGGGGGGGGAGATGACCTAACTCACAGAATACCAGAAATGCCAGCAGGGTCAGCGAATGCAGAGGTGAAACACTCCACGACAGCCATCAAAGGCCTCCATGAGCCCCTGGATTTCAGTTGGCTTAGCCATTACCACAGATATTTTGTTGTTACAAGCCACCATCATCTCCCCTGAAACCTGCATCTCCCTCAGCCTCTCTACATCTTCTGCAGTAATTTTTTTGGATCAAAGCCAAAGAACACAAATTAATATCCTTTCTGGAACTTAAATCAAACAAGGTTTTTTTTTTGGGCTTGAACAACAAAATTGTTACCTTGGTTATTGACGAGGATTCGAACAGAGTATCCATGGATCAAAAGACGGTTAACCAAGGCAAGCCCGAGGTAAGAAACACCACTGGTGACACAAACAAGCTTGTCTTGAAGGTCAACGTTGGCGGTGTCGGGACTCATTAGGCCTTTGAAATCATCATTTTCTTTGCTTCTTTTCATGGCGGCCAAAGCAACCAAAGTCTGCCTGAAGTCTTCCAACTCCCTTCTTTCACTTTCTTCATCTTGGGTCTTAGCAATCCCCATTATCACGTAGTTTCAAACTCTGCTAAGATGGAAGTTTAAGCTGTTGTTGCTATAATTGTCTGAAAAAGAAGGATCCAATGAAATAATCATGCAAAAGGCATCCCTTGCGTGTTCGAAAGCTTATTTACAAATGACAGTGGCGTGGGCTCCGGCAGAACAGCTTAATGGACATAACAGAGAGACTTGGCTTGTTTTGATTCTCACGATCTGTGTCTCTATAATTTTTTATAAAAACAAATAATGTTAACTACACAAACGATCATCTATATTTGTGTTTTATTCATTTTTGTAATTGATTAAAAAAAATAAGAAATGATCACTTTTGTTTTATTTAATTAAGATGTGGTCATTACGGGAAAATTGTTGTTAACAATTAATAGAATGTGTGACACGGTGGGCAATTTATAATTCTGACTGCCGAGGTCTTCTACGGAAGCTACTCTTAGTTCAATGTTGTTTTCAACCTATATTAACAGCCAAAAATACTTTCTAATTTACAAATCAACCAATCACTTTTAAAGCATTCTATCAGAACAATAGAACATTTATAATATGCATGTCACTAAGAAGTTAAAGATGTCTTACTGGTACTGTAGGTCAGTAGGATTTTTCAAGAAAAGATGCGCTTAGTACTTCTCACTCCAAGTCATTTCTTTGTCTGAACCTACACGTGAAAATCATCACGCGTCGTTAATAAAACTTAGTAGAGATTAACATAACTAAAGCAAGATAAAACATAAATTTAATAAAGTATTATAAACATAAATATGTAATTAAAAAGCATTAAAACTTCCAAACAACTATTCTAGTTATTTTCCTCTTGAAAACCTAAAATTATCTCATGATTTATCAAAAATGTAATCAACATCGATATAACAACTTTCATTTTTTTTTTCATTCATACATATTCATAATGTTCAACTTCATTCCCATATATTCTTTCTTTCATATACTTTCATAACTTTCATATTTACCTTCATAGTCTAATGTATATGCAAGAGAATATAAGGTACGCGAGTATAACATAAGGTGCGCGCTAGGCACATCACAGTGCCAATCATCATAGTAAGATGCACTCCAAGTGTAAATCATAACATGTGCAATTTACTTTCAATTGCTTCAACTACATAATTTATCAAAATTTATACTCTGGTAGTTTGCACTACCTTCAAATAAGTATTATTTTGTATAAATATACATACTTAAAATTATTCTGTTTATACCATTGGAAACTAGACTAGAATAAGAATCCAACCATATAAGGCACTTCTTCTAGTTCAACTTAGAAAATTTTAAAGTTGACTTGCAAAAACTGTTTTGCGTAGAATCTGCTGCTCTGTTTTATGACCTATCATCGATTAAAATTTTATATCTTTTCGTGTACACCTAGAAACCTGTAGCCATTTGTTTTAAACGAACTAGACTGATATAAGAATCCAACGATATATAGATCATCCTCTAATCACTTCTGTATAATATTTGGTGATTTTCTAAACTTACTGTTCAAATCATAATTTCTAGGCAACTTTCCCTAATTAACATCCTTAGTTTTATTCCATAATTCTATTAGTTTACCCAATGAACATTTATACATGAATCACAAGTCTCATAATATTTATGAGTCACTTCTTACCATAGCGATTCCATCACTGGCTCATCGCAAGTCAAAGTTCGTTCGAAATATAAATACAATTAAATATGCACTCACCTTTGCCTCATTAGAACCTTTTCTACGATAATCTTCTCAATCCCGCACATTTTCCTTCCCTTTTGAGTCACTTGGATCATTATACTTATCGTGGTCTGACAACGTCATTTAATAACATAAAATATAAAACTATATTAGTATCGTACTAACATAATCTAAACTTAAGAATATAAAAGTCTATAGATATAAATCGATACTTAATTGATACAAACTATATCATAAATCCATAATATTTTCAACTTTCCAAATCTTCATTCGATTCCATAAATATTTTTATCATCCCCCTTCAACTTTTGCAAATTTCACAATTAAACCACTAATTATGAATTCTCTTTTTGAATTCATATAAACCTTTCCATGTAATTCATAATGATCCTTCACCATTATGATCATTTCACTAAATTACTAAAATTTCCAAAATTAAAATTTCATACTAAATAATACCATCACATTTGAAAATCATATTAAGTCCAACTTTTGATACTATCGAATTCCATCACCAAATTTACCCAAATTTACACTTTGACCCAAATCACTTATTAAACTTAAAATTCCAGCATTCTAAAATTAAAATTCAATGTTGAATACTCCAATTTACACATTTATGCATAAATGTCCCTCAATTCTCAAAACTTGCAAACTAGCACTTTCCATCTCAAGGTTCCAAATTGATCCAAATTAATTTCCAAAGCAAGTAGAATCATTCCAATATTAATTCTAAACCATAGGAATTTTTGAATAATTTTCCCTATTTCCCCCCTTTTGGCCGAATCTTCATTAATCAATAATGCAAGGATTTCATTCAATTTCAAGCATGAATTCAAGCTCCTAAGATCCAATTCATGCAATTCCAATCATCATAACATCAAATTAAATCAAATCAACCAATTTTCCCAATAATCGTTACTTGGTCAAACGCATAAGCTTTTATACTTTATTTGTTCATCATCAAGACTTGTAAATTAATCTACAACAATAACATAAAATCAAGCTTAAATCTCCAAAACCCAACTTGTTCTTCAACACCTAATCATAAAATTCATCATCCAATCATGTTCCATGAACTTTATACCAAATAGAGAATTTCAAGGACATTAATTCTCTATCTAATAGCTTAATCCAAAAATCAATTAAATAAGCCTAAAAATGAAATTGAAAATCATTTCTACTTCAGGAGTTCACAGTCTGAGGAAGAAGATGGCTGAAAATTTCTTTTTTATTCCTAATTATCACCTAAACACTTGGCTTTATCCTAACTTAAATGAATTTAAAATTCATTTTATGAGAAATCCCAAATTTACCATTAATGAATCTTGATAATTACCATTTGCCATTGAAATATCTTCTATTAAAATTAGGAGTGTGCAAAATGGTACCCGAAGTGCCAGGTACCCAGATCTTTAGGTAATTGATTTATTGACCCGTGTCCCGACCAGATGTTGTGGGTACCTGGTAATCGGGTACCCAGATTTTATGGGTACCTGCATTTCGGGTATCTGGATACTTGATTTTTTTTCAAATTATTAATTAAAAACACACCCAAATTTAAATGTTCGAAACTTTGAATACATAGTCCAATATCCAAACATAATTAAAAAATGTTAGTCCAACATCCAAACATAATTAAAAAATGTCATGTTAGCATCATTGTTCATTTTTAAATATGGTGACCAACAGAATCAAACTTAACGATAGGTATAATTTTGAAAAAAATAATAATCGAGTGAACAAAACAAATTAGATAATATATAAGTGACCAAATAGGTATTTACCCTAATAATCGAGTGACCAAAATATAATTAGATAATATAAGTGACCAAATAAGTAGTTTACCCTAAATAATATCGGTGACCAAACATAGATTAGATAATATTAAAGTGACCATATAGGTAGTTTACCCTAAAAAACAATCGAGTGACCAAACATAAATTAGATATATATGACCCAATAGGTAGTTTACCCTAAAAAAATCCCTAACCGGGTACTCGGGTAACCAGGTACCCAGACAAATTCAATTTTGTCACCGAGCCAGACTCGGAAATGTCGGGTCGAGTACCAGACCGGCGGGTATTTTTTAGAAAATTACCCGATTTTTTTAGGTTGGGTCGTCGGTCAACAGGTCGGGTTAACCAGTTCGGTATTTTTTACACCCTTAATTAAAATATCCATAGTCAATATGAACCAACTTGTAGTTGATTTCTAATTTGGCATTACAATTTCAAAAAATGCAATTCAGCACCAAACTTTCCCAATTTCGGCTAAATAAGGAAAATTAACTTCAATTCCACTGATCCATATTAAATTTCACTGTTCTAAAAAAAAATAAATATTTCCAACCTTTATCTAGTATCCTTCAAATTTTTGTGAAATTTCAGTTGGATCCGATCATCCGATTTCTTACTAAACTTTACTAATTTATATTGAATCAAAATTTTGATTCCCAAGAAACATTTATTTAAGGACAATCTATTTATTTACGTACTAAAATATATAATTTTAAATTATATTTTTCATACCTAAACTTTTACAAATTATAAGTTTCCACTAAACTTTCAAAGCTGCTTTTTAGTCATAACCAAAATTTGGGGGTATTACATGGTATAATCACACATTTAGTCCTACCATTTACATATTCTCTCAATTTAGTCATACTTTTAAGTGAATTTAACATAATATATATATTAGATATAAAAATAAAATATTTCTAAATTACATAATATAAAATATTCAATATGTTTAGTTTCTTAAGTGACCAAGGTTTGAATTTTTGGCCCCAATTTTCTTTCATTTGTTTCTTTCAACCAGAGGTGACACACTCTTGATTGGTGGAATAAATATATTAAATTAAAATAAAGTTCCTCCAATCGAATGGTGACACATGGCATGACATGTGTCATTATTCGATTGAAGGATTAAATTTATTTTAATTTATTAACAATATGAATAAAGATAGAATGTAATAAAAGTGACCAAATGTGTGATCATATCAAAATATTTAACTATTGTTAACGATAGTTAAATTGAGAATTAAATAAAAACGAAAGTGACCATATCTTACGTTTTTTAAATTAGTGACTAAAGTGGATAAAATACAAAAAAGTATCATCCTTGTAATTAATCCAATAAATAACAACAACGTAATCAACTGTGGAATTTTTGTTTTTAATTTTATTATATTTAAATGCATATCTAATTATGGCACTAGTATTTATACTTTTTGGACTTTTGAAATTTAGTCTTTTATTTGTGATAAACTATTAATTAACTTCTACTAAATCTGAATTTTACTAATGAGCATTAATTTTTAGGAAAAAAACGGAACTTTATAAATAAAAAAGCAACAGATCCAAATTTAACAAAAGTTCGTTAATAGTTTACAATTCAAGTTTAATTTTAAATCAGATAAGTACAGTGCCTAAATTTGTAACACTATCTCCGTATACATTTCCGTACAAGAGATACGAATGTCACATCACTTTTAAATTCCTCATTTCAAAACCAATAAAATTTGTTTTCGATTTCTTAAACATAACATTTTAAAGATAAGCAAACATTGATTGTAATCTTTTACAAATCTCTACTTAATTAAATTTCAGAGCATTTTAGTACTTAAATTACATGCCAAAGTTTTCCAAATAATCTAGATTGTCCTACTATCACTGAGTCAACCTTAATTGATGATCACCGTTGCTACAACACTCTTACTCAGTTAATCTCTGCCTTACCTATGCGTGAAATCAACACACGTAATATGTACTTAGAGACATAATATTGTAAAGAAACAATAATGTACTTAAGCATATCATGGTAAATGACTTCAAACTCATTCGATATCATAAGGATTAGACAAGTCTATTATGAAACCAAACTTCTTTCATACTATTATCATAGACATCGTTAGTGTCCAACGTACCTTTCTTTCTTGTACATTTTTTCTTTAGTAATTATTCGTAATTTTAGTTATGACATCCTTTTATGCCTTAATGATCCTTTCATGCATTTAGTTATGGAATCCTTTCATGTCTTAATGCACCCTTTCATGCATTTTAGTTGTGGCATCCTTTCATGCCTTAATGCATATTTTCATGCATTTTAGTTATGGCATCCTTTTATGCCTTAATGCATCCTTTCATGCCTTAATGCATCCTTTCATGCATTTTAGTTATGACATCCTTTCATGCCTTAATGCATCCTTTCATGCATTTAGTTATGGCATCCTTTCATGCATTTAGTTATGGCATCCTTTCATGCCTTAATGATAACATATTAATTACTATAAACATACATTAACTTAAAACGTTCTAATTTGAATCATTGCAAATTTATTCATCTCAATAATTACAATAAATGTACTCACCTGATAATCCCCGCTAATAGGGTGTAGATGTCTAGCTAATTAGAAACTTTATCATTCCCCTTTTTCTTGCTAGATTTAAGAGCTTGATGACGATACACAAGCATCCATTACGTACACATAACATACGATGTTAGTATACTCCTTAACATTATACTTTAATCTATTTAAAAGTACCATTATTTCAATTTCTATAACAATTTCAAACTATCTTGTAGTTCCAAACTCAATAGTATCGGTACTACTACCCTGATATCAATACTTCTATACTATGGTAATGATACCCCTTTCAGTATCGATACCATTTATATTCTGTGTTAGCATGGTATCGATACCCCTTCAGTATCGATACCATTTTGACATTCTGGATACATGGTATCGATACTTCCCTTTGTTAGTACCGATACCCCAATATCGATAGCACTGCATCAATACCGATATGTTCGTCATATTCTACCTATAGTATCAGTACTGTTTTATTAGTACTGATACCCTTACCCAGATTTACCATTTTTCATCCCAATTTTACTAAATTTCCCTTTAATCTCTTACTTTTACCTCCAATAATATATAAACTTTTCTTACTAACCCACTAACATTCCTTCATTTACCCTCTTAAACATTTAGAATCTTCATAGAACACTTCAACTCAAGAATCATATCATTTTCTAAACATGTTTTTATCATATCTCATGCTTCTAATGCCTTATTCAATCCTTTGACAAGTCAATTCTACTAATAAACCTCAATAAAAATCATATATCAACATATCATTCAAAAACCCATTTCCTTAATCTATATAAAACATTCACCACTTAGTTTTAATCTTCTTTAATCATTCCTTAAGCTTTCATATCACTAAGTTACAAGAGCAACCTAAAATTTAAAGGAAGAACTAACCAATGGAAGTTAGCATAAGCTAGAGAAGAGCACTACCACGTGAGTGAGAAAAAGAAGAATAGAAAGAGCTTATTTTCATGTTTACCCTTTACAATCCTAATAAGGGATATTTAAATTCATTTCCCTCCTAAAAGACCAAAGTGCCTCTTAATTTATCTATTGTTACAATTTAGTCTAAACACTATTTCAATCATTTCCTCACCTTTTACCACTTATTCAAATAAATTTTAAATTTTTAAATCTTTTCAATAAATTTTCTAACCTGATATTTGGGGTATTACAAAATTCCTATAATTAAAAGTGAAGAGATTAAATTTTAAAATTCCAAAAAGTATTAAATTTAGATACATAATAAATTCTTAAAACCAAAATATTGTATAGTTACAATATAAACAATTGCCCTGAATCATGCAAATGTATTAAAGGATGAATGCTATGTTTTGCATATAAAGCCTACCAAATTCATTATGTTACAAACATAACCTTAAATAAAACCAATTTTTTTGCTATGTATTAAATTTTAAAGCTACTAGAGTTTGTGTGTTTTATAGATCAAATTAATTTTTCATTGATTTTGTTAGTCGGTGACGATACTAGTTTGATGTTGATTATCAACCACTGGCTTTTTTTCTTGTTTTTTTAATAAGAATAATTCTACATTTGTGACACATTTTTCTTTATCTTTGTGGCATATTTTCATTTTCTTTCTCGGTCGTTGATCGTTTCTTTTATTTTATATTTCTTAGGATTAGATTTGACGATGCTACGATTGATCAAGATGGTGATTATTTGTAATCCTATTGACCTTCCCCTCTATGGATCCTTTGATTGAATTTGGATACGTAATTTTGCATTTGTGGATAGTTTCTCACGATGCTCACTCTATTTATGGTTCTTGATAGCCTTTCATAATTTAATCCCATTTCGTGGTTCATTATTGATGCAATAAGATTTATTTGTATTTATTTTTTGTTGAGTCTTTTGGTTGGGTTTAACCTTTCTATGTGTAACACCCTAATTTAATCTGACATAGAGATCGAAGGATTAAAACATTACTCGGGACACCGAAGCAACTAACCAAAAATTTTCTTTCAAAATAAATTGTAATTATCATTAAAACAATCAACTGAAAACATGAAGGAAAACATAAGTATCCAAGTTTATAAAAGCGGGGAGCTCCCTAATACACCCCAAAATAACATCATATATTTGTATGAAAATAGATTTACGACTCGAATACAAGAAGGTATATGAATAGTACATGCTCTCTAAAATAAACTCAAGATGTACTCTGATGCCTCAAAGACTGGAACCCAAACCTATGATAAGCTTCTCAAGAGATCTTCTAAGAATTTACGCATGAAACAATTCCAAATGCTAAGCTCACAAGGTCAGTGCTACACAGAGAACATTATTATACTATGTATATCATTATGGGCATGCTAGATGAATAGAAATAAGCATACAAAAACATAAACACAAAGTTGAGGTAGGCATCATGGTGTGGTCGGAGGGTTTATTATATCTCGAGACTCACACCCCTTTAACCTACCTATGATACCCTTGGGTATCTAGGGTGAAATCCAGAACTACTTGGAAACTATACCTACTAGTTTACCCCTTGAAGTACTTGGTACATATATGTCAAGACAGCAAAGATAATTCCTTAGTACTAACTGAGATATATCATATATTCTAATCACAAAGAAGATCGTCATACTTGTTAAAGTAACTCGAGTGTCCTCACTATTCTTGAGTGTCATAAAGGAATAAGTTTTATGTCATATGATTTCTTAAGATTCTCAAGCTTTTGTTGTATTCATTAGTTGTTCTCATTTGTAAGCATATTAAAGAAGTATGGCAGTCTTAAACCCTTTCTCGAACCCTTAGTCTTAAGATAAGCCTCTTGCCCAAATCAGTGTAATGGTACCGATACTAAGCCTCTTCGTATTGGTACAAACTTGGAAATATCAATACCATCCCTTAGTACTAATACCATATATCCATTTAATGTTAGAGAATACCTTATAGTATCGATAACTTAGATAAATTATCAATATTCTCTATTAGGGTACCAATATCATCCTAGGTATCGATATCAATTTTGGATTCAATGTTTATGAAAATAATCAGTATCATTATATTGCTTAGGGTATCGATACTTCTTCTATGTATAGTACGATACTATTGTTATCAAATTTGGCTATTGGAATTTACAACATAATGATGGTATCGATACCCTACCTTTGGGTATCAATACCTTGTAAACAATATCAACCCTATGAACATGTATGATACTATTCAACCAAGAACCCCTTGTTTGGCTATGTGAAATACTATTTTTCCGCAAAAATGACACTCAACTTCACCCTTTCGCCTTATAAGGCCCTTAAGCGTTATTAAAACCTTATGTAAGATTATAGGAATTATAATAAATTATTTTTCATGTGGTATAACATTAAAACCATCTACCATGAATGCACTTTCATGCTCTATAACTTATACAAGCTATCCAACATAAATAATGACTTATATGTGGTATAGATTAGATAAAATTGTGTTACCTTAGTATTAAGTAGTTTGAAAACAACCATAACTCATTCAATCGCAAGCTTGTCTTTGTCTTGCTCTTGGAGCTTTCTCCACCTCTTTCAATAGACAAGAATCAAGGAAAGGAGTTACTAATTCATTGAAGGACTTGAAAAGAGTTAGGGAAGCTTCATACAATCTAAAATTTATCAAAACTGAGTTAGATTAACAAGGGCATCTAAACGCCACTAACCCCCACTTATGGTCACAATGGCCAAATCTTGACATTGTGGGTTTAAATGGAAGCTCTAGGGATATTGGTTGAGGATCTTACCTTCACTATTTCGTACTAGTGATGATGGTAGATTTATTTCCTTAGCCCTTACATTTGGTCTCAAATAAGAAATATCTTTTTATTTATAATCAGACTCAACTCAAGCCTAAGCCAACTCAAACTTGAACAAGGCTTCCTACAAGGCTAATGGGTTAATCCAATACACTCTGGGTTAACCCAAACTTCTATCTCGAAATTCAAGACGTTGCACCATGATTGTTCTTATATAATATAAAGTGGTTAGTTTCAATGTTATAGTAAAATATTCAAATTATATATTTAGTTTGCGATGATAATTGTAAACTCTTATTAAAATTTTATATATTTTCAATTTTTAATAAAACTAACCACATTTATTTAAAAGAAATTCAAAACACTACTTGATTTTGTTATAATTAAGATTAAATTCAACCGATATTTTTTAAAATATTTATTTCATCAATTATCTTTTAAAATTAGTTTTAACCTTTGATTATTACATAATTTTTTAAAACATAATATCATTATTGTTCTTATATAAATATAAAATTTTGAGTGAGACTTAAAATCATATATGGACTTGAATCCATGAATGGTTGGAAATAGGTTCTCCGTCCAATGCCAAAGAAAGGTCCCTGTGTGTACCAATACTCAAGAGAACTAGGGCATATATATATATATATATTATATATATATATATATATATATATATTGAGTAGTAATATAAATAAAACTTTAAAGTAATATTAGGAATGGATACGAGATTTAAATTCGATGAGTTCTCACCCGATCTAATTTTATTGAAACAATTTTTAAATGTTTCGAGTTCGAGGCGGAGTAGGGTGAGTTTTGGTTTAAGAAAAAACAGTCGACCCAAAATAATGTAATTATACTTTATATATTTAGGGGTAATTATAATATTATCCTTATTTATGTTTTTTAGTTATATTATTATTTTACTAAATCGGGTCGATTCAAGTCGGGTCGGGTGCATATTTTATTTTAAAAGTGAATTGACTTTCGAATCTGGTGAAGACATCTTAAACTCATTCATGATCGAGTATAAGGTAAAGATGTATTTTTATTCAATCAGATCAGGTGATCAGTAACTCTACCCAACTCTATCCATATTATCCTAACAAACAAAACTAATAAAATAAATAATTAATATAAAAATAGATTTTAGTGTTCATCTTATGCATTACACCCGCCACTAATATGGACGGACAAACAATAAAGGCGAGAAAGATAACTGTCCTCAAATTTTGATGGTCTAATTATTTTAGGCTTCTGATAGTTTTGAAATCATTATGACTAAATCTTTATTTCTTTCAATTTTTTGGCACAATTTTTTTAGGAGGTTATTAGTTTTAAAAATAAAATTAAAGTTTTGAATTATATTATTTATTTAATTATTTTTAAAACTTTAATATTTTAAAATTAGTAAAATTAAATATTATTTCTTTTTTATAATTTTATTATTTTATAACTATTTATTTTAAAATTAAATAATTTACTTTTTTTTATATAGTTTAATTCTAACTTGATCACGGACTACTAAAAGGAGGGATTATCGCGATGCATAATGCATTTACGTCACGGCTTGATGTAACTCAGCATTTTCGTTTCAATCCTGAAAAGTCTTTGGTTTAGCGTTATATGGAAAAGAACCGTGGAAGATATATTTGTCAAACCTGTCACTTCGTAAGGATAATTAAGCAGTTTCCAAATCATAATTTTATTAATAATTTATTTATTGAACACGATTTTATTAAATTAATTTAAATATGTATAAATTTAGTTTATTTTTATGTAATAATTTAAATATGTATATATTTTTGAAAAATTTAGTCTCCTTTTGTCTTTGCCGCCTCTTCTCTTGAAAAATGGGGAGTTGTTTGGCTCATTAAGTCATCATTTAATGAGCATATTTTGATGCACTCACGTTTAACTATAGATCAAAGTTATTAGACTTAGTCCTAAATTATATTATTTTAAAAAGAAAATAACTTCAGTGACCAAAAATCCCATATAATATACGATTTTAACCAACTTTTTCCGGATTTGCCAAAATGACCAACAAAATCGCAATGCGATCGCTAATTCGCAATGCGATCTCAATTATCGCAAATCAGTTTCCAGATTCGCAACGCGATTATGACTATCGCAATGCGATTTTCCAATTTCGCGTTGCGATTTTCCCAATTCGCAATGCGAATAAGTAAATCGCAATGCGAATTTGGAAAATCGCAATGCGATACTGACTATCGCAATGCAATTTTCCTAATTCGCATTGCGATTTACATAGCGACATTCGTATTAACGCGTATTTTTTTTCAAATTCCAAACACGAATTTTTCTTAATAAATCGGAAACTGAACCGTCCACAGTAATCGCAACTAACCTCAAACCTAAATCACAACACTCAGTCCCATCTCATCTCTCACTCTCTACGGCGAAATCCGTCCCCATCTCCGAAATTTCCGTCCATCACCGGCGAAATCCCTCAAACCATTCACAGTCAAAAATCCCTCAATCATTCAGAAATGGAAAATCAACCTCCGAGGGTTAGTTTTGTTTTATTTTTATTTTGAAATTTTTGCATTATTTTAGGTTTTCATATTGAGATGATGATAAGTTTACTGGTAATTTCAATAATAGATTAACCATTTCACTTAGATTCTTATTAAATTCATTCGATTGCTGCCATACTGCTAAACTGTTTAGCCTGTGAAGTTAGTATTGTCTTTGTTTTGTCTTTTGGTTGAAGTAATGCAGAAGAAGATAGTTTCGAGAATGAAAATCGCAACACGGAAATAACTATCGCAACGCGAAATAAAAATCGCAACGCGAAACCAAAATCGCATTGCGATTTCATTTCGCGTTGCGATTCTCTCGTTGGGATTTTCATTTCGCGTTGCGATTTTCATTTCGCATTGCGATTTTCATTTCGCGTTGCGATTCTCTCGTTGCGATAGTCATTTTGCGTTGCGATTCTCGTTGAGATAGTCATTCCGCGTTGCGATTCTCATTATCTCGTTGCGATTTTCATTTCAACCAAAAGACAAAACAGTGTTGCAAATTTTAGTTTCAAGAATAAACTACTATTTATGTTTATTGTTTTTGGTATATTGACAGTGTAGTTTTGGTATATCTAACTTGGTATGTTATGTTTTTGTAGAAATTTTTTTCGGCTTCATGACATTAAGGAATAAAGTTAGCATAGCCACTACAATTGCTTCGAAGCTTTCACCTGCAAAAAGAAAATTATTTGAGGAAACCTGCTTCGGGCCATGGCTGAGAGTACAGCATCCGGGTGGAGATGCTAATTTGACCCATTTGTGGCTTCAGACCATGACTAGCGATCTACCCGACAGTATACAACGTGGTGAGGAAGAGATATGGTTTCATTTTCCATCGGCGTATACTTGTTTTGGGCGGAAGGAGTTCTGCTTAATCACTGGTCTACGATTCGGACACGATGATGTAGGCCGGTACACTCGTCATCACCCGCCCATCATGGTTATCCAGGGTTTTTCCTGATGAGTCAATAGAGAAGCTGGACTTACAGTCGACGACATGAAGAAATTGTTTAATAAGAAAGATGATTTTACTCGGATGAATGACGTCGATGTTGTCCGAGTATGCCTTCTACTACTTTTGTATGCCGGCTTTTAGGCAGAGAGGCCAGAAACCTATTCCTCAGGAGCTAAATTATGGTAGAGGACCTAAATGCATGGAATCTGTTTCCGTGGGGTTCGTATATATGGAAAGCTACATGGACTAAGTGTCGTCTGCCTTTGATGACCGCAAAAGTTTGCGGGCGAGGGTCGAATACACTTTGTCAGGCTTTGTTTGGGCCTTTAAGGTAAGAATTTCTATATAATGTTTTCAAAATTATAATTAATTATTTAACAATACTAATGTTTGTTTATATGTTTGTAGATTTGGATATTCGAGGCCTTTCCCGCCATGAAGACATATGCAATAAAAGCTTCAAATGATATTCCCAGGGCTATTTCCTGGAAGAGGAAACGTCTGTTGGATTGGGAAGACTTAATACCATATGCGACAATAAATAATGTAAGTTAACACAAATACTATCATATAAACAAGTTATTAATAGTAGACATTTAACTTTGTTTGAGTTTTATATTTTTAGGAGGCCAACATTCCATTAATGAGACTGACACCCACGGAGGCTGAGCTTGCCACTGATTGGTGGCAAGCTAGTCAGCGTTTTCTTGATGGCACGAATGATGAGCAGCCTCCACTTCCTCCACTTCGAGAGCCATCACCTCACCCAGAGCCATCACCTGATCGACCGACTATACACCTCTACAACGAGAGCCATCACCTATCCCGTCACATCGAGCCTTCTCCACCATCACCTCATGATAGGCGACCGGCAAAGATGCCACGATTCTATCTCCCTGTTCTCCACCTCCATGGGATGAGTCAAGGGAGTTACGTGATGAGGTCAATGCCTTGCGTGAGGAGATCGGTACTCTACGCGATAACGATGGTTCATGGCGTGTGGAGGTGTCTACTTACGTGGTGAGGTTGCTCTCTACGTGAGATGGTAGTATCGTTGCAGAATGAGGTTCATACTCTACACAATGAGGTAAGTTTAAGATTTCCATATTTAACTGATGATAAATTTACTCGTAATTTCACTTAAATTAACCATTCACTTAGATTGCTTAGTAAATTATTCGGTTGCTGCCAATACTGCTAAACTGTTTATTAACACTGTGAAGTAGTATTTGTCTTTTTGTTTTGTCTTTGGTTGAAGAAAATTTATTCGGTGCTGCCAATTCTGCTAAACTGTGTATTCTTTAACACTGTGAAGTTAGTATTTGTCTTGTTTGTCTTTTGGTTGAAAGTTTGAAATATTTGTCTTTGTTTTCACTGTTTAAATATCATGTCTGTTTATTTACTGATTTGTATTTAATTATTTAGCGGACCGATAAGGTGGATGCTTTACGTCAGGTTTTTCTTGCACGACAGAGTTCACGCATCAGACGGCGTGCACGTGCTATTAAGTCTCCGTATACCCCAATAGTGCGAAGACACCGCAAGAAGAAGCCGACTCGCCTGTCATCCCTCAAGAGTCCACTCCTATCGTTGAAGAGGCCCCTATCATTCCTCGAGAGTCCCTCCCACCGTTCAAGAGGCCATGCCATCGTTGAAGAGATCCCTCCCACCATTCAAGAGCCCGATTCACATGGCGTCATATGTAGGATTCTTGAGAAACCCTCTGACGTTTCGGACATGATGGATTCAAGTTGGCTCTCGTATGAGTTACGGCCAGTACCATACCGGTATCTGAAGTGGAGAGGAAACAACTACCGGACACAATCTGGATAACACCCTTGGCTAAGACGCAGTTGATTTTTATCTACATGAGCGAAGCCAGGGGTGTTTCACTGATATATGCAAGCTCAACGATGATATCTATTTGTTGCTTGATCGGTCTTGGTGGGGCGTATTATTAGGGGTCGAAGACAATGGCTATTTCGATGGAGGGTAAGTCTTATATTTTATTATATTTAATTTGATTATTTTTTTTAAATTTATGTAAGTTACTAATATATGTCTTTTTTGTAAAACAGCATATCGATGCGTGGGTGTACGTCTTCTAATAATTAGGAACTTAAGGAAAATAAAAGAAATACCGATATACAATTATGCCGACGTCTTTTAACGCCGTTCACTTGAAGAATCAACGAGATGAATCATTTGCGGGCAATGGACAAGCTAAACTTTATCCTGCATGGTGGGAGGTCGATAAGGTTAGTGTTTATTTTAGATTGAGTTTAAAGGTATTCATAAATAAGTGTGCAAATGAATGAATATTACTTATGATTGCAGGTGTTATCCCTGTTTGGAACGTAACCATTGGCTTCTCGTCGAGCTTCAGATCCCATCCCTTAAGGCAATAGTATATGACAGCATGATAAATTACATATCATTGGCTGATTTAAGAGATATTATTAAGGGATGGAGCTCTTATTTGGCTAAATTTTGGATGCGATAAATTATTGGACTCGTTCTGGAAACAAGAAGCAAAAGAAGCTCAATATTACAGTTAGCAGAGACGAGACCGCACCACAACAAACAAAAAGACCCAGAGGGGATGTGGTCCTCGTATGCTTGGCGTTGGACCGTTGATCACAGGAAGTATAAAGTATCTACCTCCCACCGATATAGATAGAGCTGCAGTAGGCTTGTGGTTTCGACATTATATGGCTAGATCGATATATACGAGACGCTGCTACTGCATCCGCGTTATAAAAATATCCATAAACATTGGTATGTTTATAGGCTTGTGGTTTGAAAATGTTTGGTTAAGTACCTAGAATTCAATAATTTGCTATTTGTAGGTTTTAGATGTGTAGAAAGTGTTGTTTGAGCAAATGTTTGGTTTATGCAGGTTAATCTCAGAAGTGAGCGCGTGAAATGATGTATGGCTACAAAAGTTGATTCAATAGTAGAAGTGTTATTTCTCTAAGATTATTGCTTATTTTTTGATTGTTTAATGATTTGTAAAAGGTGATTTGTAAAAGTTGATTTGTTTAATTGATGTTAACATAATTTTATTTGTGCTTGTTTAATTGATTGAAATGTAATGGTTGTTTTGTTGATTTCAATCTGCATTATGTTGAAGGCAAAAAGTACTATCGCAATGCGAAATGAAAATCGCAACGCGAAATGAAAATCGCAACGAGAGAATCGCAACGCGAAATTAAATTCGCGTTGCGATTTTCATTTCGCATTGCGATTCCCTCGTTGCGATTTCATTTCGCATTGCGAAATTCGCGTTGCGATTTTCATTTCGCATTGCGATTCTCTCGTTGCGATTTTCATTTCGCATTGCGATAGTAATTTCCGCGTTGCGATAGACATTAAGATGATTGCCTATTAAGTGATAACAACTGAACAGATCATAGCAATTTTCAAACTCAAGTTACTAATACATGCCTAACTGAAAATGTTAAAAGTTCACACATAAAATCTACATAATACAACGTTTGCATTTAAAAATCACCTAAGTTAACAGTCCCAAAAGGTGAAGCCAGTTGTGATTGGGATTTTAAAGATGATTGCGATTTTGATTGCCTTTTTCTTGACACCATATGAGCTTTGGATTTTGATGATGATCCATATTTTGGTAGAGGAAAAGATGATTGTGATGGCACTGGTGATCCACATGTCAACCTTGTATGACCACTTTCCTTGCACCGACTACATGTCGATCTCTTCTTCTCTTCACCCTTAGACGGTATACGATCGTGACTTTTTTGATCGGCCAGGTAGCCTTCTGTCCATGGCTGGTGGCAAAACTATTTGTAAGTCATCTGGTATGTCCCACTCAGAAGGATGTGGAATAGGGTAGACAATCTCGGCATAAGTCTGTCGATATACTTCTGTAGTGTAGCAATCCATAGCGTATGTGCTTGAATCATCTTGGTTTAGATGAAGAGCAACTTTTATAACATGGCCACACAGATAACCAGATGTTTGCCATTTCATACAACTACACGTCCTTGCATTTAGATCGACAAGCCCATTTAAGTTATTATCCAGTACTTCAAACAAAGTGTTTGAACATGGTTCAACTCTCCATGACGTTGACTTCACAACACGTTTCGTTATCTTTTTTTCAGTCCATGGTGTAACACGATGTTCCAATGTTCTTGTAAATTTAAATAAATAATACTTATTAAAATATATGATAAGTTACGAATTCAAAGAAATAATACCTGCATGGTTTCTTTTTCTTGTAGTACCACTGTTGAATAGAGGCTCGAAAAAACTCCATTAACATAATAATGGGTAATTTCCGGGAATGATGACTTAGAGCGTTGATTGATTCTGCACTATTAGACGTCATGAAACCATATCTTGCTCCAAGTTGATGTACTCTTGACCATCTTTCAAACCCGACATCTTCTAGTGTTTGAGCACACTGAGGCAAAACACGTCTTAAACAGTTTATATGCTTACTGAAATCCACTTCCTGATAAGCTTTTACAGCCTTCCAGTATGTCCATTTGTGCTTTTTTATACCAGCAGACCTTGATTTTAGATTTCTATACAAATGAACACCACAAAGTCCATGAAAAGCATCTGGGAAACACCTTCTAACAGCGTTGTCAATTGAGTTTGCCCTATCGGATATGATTGTCAGATTGCTAATAGGACCTATGCAATCCCTAAGATGCCCCATAAACCATGTCCATGAATCAGAGGTTTCAGATTTGCCAACCCCGTAAGCTATTGGTAATATCGCATTGTTAGAATCCATGGCTACTGCTAATAAGTTTACTCCAAGGTATCGACCTTTCAAATGTGCTCCGTCAACTATAATAACTGGGCGCATGCAAGTAATAAACGAACGAATCTACAAAATAATATACACAAGAAATATAATCATTTAAATGTGAAATGCATGTAACTAACAGAAATGAGTCAACAGAATTATATTGATTTACTAACCGCAACACCAATGGCGATAAACAACAACTCAAAGCATCCATCTCTATCTGTTTTGATATGAGTTACCGACCCAAGATTTTTCAGCTTTAAATTGTGACAATAAGCTGGCAGTTGGGCAAACGATGCTTCTGGCGACCCCCTCAACAATTCCAAGGCATAACATTTGGCTCTCCAAGCTTGAGAATATGATATACTAATCTTGAACCGAGCATTCATGTCAGTCATAATTTCATGTCCCCGATATACCCTGCCATTCAAAAACATTAACTCAGCCAGAAAACCACCCAACACCTTTTTGTTTGCCTGTCTATGGTGAGGAAAAACTTGGGTTCTTGAACATGTATGTTTATCAATAAAAGTCCTAACTTGAAACATTTCACAATCTTTTATCCTCTTTGCAATCATACGCCACGTACAGTTTTTGTCAATCATACACCTTGTTTCGAAACGATCTTTGCTTGATTTGTTAACTTTTAGTTGATAGCCATCTTCCACACATTTCGTATACAAAGCTATCTTCAAGTCTTTCTTTGTATCAAAACAATCATCTTTCTTGATACAAATAACTTTTGTGTAACAATCAACTGCTTTCTTTACCAACTCTTCTTCCGGTATCTGAAGTAATTCTGGCATATTCCAGTTATACTCCTGTGGCATTTTCTTTTCTTCGGGGACTTTTTCTTCTTCTTTTTCTTCTTCAGGATTATATGAATTACAGAATGGATGTTCAACATGTTCATTCACAGCCTCCACTTCCTCCTCATTATCATCAACAACATCTTCCTCGGCAACGGTTGTTTCATCATCAAAATTCGGGTATTGACCAATATCAAAATCATTACACGTAGGGTCTGTTTTCTTCTGAAACATCATCAAAATCCGAGTATTGACCAATATCAAAGTCCGGGTATTGACCAAGATCAAATTTCGAATACTGACTAGTACTCACAAATTTTTCTGTTGGCTCATCATCGTCTAATTGGTTAATACGAAAACCGGAATTTGGTGCTGAAAGTTGATTGGGATTTGGATTAGAGAAAGGTTGTGGGTTTTGAGAAAAACTTAGTTGATTACTACCCGCTACTGACCCAATAATACTACTTCTAGGTTCAACAACATACAATGTAACATCATCACTTGAAACACTAATGTAAGCAATGAATCGTTCAACATCTTCATTGTCGGTTAACAAATAAACTTTACCATTCCTCTGATAAGATAGCCTAAATCCACTTAGGGGCTCTAAATTCAATTTCTTTGAAACACGTAACATTAGAGTTTCATAAGTTAACTTTTTTAATGACAGTTTTAGTTGAAGATTCATGGGTAAAGGCATATATTGTAAAACACCATGAACATTCTCCCATGACCCTCCAAAACACAAATCTATCCAAACATGATCAACATTAGATGATTTCATGGTTGAAAATTAATTTACTAAACAAACGAGCTGCGAAACTAAGACCTGTTACCGGATGGGGAAGGATGTAGGAACGGATGTCGCCGGAGAGAGTGATAGATGGAGATGGAATGAGTTGCGATTTAGGGATTTAGGTTATGAGTTGCTGCTTCTGCGTAGATATATACACAAAAAATTTGTGTTGCGAAACTAAAACCTATTGCAAACTTTGAAAATCGCATTGCGATTCTGTATTATCTCGTTGCGAAAGTAAGTATCGCGTTGCGATTTTTCTAATTCGCAATGCAAATAAGTAAATCGCAATGCGATACTGACTATCGCAACGAGATAATACAAAATCGCAACGAGATTCTGACTTTCGCAATGAGATTCTGAAAATCGCAATCATCTTCAAAATCCCAATCACAACCAGCTTCACCTTTTGGGAGTGTTAACTTAGGTGATTTTTAAATGCAAACGTTGTATTATGTGTATTTTATGTGTGTACTTTTAACATTTTCAGTTAGGCATGTATTAGTAACTTGAGTTTGAACATTGCTATGATCTGTTCAGTTGTTATCACTTATTAGACATTCATTTGACTATCGCAACGGGGAAATCGCAACGCGAAAATGGAAATCGCAACACGAAAATGGCTATCGCAATTCGAAATGAAAAATTGCAACGCGAAAATGGCTATCGCAACTAGAAAATCGCAATGCGAAATGAAAATCGCATTACGATTTTCTCGTTGTGATTTTCATTTTGCATTGCGATTTTCATTTCGCATTGCGATTTTCTCGTTGCGATAGTCAGTTTCGTGTTGCAATAGTCTGTTTTGCCTTCAACATAATGCAGATTGAAAATCAACAAATCAACTATTACATTTCAATCAATTAAACAAGCACAAATAAGAATTATGTACACACCAATTAAACAAATCAACATTTACAAATCATTTTTTACAAATCAATTAAACAATCAAAAAATAATAATAATTCTTATTTCCTCATCAATTATTGAATCAATGAATCAACTTTTGCACCCGTACATCCATTTCACGCAGCTCACTTAAGGATTAACCTGCAAAAACCAAACATTTGCTCAAACAAAGACTTCCTACACATCTAAAACCTATAAACAACAAATTATTGAATTATAGGTACTTAACCAAACATTTTCAAACCAAAAGAAGTATATATGTTAACAAAACTTGCATTTGACTTACCAATTAACAATGGATACTTTCATAACGCGGATGCAGGTAGACAGCGTCTAGAATATATCGCTCTAGCCATATAATGCCGAAACCACAAGCCTACTGTAGCTCTATCTCTATCGGTGGGAGGTAGAAACTCTATGCTTCCCGTCGTCAAACGCGCCAAGCACATGCATACGACAGGACCACAATCCCCTCTGCCTCCCGGCGATTGTTGTGGCACGGTCTCGTCTCTGACAACTGTGACATTGAACTTCTTTGGCTTCTTGTGTCCAGAATGAGTCCAATAATTAATCCCATCCAAGAATTTAGCCAAATGAGAGCTCTATCCCTTGATAATATCTCTCAAATCAGACAGTGATATGTAATTTATCATGCTGTCATATACTATTATCTTCAGGGATGGGAGCTGAAGTTGGACAAGAAGCCAATGATGACGTTCCAAAACAGGGATAAACACCTACAATCATAAGTAATAATTCATTTATTTGCGCACTTATTTATGAACACCTTTAAAAAATTTAAAAAATAAACACTAACCTTATCGACCTCCCACCATGCAGGATAAAGTTTAGCTTGTCCGTTGCCCAACGAAAATGATTCATCTCGTTGATTCTTCAAGTGAACTGCCTGAAAAGCCGCCAGCATTATTGTATATCGCGAATTTTTTTTATTTTTCCTAAGCTTCCTTATTATTAGAAGACGTGACACCCACGCATCGATATGCTGTTTTACAAAAAAAAGACATATATTAGTGAATTACATTAATTTTTAAAAAAATTAATCAAAATCATATATAAGTCAAATATAAGACTTACCTCCCCATCGAAATAGCCACTGTCTTCAACCCCTAATAGCACACCCCACCATGACCGATCAAGCAACAAAAACATTTCATCGTTGAGTTTGCTTATGTCAGTGTAACACCCTTGGCTCCGCTCATGTAGATAAAAATCAACTGCGGTCTTAGCCCAAAGGGTATTATCCACAATTGTTTCCGGTAGTTGTCTCCTCTCAACTTCAGATACCGGAAGGGTACTAGCCGATAACTCATACGAGAGCCAACTCTCATTCATCATGTCCGGAACCGGTGGGGGTTTCTCAATACTTCGATATATTACCCCATGTGAATCGGGCTCTGGAATGGTGGGAGGGACCTCTTCAACGATGACAGTGGCCTCTTGAACGGTGGGGGGGGACTCTTGAGGGAGGATAGGGGCCTCTTGAACAATTGGAGGGGACTCTTGAGGGATGACAGGTGAGTCGGGCTTCTTTTTGCGGAGTCTTCGCACCATTGGGGTGAACGGAGACGTAATAGCACGTCCACGCTGTCTGATGCGTGAACTCCGTCGTGCAAGGAAAACCCGACGTAAAGCTTCCACCTTATCGGGCCGCTAAAAAAAAATTAATACATAAATCAGTAAATAAACATACATGATATTAAACAAAGACAAATATGTTTCAAACTAGCATTGTATTCACCCAAGTCATTATTCTATCATAGTTCACAAAATGCTCAGATAACATTCCAGAAGTAAGCACTTATATAAACATTTAAAAGGACAACATATATAAACATTCCAGAAGAAGAATAGTTTACTTTCGCAACACGAAACTTAAAATCGCAACGCGAAAATGACTATCACAACACGGAAATGGCTATCGCAATGCGAAATGCAAATCGCAACGACAAAATCGCAATGCGAAACACAAATCGCATTGCGACTTTCATTTTGCATTGCGATTTTGTCGTTGCGATTTTCATTTCGCATTGCGATTTTGTCGTTGCAATTTTCATTTCGCATTGCGATAGCCATTTCCACGTTGCGATAGTCGTTTTCATGTTGCGAAAGTAAACTATTCTTCTTCTGCAAATTGAAACTTGAATGGATTGCATTACTTCAACCAAAAGACATAAACAAAACCAAAAACAAATACTAACAAAAACAGTTTAGCAGTATTGGCAGCAACCGAATGAATTACGAGTATGAAAAATCTTAAACTTACCTCGTTGCGTAGAGTATGAACCTCATTCTACAACGATGCTACCATCTCACGTAGAGCGGCTACCTCACCGCGTAATGTAGACACCTCAACACACCATGCACCATCGTCTTTGCGTAAAGTACCGATCTCCTCACGCAAGGCATTGACCTCATCACGTAACTCTCCTAACTCATCCCGTTGAGGTGGAGAACAGGGAGATAAACATTGTGGCATCTTTTCCGGTCGCCTATCTTGCGGTGATGGTGGAGAAGAGGCTCGATGATGTGACAGAATAGGTGATGGCTGTCGTTGTGGAGGTGTATAGTCGGGTCGATCAGATGATGGCTCTGGGTGAGGTGATAGCTCTGGGCGAGGTGATGGCTCCCGAAGTAGAGGCTGCTCATCAACCGTTCCATCAAAAAAACGCTTACTAGCTTGCCACCAATCAGTGGCAAGCTCAGCTTCCGTGGGTGTCAGCCTCTGTAGAGGAGTGTTGGCATCCTAACAATATAAAAGCTCAAACAAAGTTAAACGTGTACTAGTAATAACTTGTTTATAAACATATGGTAGTATTTATGTTAACTTACATTATTTATTGTCGTATACCATAGTAAATCTTCCCATTGCAAGGTCCGTTTCCTCTTCCAGGAAATAGCCCTGGGAATATCATTTGAAGTTTTTATTGCATATGTCTTCATGGCGGGAAAGGCCTCAAATATCCAAATCTACAAACAATATAATAACAAACATTAGTAATTGTTAAATAATTACTTATAATTTTGGAAACATTATATAAAAATTCTTACCTTAAAGGCCCAAATAAAGCATGTCAAAGTGTATTTGGAACCATCGCCATGCAAACCTTTTCGATCATCCAAGGCAGACGATAACTTATTCCATGTAGCTTTCCATAAATACGAGTCCCACGGAAATAGGTTCCACGCATTTAGGTCTTCTACCAATTTGATTAGATCATTTGGAATAGGTTGTCTGGCCTCTCTGCCTAAAAAGCCGGCATGCAAAAGAATTAGAAGGCATACTCGGATAACGTCGACGTCATCCATCTGAGTAAAACCATCTTTCTTATTCAACAATCTTGTCAGGTCTTCTACGTGTAGATTCGGCCTCTACAGCTCAAGAAAAACCCGGGATAGCCATGATGGGCGGGTAATGTGTCTAGTGTACCGACCTACATCATCGTGTCTGAAGCGTAGACCGGTGATTAAGCAAAACTCCTCCCGCCCAAAACACGTATACGCCGGTGGAAAATCAAACCATATCTCTTCATCACGACGTTGTATAGTCTCTGGTAGATCGCTAGTCATGGTTTGAAGAAACAGATGTGTCAACATCGCATCTCCACCGGGATGTTGTACTTTCAGCCATGGCCCGAAGCATGTATCCTCAAACATTTTTCTTTGTGCAGGTGAAAGCTTCGACGCAATTGTTTTAGCCAGGCTGACTTTATTTCTTAAGGTCAATTGAGCCGAATAAAAGTTCTACAAAAACAATAAACATACTAAGTTAGATATACCAAAAACTACACTGTGAAGATATACCAAAAATAATAATAAACATAGAGTAGTAGTTTATTCTTCAAACTTAAATTTGCAACACTGTGAATTTCGTATTTGTCTTTGTTTTTTGGTTGAAGTAATGCAATTCATTCAAGTTTCAATTTGCAGAAGAAGAATAGTTTCTAAAAATGAAAATCGCAACACGAAAATGACTATCGCAACGCGAATTTGACTATCGCAACGAGAGAATCGCAACGTGAAACTAAAATCGCGTTGCGATTTGCATTTCGCGTTGCGATTCTCGATTGATTTAATAAGCAATCTAAGTGAAATGGTTAATCTATTATTGAAATTACCAGTAAACTTATCATCAATTTCAATATGAAAAACCTAATAATAATGCAAAAATTTCAAAAAGAAAATAATTAAAAAAACTAACCCTCGTTGGTTGATTTGGTTGATTTTCCATTTCTGATTGTGAGGGTGGCTCTGAGAGATGGAGATAGATGGATTTCGTCGGAGATGGGGACGGATTTAGTCGGAGATGGGTGAGAGAGTGAGAGATGGAGATGGGACTGAGTTGTGATTTTAGGTTTTAGGTTATGAGTTGCGATTACGGGATATACTGTGGACGGTTCAGTGTTCCAATATATTAATATTCGTGTTTGGAATTTAAAAATAAAATACTTGGCCAGGATACTAATGGCGCTTTGAAAATCGCATTGCGATTATGTATTATCGCGTTGCGAAAGTCAGAATCGCGTTGCGAAAGTCAGTATCTCGTTGCGATTTTGTATTATCGCATTGCGATAGTAAGTATCGCATTGCGATAGTTAGTATCGCATTGCGATTTTCCCAATTCGCGTTGCGATTTACTTATTCACATTGCGAATTGGGAAAATCGCAACGACACTGTAGACCATCGCAACGCGATTTTCAACTATCGCAACGCGAATTTGCGATAATGGAGATCGCGTTGCGAATTAGCGATCGCATTGCGATTTTGTTGGTCATTTTGGCAAATCTAGAAAAAGTTGGTTAAAATCGTATATTATATGGGATTTTTGGTCACTGAGGTTATTTTCTCTATTTTAAATGTTATTAATTATAATTTATAATATTTTGATGATGTATTTAAAGATAAATCATGATAATTTTAGTTTTTTAATAATTATAATTTTATTTAAAAAATAAATTATGATATATATATATATATATATATATATATATATATTATATATTTATATGTACTTATATTTTTGTAAATAAAAGTCCATATCTATTTATATTAGAAGTTCATATAGATTTCTTTTGAAACCCATTAAATAAGACCTAATGATGAATTATAAAAACACGTTTACAAATTCCTAAAAACCCATTATATAACCCATTACATTTGTTTTTCTTAAAAAAGGAAAAACCTTGTTGTTAGAATTTATTTTTTGTCTCCCATTGTATTAGTTTGGCGGTTTCCCCTCCTTTTTCACTTTTGCTTTGGGAAGATGTAAACATTAAATGAATTCATTTTTTAGGTTCTCGAAAAAATATGTCATCTCACTTGAGACAATTTTCCTTAAAATAAGGTTCATTTGACCCGAGACAGTTTCTCTCGAAATAAAATTTTTATCTCACTTGAGAAAAATTCCCTCGAAACAAATTTCATCTTAATCGAGACAGTTTCTTTTGAAACAAAATTTTTATCTCACTTGAGAAAGTTTTCCTTGAAACATATTTCATCTCACTCGAGACAATATTTTTACATGATTCAACCCGCAAAGGGGAGTCATCCCAAAATTGACTTAACTAACAAAGGATGAGTCGTCTGCAATCTAGCTTAACTCAATAGCGAGGAGCTCTTTTCTAATCAATTTTTTTTCAACTTCACAGCGAAGGATATTGGATTCAAAAAAATTTCAAACTTAACTTAACTCACAATGGATGAGTTGTCTGCAATCTTGCTAAACTCAGCGGCGAAGAGCTAGTTTTTAGTCAAGACTTTTAAACCAAAATTTAACTTCACGAAGAAGGATATTTGGGTCTGAAAGCACGTTTAAAATTGATTCAATTCGTAATAGTGGACTCGTCTACAATCTAGTTGAACTCAGCGGTGAGGAGCTAATTTCCATTCAAGTTTACGAGTCAAATTTTAACTTCATAGTGAAGGATATTTGACTCAAAGAACATCCAAGATTTGACTTAACTAGAAATGAGGAGTCAGCCTTAACTTTAATTCCTTAGATAGATGAACCAATCATCCAAACTTACTTTAGTATTCACAGGCACACTAACCAATTGTTATGTTAACTTTTGTATATTCAATTACTTTAGGAAGAAGATGAACTAGACGAAGATTTTCAATTCCATATACTTGAAGATGTAGATAAATCCCAAAATTGACTCAAAAATGCCCAATCATTCTTGAAGATGTAGAAAAAGTGAAAAATCATATCAATAGAATATGAAAGGAAAACGATGACACCATGGAATGAAGTTATATCAACCAAACGATGACCCATTTTCATTTGGCTCACTTTTTTCAAGACCCAAACATTTTTATTCAAGCTCATTTTTGAAGCATGATACATCATCCAACTTGCAAATTTTTTAAAGCAAAATTTGTGCATTTTCAAGGTATGATATCTTCTTGAAATATGATTGCCTTTGAGATATTTTTCCAACTCATTTTGAAAATCCTTATTTAAACGTCAGGAACTCAAGATATGTTTATTTCAGCGAATACTGCTTGTAGAAAATTGAATGCTGGCTCAATACATGAATTTTAATTTATTAAAAATTTTCAATAATTTTATTGAATATTTGTTATTAAGATCAACTTTATACTTTCCATAACATATTGAGGATCTTTTTATTATTTTATTATTTTTTAATTAGTATATCTAGCATTAATAAAAAGATACTAGACTTTTCTCTTTTAGGTTTTGGGGAGCCTATAAATAGACACTCATCTTATGCAAAAGGGAGACATTTGTTTGGCAGAAAAGTGATACTTTAGTTTTGGGGAGAAGAATGGATGAAAAAAAGAGAAGGGGTTTTGCCATTGTAATTTGAGAATAGAAGCAATAAAAGAGAACTTTTGTTTCAAGGCACTTCTCTTTTCATTTATTCTTAGCTTTCATCCTTGTTTTTCTTGATCGGTTACAATTTTATTCTTTTGTTTTTTAAACTTTGTCGGAGCAGAGAAACCGTGGAACAAAGAAAATACTTTCAAATAGATTTTCTTAAATCTAACATTCCTTGAGGTTTCTCCATAAAAACCAACTACTTTTATTTCTTATTCATATTATTTTAATCTTTATATATATATTATTAAAAAATTTATATTATATATATATATATATATCTTTACACATGTAATATTTATATTATATTTGATATCATTTATATTTATTATTAACATATAATTTTATATATATCATATTATATTTTACATTACTATATACATATTTTTACATATTTTATTTACCTCTATTTTTCATAATTTATTACCTTCCTTTTATATTTTTATATTTTTATATTTTTATTATTTTCTTCATTTATATATTTACTATTTTATTATTTTTATTAATTTTAGTATTTATATCCTTTTGCATTTACTTTTTCATATATTTTGGATTTACTATTTATATTGTAATATATTTACTTTTCATTTATCATGTAACACCCCAAATATTGGGTTGGGAGTTTCAAGTTAACCCAGGAGGACCCTAGACAAAGTATACTAGCTTGTATGAAGCTCTAACCCAAGTTTGAATGGACTTAGACTTGGTTAAAGCTCAAATAGTACGAAAAAGGGGTGACATTAGGACTAGTTTGAAATCAGAGGACCTAGGGAGCAACTACACCAATTTATTTTTGAAAGGTCGAAATACCATTAATTGGGATGATATCATGCCTAAAACTTATCTTTTTCCTCCCACAAGTTTGTCTTTATCCTTCCCTCTTCATCTTCTTATTCTTTTCCAAAGAATAATTAAAGGTTGGAACTTTGAGGTCTTACAAGTTCAAATTGTAAACACCAAGGTAAAATTTACAATTTACTCCTCATTAGCTTCCATTTAAGCCTTCAAAATCAAGATTTGGCCAGGTGACCCTAAATGGGGGGGTTTAATAGGGGTTTAAGAAACCATAGATTCCATCTCATTTTTTTTATATATTTAAGTTCTAGGAAATGTTCCTAAACCCATCTTCAGTTCCTAAATGGGTTAATAACTCATTTACTTTATCATGATTAGTAAGAGAGTTTGGGTAAAGTTCAAGGCCAAAGGCAATGAGAAGTTGGTTCCTGGTTGAACTAAGACGTTTTCCAGAAATCTAGCACTAACATAACACATTTCTAACTTATCAATACCAAATGTAGTTCTTTAGATGTGCATGGTCGATTTGTTAAGTTCATGAAGCATGGCCAAGTAAATCATGGTAGATTTCTTTTGTGACGTTTTCAAACATGAAAGATGACTCTTTTTAACCTCTAATAATTCATATAAGATGTTAATAATGCTTGGTGGCCTCTGGAGGGAATATGGGTAGAGTTTGGGTACATTTCCGTGCTCAAAATAGATCACTATGAACACGAGTATTGGTACTAGAAGAACAATACCGATAATGTTCCTCTAAAGGCTCAACACAAGGCAATTGGAGTTAGAAGTATTGATACCAACCCATACGGTATTGATATTTTCCTTAGGAAGTACCAATACTAAAGTAAGGGTATCAATACCAAGTTTTAGAGTTACACCTCAGTAGACCATTTTGATACCGCTACTCAAGGGAGTATCGATACCCTAGAGAGTGTATTGATACTCTAGTTAAGGGTATCAACTCTCACCTTGAAATACTAAACATCTAACCAAAAATTAACATCGATACCGAGGGAATTATTGATACTCAAGTAGGTAAGTAGCGATACTCCCAATAAGAGTATCGATACCCTTGTCATGTCTTGGTTAAGGAATCTTTTTTATTCAAGCATTTGTGTAAAAGGGTCTAGAGTAATTTGAACTTATAAAATAAGACTATAAGTGCAAACATCATAAATGATTATAAGTATAACATAGAAACAAAATAACTACGATGATGTAAAAATAGCCTTTGTATGATGCTCGTGAAACGACTATAACACATGAGCTACTTTCATAGGTGATATCCGTTTGTTCGTTAGAATTATCTGGACACGCCAGATAGTGCTAAATTACTATACTTGTTGACTGGGTGTAGATGCCCTAAGACTCGACAGAGTAAGTTGGTCAGTTGTATGCCTATGATGTAGAAAATTTTGGATCTCACCCAGATACCTGAGGGTATCCTAGGTAGGCTAGAGTGTCATCTTGAGATGCAGAACATTCCTCCTATCACACCTCTAGTCCTACCTCAAGCATGTATTAAATACTTTCATATGCTCATATTTTCACATATCAACATGTTCATGTAATGAATGCTTGTAGTATAGAATAACTATTAGTGTGACACTGAGCATGTGAGCTCAGCATTCATAATTTATTTCTGTGTGCAGGTTAGTAGAGGATCGATGAGAAGCCTATCGCGTAGATACATTCCAGATCAGCCATTTTTCAGGGTATATTTTGAGTCTGTTAGAGGGCATGTACTGTATGGACCTTTTATCATTTCAATTCATAACTCTATTTAAACTTTTATATTATTGGAGATTTATCATTGAGTACTCCCGTATTTTGTAAACCAAACTATTATGTTTTAGCATATTATGTTCATGGATGGTTTTCTTACTATTAATTTCCATGATTTTATGGAAAATTTTTAGGTCAGCCGTTTTAGTGGTCCATGTAATACTTTATTCCTTCGATCTTTAGGTCAAACCAAATTAGGGTGTTACATTTAATGGTATCAAAGCATCAGGTTTAGTCATTTCTAGAACCCGCGGGTCAGATTCAATAAGTGTATATGTTAGTACCTCTAGAGTGTCAATAATACTTAAGTCTCTGGAATGATGATAATATCCTTTCTTTCCTTTCTAATTACATAACTTAAAAGATGAAAGATAGCTCTGTTCCTAGTCATTAGGGTCGAGATGAGAGCCACGACTCCCTTGTTTGCGATATTATGACGAGTTTGTCTTGGACTTAGAGTTTGAGGTACCAAGAGACGTAGGGGTTGATGAGGCGACCTTCTTGAGAGACCTCACATCCGCACTTAGGCAAATAGTTCATGTCATTCCTAGGACGCCTAATACACCATCTACCTCTACAATACCTTCAGGCCCACCCGTAGCACCCCTACAAGATTATCCCGTTGAGAGGCTCTATAGGTAAAAGATCACTAACTTTTATGGTTTTGGGGATGATGACCCCATCACTATAGACCATTGGCTTAGAGAGACTCTCCACATGGTACGCTAGTTACACCTCACTCCCGAAGGTAAGTTGGAGTTTGTCATTGCAGTTTTAAAGGGTGACATGATCGATTGGTGGGAGATAGTAGAGTTGACAATGGAGCTAGAGAGTCCTACTTGGGAGTATTTTATGTTAGAGTTTTGAGAGAAATATATTGGAGAGGCACAAATAGATAAGTCGAGGGACTATTTGTTGCATCTGAAATAGGGCGACATGAATGTACTCGAGTATGAGCGAGAGTTCCTTAGATTAAACCTTTATGCGCGGGAGCTTGTAGCATCATAGGTGCACTGTTGTAGGAGGTTTAGGGAGGCCCTCCACCATGATATCCTTACCCATTTGGTGACCAACCCTCCTCGTGTTTTTGTGTAGTTGACTCAGTAGGCAAAAATAGTTGTGAGAGTGTTGGGTAGGAGAGTACAGACATCAAGTGATTCAGTGAGATATATCTAGAGGGTTCTATAATCATCTAGACCCTCCCAGTCATTAACTTACAGGGCCAAGGGTCCTTAGGGCTTGTGGAGATCATTAACATGTTCATTTAGGATCTAGCTCAGAGTTCTAATAATGGGGGTAGATTAACCCTATGTAAGAAGTCTTTAGCATGAACTTTTGGGTTAGCTTTTATTTGGTTAGATTGGACTCCATCTCACCCAATGTATCCAACTTACGATAGGAGATATCCGAGAAAATGCCATTGGGTGTCTAAAGTTTCCTTCAACTATGGTTCGTTGGAGCATTTCATCAGGGATTATCTTAGAGCTCAAGACACCGCCTCTGCTTCGAGGCAAATATCAGTTCCATTATTTTAGCAAGGCCAAGGGTCTTCAAGAGGTGGAGGGGCTACCTCAGGGTAGCACAATATGGGTACCGTAAGGTATATAGCGGGTCCATAGCCTATAATGGCTTCTCACCAATATGTTGTGCGAGCTCAAGAGGATTGCAACACTGTAGATATGATCTCAGGTACATTTACAATGTTTTCTATTCCTTTCACTACATTAGTAGATCCAAGTTCCACTCATTCCTACATATGCCATGATTTGGTATGAGAGATGAATACTCCAGTTAAAGATTTAGAGATAAAGATGTGAGTGTCTAGTCCCCTAGGGTTAGACGTCCTTGTTGGAAAAGTTCACCGCTGATGTCCAGTAAAATCTAGGGTCAAACCTTCCTAGCTGATCTAATAGATTTGTTGTTTCGAGAATTCGACATAATTTTGGGCATGGACTGGCCCTTGGAGCATGATGCTAGGTTGAAGTGCAAGGCGAGACAACTTAAACTTAGGAAGGAGGATGGAAATTGTCGGAATCGTCTTTCGGTTTGGAGTCGCCACCGATCATTTTAAAGAAATATTTAGGATGATCGAACACCATTTTACCTTATCTGCATTTTACCAGAAATGTGTCGGGTTCGTGATTCGATTACAGTCAAGGAAGAATTAGCACCCTTGTACTTCGCTTTCGGTACCAATTAATTCGTCGGTTGTCTTAATTACGAAAATTTAAATTTAAAAAATTCTATTCAAATTACTTACCTTTGATTTGGTTGGAATTTTTCTAAAAAAACTTTAGATTAAAAACAATACATAAATATTAAATAAATCAAAGAAAAAACATAAAAATAAAAATAAATCAAAAGGAGAAAAAAAAATAAAAATTAAAAAATTAAAGTAAAATCAAATAAAATAATATATAAATCAAATAAATCAATGGAAAAATGTAAAAATAAAAATAAATAAATAAATAAAGGAAAAGAAATCAAAGAGAAAAGAAATGAAATAAAAGAATAAATAAAAATAAAATAATAAATGAATCAAAGGAAAAAATGAATAGTTAAAAATTTAAGGGACCAAAATAAAATAAAAAAAATGTGAAGGAGTAATATGAAGTAAAATTAATTGATGAATCAAAATGTTACAAAAGATTGCACCTTTCACTTGTAATTATCCATATTTACCAAATTAGACTTTTCCACTTTTAAAGCCAAAGTTATTCCATGCGTATAGGTTTAATAAAAACCTAATTACATTCAGACCATGTTCCTTGCGCTGTTTATCTGCTTTCCCATCTCCCTCTTTCTTTTCTTAGATATTTAGGAAACTAACCAGGAAAATAGAGGCCACCATGCACGACCAACTCTTGATCCAGACTTCCGATTCTTTATCGGGTTCTTTCTGTTCATGGTCTCATTCGTTGAGGACATGGATTTCCAATCATTCTTCGCCAAAGGTTGCACCTTTATGCATGTTTTCATGGCTGTGTGGCGGTTATGGTTCGAGAGAAGAGTGGAGGATTTGGCTTCTGACTCGGTTAGGCGAACGGTTGGTGATATTTTATTGACTCTTTTTGGGGTTTTCTCCACTATAAGTTTTTCCCCGAATCACTCTGGTTATTTTTTCTTTTTTTCATTTTTATCCCCCCTCTGCTGCTCATGGTTCCCCCTATTTATAGTTGTTCGCATGGTAGATTTTAGTGACTTGAATCCCAGATTTACCGGGATTAATGAGTTTAGTGGGAAGTTGATTTTGGTGGGTTAAAGGTGTTGAGATTTTCGTGGGATCATGTTGAGTGCGTTGAGAACGAAAAATCAGTGTCAATAGCTGCCCCTCTTTGTCTTTTTTCATAGAACGAAAAATAGGGCAAAGATAAAAGGACACAAATTTTCGTTCGGTGCACATGGGCTTGTAAATAAGCCTGCTCCTATGAGAGTTGTTGACTCCTGAGCTTGGAATCCAACTCAAGGTTTTCGTTGAATTCTTGTCAACTACCCTCCATTGTAGAGTTGAGATTCAAAAAAAAGAAAAGAACGACTCCCTGTCGAATTGAGTTGCGGATGGCTCATTCGTCGCAAAGTCGAGTCCATCTCGAAATGATATAGAATTGAAGCAATAGTTCGGAATTTGAACGGGAATGTGGCTTCTTGTTTGCCGAATTTTAGTCAACTTCGATCTTCTTCTCGGTTTTAGGACCCTGGTTAAAAATTCGACTGGAAAGTAGTTCATTGACTCCACCATGTGGTTGATAGGCCTTCAACCTGAATGAAATCGAACTCGAAAGGTCCTCGTCGACAGATGTTTTTTCTCAACTTAAGCTATGTTACCGGAAAACAATTCCTTGTCACTAAGGCACGGCTAACCCAAATCTTCTTCTCGACTTGAAAACCTCGACTGCAACTAG
The DNA here is from genome assembly GCF_006381635.1 of Hibiscus syriacus. Lineage (NCBI taxonomy): Eukaryota > Viridiplantae > Streptophyta > Magnoliopsida > Malvales > Malvaceae > Hibiscus > Hibiscus syriacus. The sequence goes on from NW_024063472.1 coordinate 243,800, forward strand.
ATAATAGTGCAATTGATGTGTCATCGAGCTGAATGTAATCAAACTCGACAGTTTTGTTGACAGATAGCCCTTCTTGCCTTGAGCTATGATGTAAGCTTGATTTTCCTCTGAGTTAAATGTAATCAAACTAGAAGGTCTTTGGCATATATCCCTTCTCGACTTAAGCTATATTGCAAATGATTTGCCTTGGAGCTGAGCGTAGTCGAACTTGCAGGTCTTTGTTGATAGATAACCCTTCTAGCCTTGAGTTATGCTGTAAATGATGTGCCCTCGAAGCTAAGTGTAATCGAAATCGAGGGTCTTTCGCAGATAGCCTTTCTGGACTGAAGCTATGTTGCAAATGATGTGCCTTGGAGCTGAGCGTAGTCGAACTCGAAGGTATTTGGTTGGAAGATAACCCTTCTCGACTTAATTTATACTACAAATGATGTGTCTTGGAGCTAAGGGTAGTTGAACTCGAAGGTATTTGGTGGGCACGATTCCCTTCGTCATGAAGTTGAAACCGTGGATGACCCATTCATTGTGAAGTTGAGCCTCGAATTGAATATCCTTCGTCGTGAAGTTGAAATCCAAATATTTGTGCTGTTTCGAGGCCAATATCCTTCGCCGTGAAGTTGAAATTGACTCTGAAACTCGAAAGTTATTTGTTGACAGCCAACCGCCCCTTCGCTGTGAAGTTGAGTTTGTGTTGTCTCGAGCCCAATATCCTTCACTGTGAAGTTGAAATTGACTCTGAATGAAACTAAAATGTTATTTGTTGACAGTCAGTCGCCCCTTCGCTGTGAAGTTGAGCTTGTGTTGTCTCGAGTCCAATATCATTTGTTGTGAAGTTGAAATTGACTCTGAATGAAACTGAAAAGTTATTTGTTGACAGTTAGTCGCCCCTTCGCTGTGAAGTTGAACTTGTGTTGTCTCGAGTCCAATATCCTTCGCTGTGAAGTTGAAATTGGCTCTGAATGAAACTGAAAAGTTGTTTGTTGACAGTCAGTCGCCCCTTCTATGTGAAGTTGAGTTGAACTGGAATGAAGGATGGCCCCTTTTGCCAAATTTTATCAGCCGTATATCCTCCGTCGTGGAGTTAAAATATGGCTTGAAAACGTGAACTGGATCCATTCTGAATTAGTTCTAGAACCCGTCTGAAGCTGATTCTAAGATCTGTCGATCTTTTAATATGTCAAATTGGTTGAGGTGTAGCTCCTCGCTACTGAGTTAAGCAACCACCATCTATTTTACAAACTCTTTTGAATCAAATATCTTTTGTCTCGAAATTGAAACTTGACTCTAAAGTTGCAAAAATTATGTATGTGAAAAAATGATGCTCTAAAATGTATGCATAATGAATTAGTTCTTGTTTTATTCCTCAGACAGAATCTCATTTTTTGTCTGCTAGTTCCTGCATGTGGAGGAAAGGCCTTCGGAAGATCTGATTGTTCGCATCATAATTTTGAATCCCCGAAGATGCCCCAATATTCGATGTTGAATCTCCAAAAATGCCCCAACATTTGATGTTGAATCTTCAAAGGTGCCCCCATTGTTCCTCATTTCTTGCTTCAATATTGATTCTAAGCATAAAATTAGTGTCTGAGAGCCACATGTCATTTACCAAGATCCACTCTAGACAGATTTTCTTGTTTGAAAAAAAATATTCTTCTTTCTCTTTTATTTTCAAAGTTCTGAAAAATATCAATTAAAAGAGTTTCGAAAAATGTTTAATCAAAAGTTTTGAAAATATTGCCCCTTTCACAGTTTTATAATTGAGATGAATCATAAAACTAGAGTTCACTGGATATCAAAGAATTAATTACATTGTTAATCCTTCAATAAATTATAGTTATTTGATAAGTGCCAAGATCAAAACTATTTTCGGGAAATGGTTAAGTAAGGAAAGGATAAAAAGTCTCAGGTTATCGTGTTTGGTTAAAGGTTTGGCATTTTTGTTTATTTGATGCTCAAAGGTTTGATGGAGTAGCTTGTATGCTCCTCTACTGGAAGTGTTCTCCGACTTCCAACCTTTGTGGTCACACTCGGATTGTGCGATGCCTTATCAAGGAATTTGTGTGATCGCCTCAGCTGCATAATTTTTATATTCGAGCCGCCTTTTCAGGTTTTCAACTCAAACCCTCCTTTGGTTTCAAGACGTCATTCAGAATTTACGTCTTGAACCCCCTTTTTTATTTTTCCCTATCATGAATTAAAGATTTTTAAAAACTTTTTGTAAATAAAGATTAATTCTGACGGGCGGGATGAAATTTGAAGATAGTCTCTTCTGTTTAGAAATCCATGTATGATTAGAAGGGACTTTTAAGGCACGTAATGTAGGCCATGGTTCATAGTTATGAAAGAAAAGGATAAATAGGCCCAAACAAGTGTTTCAGGGTATTAAACCAAGGATCAATTCATTCTGATGCCTTCAATCCTGTCTTGCTCAATTTGAATATGCTCGTATGTGTTTCTCTTGATATTCTCTGGATGTTCCATGATCTTCGAGTGAAGTGATTATGGAATGATTGTTCTTGATCAATCTCATAATTTGAATCTCGACGCGACATTTGAATCGAGTGAATCTTTGCATATGCGTTTTTTCTTCTTCTTTCTTCATTTTTTCCTTTGTTTTTGTTTCTTTTTTTTATTTTCTCTTTGCTTTTTTCTTTGTTTTTTTTCTTTTTTTTCTTTTTGTTCTGATTGGATCTTCGCACTTGGCATTTGGTATCTCATTTGGATTGATGTCTCCACTCATGTGAGCAGATTTCTTCCATCTTTCCCCCTAGTGTGGAGGGTGGTCCTTGGTTACGGTTGAATCAGAAGAAAAATACTCTAGGCTCAAAAAGGGACACAAGGGATATATATTTTCTCCTATTGTGAAGGGATAAAGAAAGAAAGCCGTTCATCATTTCGTACATGGAAGTCTTCACAGAAGAGGTATTCGAGGGGGATAGATATTTAGAATTAATTTTATTCACATGAAAACAGTGTAATTAATGCATGATAGAATTATTTCAAATGAATTCTTCTTTCTACTTCTTGCTCCTAACATATCTAAATGTTCAGGCTCCCTGCGAGATGCCCTAAGTTGTGTTTTTAGAAGAACGCTCATGTTCAAATGAACAACTCAATGCCTTGAACAACTCAATGCCTTAATGGTATAAAATATCAATTTTGAGTTTAAAAAGACAATGACGTGACCTTATTGACTCGAAGAAAGGTTCAAAAGTTTCAAAAAGGTGGTAATTTCAAAATCTGGTTTTTTGGTAATGACCATGAGTTATTTTGGGTAAAGAAACAAGGTATTTTATTTAAGGGTTTTAGACAGGATAAGAGAGGTCTAATCTTGCCATATGTCAGAAATCTATAATTCTTGAAGAATTAAAAGAATATTTAATTCATTTAATATTCGAAGAACTAAAGATTAAAACTTGTTCAATTATCCCACCTTAGAAGGTAGCATAAATTCAGCCGTTTAAAAGATTAAGAAAACATGAAAGATCAAAAACGTGTTCAAACAAAACAATGCTCTAAGTGCAAATGGTAGGTGCAATGCCCCCTTCTTCGATTGTTCATGCCACTGAATCCATCAGGTTTCAGATCTTACGCTTCAGTGCCTTATAGTTCTCAGAGGAATGTTTGGAGCTTCCCATGTGGTAATGGCACACAACTTCAACATCGTAGCCCTTAGGATATGGGGACTCTTTTCTCAGATCATCCTGGCAGGCTTAGTCCTAGAATCAACTGATCAGGCTCCCACTGTACTGATTTCAGTTTTTTTGTTAAAATCTTGCTGCCACGTGGTGTCATGTGGTTAAGAACACTGTTGAGTTAATCGATTAACTGAATCGGCCAAGAGGGGGTGAATTGGCAATAAAAATGTTTGTGGAAGCTTTTGCAGAAAATTGAAAGAAATTGCACAGCGATTTAGAGTGGTTCGACTTTATCAACCAAGGTCTACGTTCACTACCTTAGCTATCCACACTAAGGATTTTCCAAAAAATTCACTAATTTGTTCTTTCTTTTGAGGCCAAAGAGATAACCTTACAACTCCCTCAAGAATATACCCCAATTCTTGAGAACACTCTTTTCTCAAAGAGAAATACAAATTTGCAAACTTACAAGAAAAACCTCACAAGACAAATATGTTTGCACAATTCTAGAACAAAGAAATAACACTCAAGAATAAATACAATTGAGCACAATAAGTGTTATTGAAAGCAAAATGAATATTGAATGAAAAATAGGCTTGAAATGCTCAAACTTGAGGTTTGATGCTTTCTCTTTTATTCTCTCTTGATTCTAATTGCTTGATGTTTCTTGTTGTTGATCAATGGCTTCTAAGCTTGCTTAAATACACCTTAAATCACTTCTGAACGTTGGGGATGATTAGAGAAAATAATATAGCCGTTTTAGTGTGAAAATAATTAATAAAACAGTTTGGAGCGTGGGGGGAATCGGTACCCCCTATGGGGAATCGGTTCCCTAAGTGTAAAATTCAAATATTTTGACCGTTATACAAGGGGGGAATCGGTACCCCCTTAGGGGGAATTGGTTCCCTCTGAGCAATCTGGAATTTTTGGCTTTGAAATGGTTCGAAATACTTTGTAAAATTATTTTGAAATTATTTTAAGATTAAAACTTAATTTTACACTTTGAGTAAGGATTAAAAATGATCTTTGAAAGATTTGGAGTAATGTTTTGATATTCGAATATTTCTATCGAATATATTTAGAAAATCATTTGTAAAATCTTAAAACTCATTTAACTTAATTTGTTATATCGAAATATCAAAATGTTTTCAACAATCTACCCCTTTTTGATATAACAAAATATTTTAGTAATTTTAAGATTTTGAAATCAAGTTTTGATTTCTCCCCCTTACTTTAACACTTCTCCCATTTATCATTTAAAAACACTTTAACAATTCTCCCCCTTTTTGTTAAATCAAAAAGACATTTTAAAGAATTTAAACAAGGTTTTGAAATCATTTAGCCAATTGATTATATATAATATAAGCTGCTAAGATCACAAGCAAGAGAAACGTTAGCCATTAGTTTCATAATCAATATTCATATTTAATGTGAAATGGAAAAATTGGTCATATATCTAATCATGAAGTAAATGATGCAATAATGAATAAATTTAATCACACCAAATAGATAATTTCTAACCATTCATAAATCTAAACAAATTCAAAGTCAATCAATCCACAAATTCAAACATTCCAAAATATTCAAAATGTTAAAACAATAAGTTTAGAGTTCAAAGCAAAACATTGAATCACATATCCGGATCAGGAGGAGGAAAACGAGCTCGCATAGCGGCCATTTCGTTAGTGAGGTCATTAATACGTGCGTTGGTTGCTTCATTATTTGCACGCATTTCCCGAAGAATTTCTAATTGTTGAGCTCCCATTGTGGATAAATGGGACTCTATAGAAGTAAAGCGTGAATCCATAGTAGCGTATCGAAAATCAAATGTCTCCATAAAGGATTGGAAATATGGAGGCATTGGATGCGTTTGTTGTGCTTGCTCTTCGGGCTACTCCTCGGGCTGCTCAGGCTCATCTTCGGCTTCATCGATGTCTCGCATTAATTGCTCAAGCTCGAGATCTTCGTCAGCTTCGGGTGGAGCTTGGGAAGAACTAGCTCCCGGAGTATTTACAGAAGATCGAACCCATTCACCGATTTCCTTATCCTTAATCCATCCCGCTCTCGTTAAGGAAAGAAGGTTAATTTGTTTCTTAAGGGGAAAAACGACATCTAAACCAACTCTAAGCCCAGCTTTGGAAAACAGATTACTCAAAATGCAACCGTAAACAAGAGATGAATATAGTTTTTTTGTTAGGAACAAGATTTAAGGTTTCAACAATTTCAGCAAAAATAATCTGAGGTAGGTTGATTTTAATATTGTTTTCGAAACAATGTAACCACCAAAGATCTAAGGCTCTAAGAGTAGAATAACGACCTCCGGATGGTCGAAACCACCAAGAAATCATTAGATGAAGAAAACGTTCATGAAGGTCTAGGACACTTGCACTATCCCTTCTTTTATAACGAGATCCTAAAACCTGTTTTTCATTTGAAATCGCATCATTATCTAATCCGAATGTATTGGCTATGTAAGTCGAGTCAATATATAAGAATTGTCCTAGAAGGTAGGAACGAATTCCTATGGTTTCGGTTTCAGTTTGGTTTTTAACACAAACGACATTAAAATAGAAAATACGAACAAGTTGATGGTAAACGATGGGTTCAAGGTCAAAGAGTTTATCAAATTTCCACTCTTGTAAAAGAGGAAGATATTTAAAATTGATAGCTAACATAGCTTGACAAGAAGGAATACGTTCTTCCCGGATTTTGTAAGAGTCAAAATATTGATAATACCAAAAACGATGATTTCTAGGACCAGGATGATTGAAACACGAATTTTGGATAGTCAAATTAGGATCAATAGGAGTAGGATTAGAAATTGGAATAGGTGGAGGATTTGAAGGTGGATTTGGTTGACGGTGTGAACGACTAGATGAAGACCTAGCACGTTTAGGATTGGACATGGTTTAGGAAATCGGAATAGAATTGATAACCTGCAATTTAGAAAACACATGTATGCAATTCAATCAATCCCATAACTCAATTGAGTCCTCAATATTTCAAGGTTCTCTAAATCAATCCTAATGGGCAAAGTTTTTGAAAAACTTTTGAAAAATATGGTTTTGAGAAACAATATATGTATAGTTTTCATAATAAAAACATAATTTAATCAAAACACAATAATTTGAAAATTAAATTTTTTTTATTTCGAAAATTTAGAAAATTTTGAAAAAATCTTGTGTTTTTGATGAAATTAGTTGTAATATCTAGTTTCTAATTACTAACTAATCAATGCCCGATCAAAAATTCAACCTAGAACTAATTAAAACTAGTTCTATGTTCATAAATTGATAAAATGAAGTTTTGGAAAAATACCTTGAATGATTTCGGATTTGAGTGAGATTAGATGAAGTTTGCACATTTTTGATGATTCCAACAGGTTTAGAGGATGATATTTGAAGTGAATTTCGATTAAAAACGTTGATTTCAGGCAAGAATGGAGATTTGAGAGAGTAGAGGTAAGAAACGGAGTGAAGGAAGAAAAGGGTTTTGAACAAAAATAAGGGTTCTGCCCGTGTTTAAAACCAGAACCCTAGGGGGTTATCGATTCCCCTGTGGGGGGAATCGGTTCCCCTTCAAAGGGGGAATCGGTTCCCTCAGGGGGGGGATCGATTCCCTCTGTACCAAAATGCTAAAATCCGATTTTAAACACCCAAAATGCTAAATTAATTTCCTCTAGTGGTATTGGCAACTCATATATTGAAAATTAATCATGTTCAAACAATTCAATTAATCTTTAAACGATATTTGAACATAAAATTAATTTTTCATCACAAATCATAAACTCCCCCTAACTAATAGCAATGAATGCAATAAAAAAATTACTATTATAAGCATTTTTCATTTATTATTAAAAGTGCTAAAATTATTTTAAACACTCAGTGAAGATAGATTGGTCAAACCTAATTCTCTCATAAGTGTCCAAAATCGTTCCTTGTCTAAAGGTTTTGTAAAGATATCCGCTAATTGGTGCAAAGTATCAACAAATTCTAGAACTACATCTTCCTTAGTGACATGGTCTCTAATAAAGTGATGTCTTATTTCAATGTGCTTAGTTCTAGAGTGTTCTAGAGTGTTGGATGGGATTTTTAGTGAGACAAATAGCACTAGTATTGTCACACTTGATAGGAATAGTACCTACTTCAATTCCATAATCAAAAAGTTATTGTTTCATCCATAAAACTTGTGCACAACAACTACCAGCTGAAATGTATTCGGCTTCAGTGGTAGATAATGCAACACAATTTTCTTTCTTTGAAAACCAAAAAATTAGCATATTTCCAAGGAATTGGCAAGTACCGGAGGTGCTTTTCCTATCTAATTTGCATCCTCCATAATCCGCATCAGAAAAAGCATGCAAGCTAAAGCTAGAGTCTCTAGGATACCAAAGTCCTAAACTAGGAGTGTCTTTAAGGTATCTAAAGATTCTCTTAACAGCTAGTAAATGTGATTCCTTAGGACATGATTGAAATCTAGCAGATAAGCAAACACTAAACATAATATCCTGTCTACTTGCAGTTAGATAAAGTAGAGATCCAATCATTGACCTATATAATTTAACATCTACACATTTACCTCCTTCATCTAAGTCAAGCTTTGTTGAAGAGCTCATTGGAGTGTCATGAGGTTTCCCATTTTCCAGTCCAAACTTCTTGAGCATATCTTTGACATACTTAGCTTGATTGATGAAGATGCCATCTTTTCTTTTCTTGATTTGGAGTCCCAAGAAAAATGAGAGCTCCCCCATCATGCTCATCTCAAACTCACTTTGCATTAGCTTAGAAAATTCTTGGCAAAGAACATCATTAGTAGAACCAAATATTATATCATCAACATAAATTTGAACTACTAATAAATCTTTACCTTTATGCTTCAAAAACAATGTAGTGTCAACCTTCCCTTTTGAAAAACCTTTTTCAATTAAAAAATTTGACAATCTTTCATACCAAGCTCTAGGAGCTTGCTTTAAACCATAAAGAGATTTTTGTCAATTTTAAAACATGATCCGGAAAATTTGAATCTTCAAAACCTGGAGGTTGTTCCACATACACTTCTTCTTTTATAAAACCATTTAAAAATGAACTTTTAACATCCATTTGATATAATTTAAATTCATTGAAACATGCAAATGCTAATAACATTCTAATTGCTTCCATCCTAGCTACGGGAGCGTATGTTTCATCATAGTCTATGCCCTCTTCTTGAGTATACCCTTGAGCAACAAGTCTAGCCTTGTTTCTCACTATATTACCACTCTCATCAAGCTTATTTCTAAATACCCATCTAGTACCTACAGTAGATTTATTTCTAGGCCTTTCAACTAATATCCATACTTTACTTCTCTCAAATTGATTTAACTCTTCTTGCATAGCCATAATCCAATGTTCATCATTTAATGTTTCTTTAATATTCTTAGGCTCTATGCATGAAATAAATGCAACATAATTACAAATATTTCTAAGAGAAGATCGAGTTGTTACCCCTTTTGATGGATCACCTATAATTTCACCATCCTTGACATAGTTGTACTCTCTTGGATAAGATACTTCCCTTTCTTCAATGGTTGGATTTTCATGAGGATCATGAGTTTCCTCATTTTTCGTTTCTTCCTTTGATGATGGTTCTCCAACGTCATGTCTAACGTCATTTGTATTTATAACACCTACATCATCATTCTCACAAGAATCCTTCCTCGGAAGGGGATTATCATCGAAAACAACATGTATAGACTCTTCTACAACTAAAGTTCTTTTATTAAATACACGATAGGCTTTAGAATTTAAGGAATAACCCAGAAAAATTCCTTCATCACTTTTAGCATCAAATTTGCCAAGGTTTTCTTTACCGTTGTTTAAAACAAACATTTACATCCAAAAGGATGAAAATAACTAATGTTAGGCTTTTTATTTTTGAAATTTTCATATGGAGTTTTCTTTAAAATTGGCCTAATCATTACTCGATTTACAACATAACAAGCGGTATTTGTGGCTTTCACCCAAAAATATTTTGGCAAATTATTTTCACAAAGCATGGTTCTAGCCATTTCTTCTAAAGTTCTATTTTTCCTCTTAACAACTCCATTTTGTTGAGGGGTTCTAGGTGCTGAAAAATTATGGCTAATACCGTTAGAGTTACAAAATTCAGTAAATCCAAGATTTTCAAATTCAGTTCCATGATCACTCCTAACACTAGTTATAGAGTAACCTTTTTCATTTTGGATTACTTTTGAAAATGTGATGAATTGTTCTAATGCTTCATCTTTAGTATTTAAAAATAGAACCCAAGTATATCTAGAATAGTCATCTACCAAGACAAATGCATATTGTTTTCCACCCAAGCTAGTAGTTCTAGTTGGCCCAAAAAGATCTAAATGGATCAATTGTAAAACTCTACTAGTTGATACATCATTAATGGATTTAAAAGAAACTCGCTTTTGTTTTCCTTTAGTACAAGCATCACAGATTTTATCATTATCAAATTTAAGCTTAGGCAACCCTCTTACTAGGTCTCTTTGAATTAACCGTTGCAAAACACTCATACTAGCATGTCCTAGTCTCCTATGCCATAACCAACTATCATGTTCATCCTTAGCAATAGTTTCTAAAACTTTTTCTAACAAAGTTGGATTTTGAATTTCCACCTTTTTCAAAATTTTTGTTCCAACTTTATCAAAAGAAGTTTTAAGATCATCAATTTTCTTTTGATGATCATCATTGATCTTTGAAAGTAAATTTTGCAAATCTAAATTTTTCTTTTCAAACTCTTCTAGTTTGATTTGCAAATCTTTGATTTTACTTTCAAGATCGTTGTTGGTTTTGGATATGAGTTTGTTTTCATTTTCAATTTTGAAACATCATTTTTATATTTTAAAAATAATTTCTCATAATCCAAAGCCAACCCATTTTATTCCTCTAATAACTCATCATAGGATAAATCATCAAAATCGGATGAGTTAGAGGTTACCTTAGAATCTTCCCCAAATGCCATCAAGCACAAGTTAGCTATTTCTTGTTCCTCTTCATCGAAACTTTCTCCATCGCTCCATGTAGCCACATGAGCCTTGTGCTTATTCTTTGATTGACCCTTTTTCTTCAATTATGGGCAATCATATTTGACATGCCCTGGCTTTTTGCATTCGTAGCAAATGATTGGGTCCTTCTCTTTCGGTTCATTTTTGAGGCCTTCATTTCGTTTGAATTTTCTTCCTCGATAAGGTCTCATCATTTTTCTAAACCGTTTGGCAAACAATGTCATTTCCTCGTCATCGTCATCGTTATTCGAATCACTCTCATCTTTTGTGGATTTGAGAGCAACTCCAATGTTTTTCTTCTTCTCATTCTCCTTTGGTGTCTCGTCAATCTTGTCGAGGTCTACCTCATATTCGAGCATCATTTCATGAGTGAGGAGTGACCCAATTAGCTCTTCAAGAGTTAAGGACGTTAAGTCCTTAGACTCGATGATTGCCGTCTTCGTTGATTGCCACGATTTTGGGAGGGAGTAGACTAACTTCCTCACAAGCTTTTCATTTGAAATGATCTCTCCATATGATTTAAGACCATTGACAATCGTTGAAAATCTATCCATCATAGCTTTGATATCTTCATTTGGTTTCATCCTAAAATTTTCATAGCTATGCGTTAGAATACTAATTTTAGATTTCTTTACCTCATCGGTACCTTCATGAGTGACTTGAAGTTTGTCCCATATTTCCTTGGCGGTTGTACACGATGAAACTCTTCCGTATTCATCTGGTCTAAGAGCACAAAAAATGATATGGATGGCTTTGGAGTTGAGCTGGAACATTCTTGTCTCTTCTTCACTCCACAACCTTGGATGAGTGAGAGGTTTGATGTATCCTTCTTCTACAGCATTCCATGCTCCCATGTCACTTGCTTGTCTATTCTTCCAATAGGCATAGTTAGCTCCATTGAAGAAAGGAGGCTTGTTAACGGGCATCGAGTTGAGACCGGAGTCGAAGTTTGAAGCGGAGGCCATTGATGACTTTAATTATCGATATAACTCTTCCCGAATCGACTCAAGAGGCGATTAATCCTTTAAATGAGTTAGGCTCTGATGCCAATTGTTGAGTTAATCGATTGACTGAATCGGCCAAGAGGGGGTGAATTGGCAATAAAATTTTTTGTGGAAGCTTTTGCAGAAAATTGAAAGAAATTGCACAGCGATTTAGAGTGGTTCGACTTTATCAACCAAAGTCTACGTCCACTACCTTAGCTATCCACACTAAGGATTTTCCAACAAATTCACTAATTTTTTCTTTCTTTTGAGGCCAAAGAGATAACCTTACAACTCCCTCAAGAATATACCCCAATTCTTGAGAACACTCTTTTCTCAAAGAGAAATACAAATTTGCAAACTTACAAGAAAAACCTCACAAGGCAAATATGTTTGCACAATTCTAGAACAAAGAAAGAACACTCAAGAATAAATACAATTGAGCACAATAAGTTTTCTTGAAAGCAAAATGAATATTGAATGAAAAATAGGCTTGAAATGCTCAAACTTGAGGTTTGATGCTTTCTCTTTTATTCTCTCTTGATTCTAATTGCTTGATGTTTCTTGTTGTTGATCAATGGCTTCTAAGCTTGCTTAAATACACCTTGAATCACTTCTGAACGTTGGGGGTGATTAGAGAAAATAATATAGCCATTTTAGTGTGAAAACAATTAATAAAACAGTTTGGAGTGTGGGGGGAATCGGTTCCCTAAGTGTAAAATTCAAATATTTCGACCGTTATACAAAGGGGGAATTGGTACCCCCTTGGGGGGAATCGGTTCCCTCTGAGCATACTGGAATTCTCGGAGCCAAACCATTCAGGGGGGAATCGGTACCCCCTTGGGGGGAATCGGTTCCCTCTGAGCAATCTGGAATATTTAGCTTTGAAATGAATCGAAATACTTTGTAAAATTATTTTAAAATTATTTTAAGATTAAAACTTAATTTTACACTTTGAGTAAGGATTAAAAATGATCTTTGAAAGATTTGGAGTAATGTTTTGATATTCGAATAATTCTATCGAATATACTTAGAAAATCATTTGGAAAATCTTAAAATTCATTTAACTTAATTTGTTATATCGAAATATCAAAATGTTTTCAACAAACACTTCATCGAATCCTCCATGAAGAAATTTCATGTTTATGAAAATGTTTAAAAATGAAATGTAGATGCAAAAATGCATGAAATGTTCGAGGTATTGATCTGAAAACATGCCTGTTATTATAAATAATCCCTATTAGGGACAAAAGTGTTTTATTTTTTAAGAGACAAAAATATCCTGACAGCTTCTGACATGTTGACTAGTCTTCTGCCTTCGTTTGTCATTGGTTGAATAACCTGTCGAACCACTTCAACTTCTCTGGTTAAACCGTGCAAGTGATGAACTGCTCTCTGTACTTGTTCCCAGAAATATCGAATGATTGCATCTCTGGCTTTAATCCTTTGCCGAGCATGTTCTCTAACGGTAACGCCATTAGAGCCCTCTATCGATAAGAGTTATCTGAAGTTTATTTGAATGTTTCTTGAATTCGTCAGCAATGACCTCCAATTTCAACTATCACTTTGTCATCTTGTTCTTGTTGTCTTTGAAAATACTCTCCAGATCAGCAACCTTCATCTTACCTCTACAACCTTTGCCAACCCAAAGTTGTTTTTTGATATGCTTGGTATGAACTCGGATTATGGGCACCACGTCTTCTCAATTAAATGTGACACATAGTCTCATTGTAGACTGTCCTCTGCATTTTCATCTCTTGTATTACAACCCCTTTGTCCATTAAAGCAAACTATTTATGTTTAACAAACACATTTTTGTGGATCAACACCTCTTGCAAAAAAAAAAAAAAAAGTTAGTAAATGATAAAAAAAAGAGGTGTTTATCAACACCTCTTGCGAATGATGTAAATGATAAAAAATGTAAAATAACAAAAATGAAAGGAAAAAGTTAGTAAGACATAGATAATAAAAAAATGATAAAAATGAAAAGTCCTACCCCACATGCTTATGATTCCTACCCGGACATAATCTCTATCCCGCATGTTAATTTTGAACTAGTCATAACCGCATACATTTCTAGTTCACATGCTTTGATCAGAAAATAAAGCAGGAAATAAAAACCAAGCAGCCTAGGGTTTGCAATGATATTTTAGGGTGGGATCTAATTCTCTGTGCTCTCTCGGTTTAGGTTCTAAAAGGGTATCTGAGTTCTCCTTGCTGGTGCCCCTTGGGCTTGCCAGACCCTTAGTCATAAGCCCATTACAAGCTTGTGTGAACTAAGTTAAACTCGAGAGGACACATTCCCTTATGCCCGCACGGTGAATAAATTCACACGAAGACATAAGGTATATGAATCCTGAAGGCTACTTGCTAGTCCCACACGGTGAATAAATTCACACAAAGGTGTCTTTTTTACCCCCACTTAAATAGGGTTCAGAGCTCAGGTATAAAGCTAGAGATGAAAACTTTTCAAAATCTGAAATCATTAAAAAAAAAGGTCAGTACAACTATTTATTTGAAATAAATAAAGATAAATAATTAGAATCGAATAAATAAATTAAAATTTAAACTTGTAATTTTCGCTAAAAAAGACAACCGGAAATTAATTTCGAACTGACTCACTTATCTGTCCCCAGTGGAGTCACCAAGCTGTCGGAACCGTCTTTTGGTTGGACCCGAAATTGGGCTTCGACTTGAATAATATGGTTTGGAGTCGCCACCGATCATTTTAAAGAAATATTTAGGCTGATCGGACACCATCTTATCTTATATGCATTTTACCAGAAATGTGTCGGGTTCGGGAGTCGGTTACAGTCAAGGAAGGATTAGCACCCTTGTACTGCCATTTTGGTACCAATTAATTCGTCGGTTGTCTTAATTGCAGAAATTTAAATTTAAATTTAAAAAACTCGATTCAAATTACTTACCTTTGATTTGGTTGGAATTCTTCTAAAAAATGTTAGATTAAAAACAATACATAAATATTAAATAAATCAAAGAAAAAACATAATAATAATAATAATAATAATAATAAATCAAAAGGAGAAAAAAATAAAATAAAATAAAAAATAAAGGAAAATAAAGGAAAATAAAATAAAATAAAAAATATATCAAATAAATCAATGGGGAAAATGTAAAAACAAAAATAAATAATTAAATAAAGGAAAATAAATCAAAGAGAAATGAAATGAAATAAAATAAAATAATAAATGAATCAAAGGAAAAAAATGAATAGTTAGAAATTTAAGGGACCAAAATAAAATGAAAAAAATGTGAAGGAGTAATATGAAATAAAACAAATTGATGAATCAAAATGTTACAAAAGATTGCTCATTTAACATATAATTATCCCATATTTACCAAATTGGACTTTTTCTCTTTTAAAGCCAAAGCTATTCCAAGTGTATAGGTTTAATAAAAACCTAATTACATTCAAACCTTGTTCCTTGAGCCGTTTATTTGCTTTCTCATCTCCCTCTTTCTTTGCATAGATATTTAGGAAACCAACAAGGAAAACAGAGGCCACCATGCACGACCAGCTCTTGATCCGGAATTCCGATTCCTTCTCGGGTCTGCTCCTGTTCTCCATCGGGTTATTCTGTTCATGGTCTCCTTTGTTGAGGACTTGGATTTCCAATCATTCTTCGCTAAAGGTTGCACCTTTATGCATGTTTTCATGGCCGTGTGGCAGTTCTGGTTCGAGAGAAGAGTGGAGGATTTGGCTTCTGACTCGGTTAGGCAAACAGTTGGTGATATTTTATTGACTCTTTTTGGGGTTTTCTCCACTGTAAGTTTTTCCCTGAATCACTCTGGTTGTTTTTTCTTTTTTCATTTTTTATCCCTCATCTACTGCTTGTGGTTCCCCCTCTTTATAGTTGTTCACATGGTAGATTTTAGTGACTTGAATCCCGAATTTTTCGGGATTAATGAGTTTAGTGGGAAGTTAATTTTGGTGGGTTAAAGGCGTTGAGATTTTTGTGGGATCATGGTGAGTGCGTTGAGAACGAAAAATTAGTGTCAATAGAACTAATGTAGTAATGACCAGCGGGAGGCCGACTTACCCTGTACGGGTTGTCTTTGCAGTAGTAGCTCAGAGGTTAATTAGTCGGGGTTGCGAAGCCTTCCTAACTCACATTGTTGATACCAGGGATAAGACTTCGATACTGGGGGATATTCACACTTAACGAAAGTTTCCTGATATGTTCCCAGGTGATCTACCGGGTTACCACCTGACCAAAAGGTTGAGTTTAACATTGACTTATTGCAAGGTTCAACTCTAGTTTCTATTGCTCCTTACCGCATATCACCGACAGAGATAAAAAAAATTAAAAGATCAGATTCAAGAATTATTGTAAAAGGGTTTCATATGACCAAGTGTTTCTCCTTGGGGAGTTTCGGTCCTCTTTGTTAAAAGGGATGGCTTGATGAGGTTGTGTATCGACTATAGGCAATTGAATAAGTTAACCAAAAAAAATCGCTATTCTCTTCGACCAACTTAAAGGTGCATCTATGTTCTATAAGATAGACTTGAGATCAGGTACTACCAGCTGAAATTCAAAGATGTAGACATAGTCAAGACGATGTTTAGGACAATGTATGGCCATTATGAGTTCCTCGTGATGTCGTTTGGACTCACCTACGCCCCAACAACATTTATGGACTTGATGAATCAATTTTTCCACCCATACTTAGATCAATTCGTAGTGGTCTTGATAGATTACATCTTTGTGTACTCTCAGTTTGAAGAAGAACATGTTCAAGATCTCCGCAATGTCCTATAGACACTTTGAGAGCATCAACCTTATGCCAAGTTTGGGAAATGTGAATTTTGGTTGACAGAAGTTTTGTTCCTAGGTCATGTAGTATCGGAAGATGGTATTCGAGTGAACCCCTAGAAGATTCAAGCAATGTTAAAATTGAAACCACCTAAGAATGTGTTGAAAGTAAGTGGTTTATTGGGTCTTGTTAGGTATCATTGTCGTTTCGTCAAAGGATTTTCGATGATAGAGAGAAACCTTTGAATAAGTTGCTTTAAAAAAGATTTCCATTTGTTTAGGATAAAAAACTTCAAGAGAGTTTTGATTAGTTAAAAATAATTCTCACTCAAGCCCCCATTTTAACCCAACATGAGTCAGGAAAAGGGTTTATCATGTTTAGTGATATGTTACTAAAAGGGCCAGGTTCTGTCTAGATGCAAAGAGAGAAGGTAGTGGCCTATGCTTCTCATCAGCTTAAACCGTACGAGCGTAACTACCATACTCATGACTTGGATATTACATCAGTGGTATTAGCGTTAAAGTTTTTGAGGCCCTACTTGTTTAGGGAGAAGTGTCACATCTTTATAGACCACGAGAGCCTTAAGTACCTACTCACCAAAAAGGAGTTGAACTTAAGGCAACATAGGTATGTAGAGATACTAAATCACTATGATTGTGTGATCGATTATCATAAGGTAAAACGAATATTATGGCAGATGCATTGAGTAGAAAGTTGATGTTTGAGTTGTGAGTTCTCTTAGCACGGTTGCACTTGTCCAGTGAAGGTGGATTGTTATCCGAGTTATAAGTTGAGCCTAAATTAGTAGACGAGACCAAGAGATTATAGAGTTCAGATGATCAGTTAAAGGCTCAGGTCGAGCAGGTTTTCCAAGTTGAAGCACTAAGTTTTGAGTTTTGCGATTGAGGTGTTTTGTACTTTAGTGGTCGATTGTGCAGATGCTCAATTGCATAGTATGATTCTTCATGAGGTGCATTATAGTCCACTCTCAATCCACCCAGATAGTAACAAGATGTATAAAGAGCTTCGATAGTTGTATTAGTGGTCGGATATGAAAATGGAAGTGTTAGAGTTTGTCGCTAGGTGCTTAGTGTACCAGCAGGTTAAAGTGGAACTCCAGGTTCCCTTAGGGTTACTCTAGCCTATCTAGATACCTCAATGGAAATGGGACAATATCACCATGGGCTTTATGACCGGGTTACCGATGACCAGACAAACACGATGTAGTTTGGGTCATAGTTGACCGTTTGACCAAATCAACCCATTTCCTCCCAGTTAGGATGAATTATACATTAGAGAGGCTAGCTCAGTTATAAATCCATGAGATAGTGAGGTTACACTGAGTACCAACTTTCATCATTTTCGACAGAAATCCTCGTTTAACTTCCTATTTCTAAAAAGCCCTTCACGAATCCTTAGGCACCAAACTAAACTTCAGTACTACTTTTCACCCTCAGACAAACGATCAGTTAGAGCGTGTTATTTAGATCTTAGAGGACATGCTTAGATGCTCCGTCATGGACCTTGAAGGTAGTTGGGATGGCCATTTACTGTGGAGTTCACCTATAACGACAATTATCAAGCAAGTATTCAGATGGCTTCGTTTTAGTCTTTTTATTGACGTAAATGTAGGACTCCTCTTTGTTGGATAGATCTTAGTGAAGGGAAGATCGTAGGCCCAGACCTAGTACGAAAATCTGAAGAGAAAGTTCAATTAATTCAAGGCCGATTGAATGAAGCTTCTTACAGACAAAGATCATATGTTGACATAAAACGCAAGTATATAGAGTTTACAGTGAGGGACAAGGTGTCCCTCAAGATTTCTCCAAGGAAGAAGATGTTGCAGTTTGGATGCAAGGGAAAGTTAAATCCATGCATCATAGGATCATACGAGATTCTCGAGAGAGTTAAACCAGTACCCTACCGGTTAGCCCTACCCTTAGAGTTGGATCGTATCCATAACGTGTTCTATGTATCTATGATTAGGAGATATCGATCCAATCCTTCCCATGCCATACCCTTAGAACGAATCGAGGTGAGTCGAGTATCATACATAATCACCAAAGTGACTAACCATTCTTTTTTTTTCTTTTGACCATACTCACTTTTAAAAATATACACAAGTATGAAACCATAATCATTTACAAAAGCTCATAAGCCTCACGCCACACAATGCCTCTACTATACTACATGTATTTATAAAATGAGCATGATAACAAGTACAATAAAAGAAGTAATACTACTATACTTTCAGTGCTACTAAACCATCTATTCAAAGTACTTTCACTACCAAATTATTATGAGTCTCATGCTTCCCTTAGTTTACTAGTAAGGATCTCGCCATTAGTATACATATATTGGTCTTTAACCACAATATCATTCTACTATGCATCATTATATACAACACAACTACACAAATATAACGATAGTACATAGTCGTCAGGTACTAATCATACAATAATGAAATGCATCAAGCATAAAGTCACATAAAAAGCGTCATGATTTCGTGGTACAAAATTTCTTAACAATGTCATTAGATAGCTAAAGTGCCTTGGCACTAAATACTAAAGTTCCTTAGTACTGACACATAAGTGCATTAGTGTTGATATTAAAGTTCCTTAGCACTGATTAAAATATCTTCAAATATTTCTCATATATATACATTAGATGATCATCATACATATAAATAGCTCAGGTGTCCTCATTATTTACCAAGTGTCAAATAAGGACATAAGTGTTATGGAAATTACCTTATAATATTCTTATGTTTATTGGATAATTATTCAAGGTTTCTACTTGTAAGCTTTTACTATCAGGGTTTTGGTGGTTCTTAACCCCTTTTTGAGTCCTTAACGCAAAACCATACTTCTTTCCTAATTTAGTATGGTGATCTAGTCTGTTAAGTTCGGGTACCTGATAGTTGGGTACCCATAAAATTCGGGTACCCGTATTTTTGGGTCATGTGTAACAAGTTCATATACATTTTTATTTTTTTTGAAACAATCACATAGGAAAATACATAAAAATTTAAAAGTTCATAATATATAATATAACACAAAAATTAGTGATTTGAAATTAGTTTTAAGGATAAATATTTGGATATATATATATATATATATATATATATCCAAAAGAAAATATTAAAATCGATTATGATTTTTTTCTTTCGAATCTAATATTGACAAATTAATAAAAAATAATTTTGAAATATTTAAAAACCTTAAAAGTACATAATACAAACCTATTAAAAATTTAGGTATTTAAATTTAATTTTAATACAAAATATTAAGGAACATAAAATAAAAATATAATTTAGGTAGATCAACTGATAGAATGCTTCAGGAAGACATGTCTCCACTGCACATGGGCACTTGTACGAAGCCCTCCAAGGGACTTTCTGCCTTTAAGGACTTAGTTGAAACCAACTTAGAATTACATCAAAACAACCAAAGGAAATCGCTCTTGTACTCAAGCATCATACAATCTCCTTAACCAACTAAAAGAACTACATCCTCAAGGCATCCATATATCTCACCAATAAACTTGCCTTTAACCTTTATTAGAGATTGATCCCACGTAAACACCATTGGTTATAGAGTCATCTCTACAATCTCCTACGAATCGATAGCATTATCCTTGAGTAAAACAGTGAATCCCTCCAACTTATCTTCAGGGTAAGGTAAAGTTTCCTCAAAATTCTCATGGCCTATCTCCACCATTGATCGACACAAAATTAGATCATTACATAAACCATAGAATTTGAATGTCTTATACTTCATTGATATATCTTCTAAAGACTCTAATGGTGCTGTCACACTCGAAACAACTAAATGAGCAATACGTGCTCTACGAAAACGTCAAATATCTCTCTAATTGAGGAGGTCAAAACCACTAAAGAAAGTCATCTTAACGAATCTCACAAACATTGGAACCTTGTGACCCTCTTCCCTAGGTAGGAAATCATCGCTATAATTATTGGGATAAGAGACACGACTCTACATCTACCATTGAGACTAAGCTCAAAACCCAAAATTATCACCTATTTCCTAAACAAAGATACCAAAAGAAAACACCATCAGGATTCCAATCTTATAAGAGTATAAGAGTACTTTCCGTACCTAGGGGATGTATTCATTGATACCTTACTATAACTGACCACTTAATCATATGACCGACCCAATTTGACAATCTGATACCACTAAATGTGACACCTTAATCCAATCTGACTTGAAATTCGGAGGATTTGAATTTCATACAGAAACCTAAATGGCTAACTATTTTTTGAAATCAATGCTCATAGTCATCATTTAAAAGCTAATAGTTCAAACAATAATAAAATCATTTTTATAAATTGGAGCTCCGTGAAACAATTTAAAACAATTAATACAACTCAAAGTTTACAAATCATAATACATAAGTAAGGGTCCTATGAATACACATGTCCACTACAAGTAACCAACCAGTACTCTGAAAGGAAATGTTTCTTCATTCGCGATTACTTAATACTTGTTCGATTAAATATGGCAAGAGTATTACTCTCGGTATGGTTACCTCGGTTGTAACCCACTCCTATGAGTGTTTCTAGGGCCCTTTGGCCATTTAAGTCTCTCACGACTAATTCCAACCATTTCGGGTCATCCTTAACTCTTATGAGCCTTAACAAATTCAAATCTAATCATATGAAATGAGTAGTATCGATATTGTACATGCATTATCGATACTCCTAGGTCATTATCAATACCTCTTAGAGTATCGATACCAAAAATGGCTATTGGATTGCAAAATCTACTCCCCAGTATCAATATTATTATTGTTAGTATCGATACCATCGTTGCAGTATCGATACTCCTCCCTATAGTATCGATACTCGCCTTATAAAATACCTAAAAATCAACCTAGTTCATCTAGTATCGATACTTTTCATCCATTATCAATAACTCAACCGAGAAAACCCATAAATAAGCTCGATAAACACTCAAGAATCCTCCTAAATCCTTTAGTTTGGTGCCATATCAATTTATAAAACTTATGGGGTGTTATTTAGGGTTATTTAGCACCATTAAAACATTACCTTTGTAACAAAAATGTCATCTACGCATAAATCAAGTTAAACCCCCAAATATAATCAAAATCTAATTCCCCAACAAAGCATCATGTTTAGGAAGTTCATAACAAAAAAAAGGATTAGAAATACACTAGCTTAGCTTAGGAATATGAAATAAAGCTCCTTTAGTTAGCTACCACACTCCTCTAAAACTTGAATGACAAACCCACTCTTTTTCTAGAAAAAAAACCCAAGGCTTTAAATAATTAAAACAAAGTTGTTAGAGGGATTAAGAACGAAATTAAAGTTTAGAAAAAGTAGAAAAGGGTTTAAAAGACTTATCTTTAACTACGACACATGGAGAAAAAGAATGAAAAGGAAATATGAATGAGAGAAAATAAAGAGAAGAAGATAAAGGAGGATATCAACCTTTATCTTTTCACAAATGTGAAAATTACACTTTTAGACATTCAAATTTTCTTTATATTTAAAAATCTTTTTTTTTTAACTTTTTGGGCTCAAATCCAAGCCACTTAAGCCCAACTTGGCACAATGACTTTAATTACAAACTCTATGAAGTCCACATACCTCTTGGGTAAACCCGGAACTACTAGCCCAGAATTTAGGGAGTTACAACTCTCTTCTTCTTAAAAGAAATTTTGTTATGGAAATTTTCTTGGATAGAATAATGATTTACTCTTAGGTCAAACACATAGAAGACATTAAGCGTATAAACTCTTATCAAGTTTGATCCTCAGGGAATAAGTTCTCGCATCATAACATCCAACTTAGAAACTTTCAAAATTGATCTAAAAATTTCCAAAGGACATGATCAAACCTCAAGGAAAAAATTCCATGAAGCTCAAAACCACCGAGCCTCATTCTAGTCATTATAATACAGAATACTTGAAACATTTCACAAGGGCAACACTACTCCACGATTTTAATTGTTACCATAAAACCCCTTTTTATTATCTAACTCAACATAATTGATATGTCGACTGTTTGAAAGCTATAAGTCTCTAATACTGAACATAGGTAACTCACCATACTACCTGTCGAGATCTTATGTAAACTTGTCATCCATAATCTTTTTACTGTCCACTAAAGATATAATGAAAACTCTTGACTTCCTAAGCGTCTATCTATACGCTTCTGATGCAATAATCCCTATTTTCTTTGTAATTCATACATGCACTAATCACCAGATCGTGCTTCTAAAGTAATTACAGTTGAGAATTGATTACTTGCTTAGCAAACTAGCTACCTCTAGTCTTTCTTGAGAGTGTGTGGCACATAATAGAGATTTCTCACAACTGCACTCTGATTTAAGAGTTCTATAACTCTACATACATACCATTGACCACTTAATGCCACTACACTATTCGAGGTCAGCTAACGCTAGTCAGCCAATACTTAAGGTACTTGGTAACCTTTATCCCCAAGCACTAAAATCTATCAGACTAATCAACATCGTATGACACTATACGTGTATATAGATCATGCTTTTATACCAACACGAAGATAACAAGGATTAAATTAGGATCGAAAACTTAAAGTCTTATTTAATCACACAAAAAGACTCACGGTGTAGTCTGAGATCACACAACATCGTAGGATTTAAGCCCTACAAGTTCACTAACAAATTTACTTTAGATGGGGCCTAGACACACCCATGTTAGGACCTTCTACACGAATCCTCTCCCTGATAGTTCACTTGGTACCACAAGGGAAGTCACAACTCACATCTATTAAAGCCACCTTTTTAATTGAAATCATTCAGATAAACCTGACATCTAAACCACTAAGCTAGTATCCTCTATATACCTCATGGTATGATGAGCTAGGACGTATGCAACTATATTGAGAGCATATCGATTTATTGCTTAACTTTCATGTTCGGTCATAACCCTGACACCTCTTTGTGCAGAACCTATTCCACACTAGGCTATTGGTATAACTCTTTAATGTAAGATAGTCTCTCATGAAAAGCTCTAAGGATCCATATTTAAACCACATCCTAGTGAGTGCAAAGCATCTTCCTCGATGCCTTAGTCTACGATGCACACACTTTGGATACAATAATACTCAATTGAAGCCAATCATGCTCACCATAGACAGTAAAGCTAACGATCTCCTATGAGACCCTACTTCAGGCCTCTAACTCAGTTAATACTTCTAAATTGATTTTGCTCTCCTTTGGTCATGAGAATCTTTGTCTCTCCTGGATACTCGACTGAGATAGGTATACCGATACTGAAGACCTCCCATTCATACCATCATTATCACCTACCAAACTCATCTTCTTGTCATATACCCTTTCCACTCTCTTAACCCATTGTGTCAACTCAGAGAATACTTTAGGCGAACATGCCACCATTACACATAGGCATATGTATGAAGACCTTCAAAGGGACTTTTTACTCCCAAGGACTTAGTTGAAACCAACTTCGAATTACATCAAAACAACCAAAGGAAATATCTCTTGTAATTAAGCATCGTATAATCTACTTAAGTAGCTAGAATAACTATATCCCCAAGATATCCATATGTCTCACCAATAAAATTGCCTCTAACCTTGCTCAGAGATTGATCCCACGTAAGCACCATTGATTGTAGAGTCATATATGTAATCTATTACGAATTGATAACATTACCCTTGAGTAAAACAGTGACTCCCTTAAGCTTACCCTCGGGGTAAGGTAAAGTTGCCTCAAAATCTTCATGGCCTCTCTCAACCATTGATAAGCCCAAAATCATATCATCACCTAAATCATAGAATTTGAATGTCTTATACCTCCTTGGTCTTTCTTCGAGAGATTCTAATGGCATTGTCACACCCGAAACAATTGAATGAGCAACATATGCTAAAAAATTCCATCATCTCTCTAATTGAGTAGGTCAAAACCTATAAAGAATGTCATCTTAATGACTCTCATAAACATCGAAACCTTGTTATTCTCTACCCTAGGTAAGAACTTATCACTAGAATTATTGAGATAAGAGACATGACTATCCATTTTACCATCAAGACTAAGCTCGAAACCCAAAACCATCATCACTTTCGTAAACATAGATACAAAAAGAAAAAATCATCAAGATTCTATTCTTATAAGAGTACTTTCAGTAACTAAGGCATGTATTCATTGACATCTTACTATAACTAACCACTGGGTCCTAGGAGTGACTTAACCAGATGGTAAGATACCACTAAATGTAACACCATAATCCAATTCAACCTAAAATCTGAAGAATTTTAGTGTCACACAGAACCACCTAAGTGGCTAACCATTTTTTAAATCAATACTCATAATCATCATTTGAAAACTAATAGTTCAGACAATAATAAAATCATGTTTATAAAATCGACGCTCCATTACCAGTTTAAAACAATTAATACAAATCAAAGTTTACAAATCATAATACATAAGTAAGGGTCCAATGAATACACATGCAAACTACAAGTAACCAACCAATACTCTAAAAGGAAATACTGGATATTTGCTGCAATGGTGCTCCATGAATGGCTCGATATACTAACATGCGAACAAGAAAATCCAAACACTGAGCTTACAATGCCTAGTAATATAATTGTTAATCTAGAGTAGCTTATGAATCTCATAAACATAAGCATGTTAGAATACATGGTAATAAGCATGAGGTACATGCATGATCCTAATCAAGTGCTACCTACTTAAGGTTTAATAGTTCTACCTCTTTAGTGTAAGTCTCACGCTTCCCTTAGTCTCTACTATGGGTCTCTCTATGAGTAAAAATATACTAAGTCTCTCACCTTAGTATAATACTACAAAGCACCATCATAAAAAAATAAAATGATAATACCCAATATCACAAAGACAACAACTACAATCACAAAACAATAAGTAAGCATCATGGTGTAGCTCAGGGTTAGATAGCATCACAGAAATCACACCCATGTTTACATACTAAAGGCACCTTAAGACCTAGGTCACACATCATCAATATCTCCCAAGCACTGTAGATGAGGTCTAGGTCACATAACGTCAGCACCTCTCACATAACTTAGGTTAGGTCTGGGTCACAAAATATCAGTACCTTACCTAGCTAGTGTACTGTTAAATAGTACTCAAAATATGTTTGGGTCACATAGCATCAGTACACCATCCAACTAGCATCTAAATTGTTATCACACTAATTTGATATATCCAAATATTCTATACATGAAAGACAATCGTCATACTACTAAAGTAACTCAAGTGTCCTTGTTGTTTCTCGAGTGTCACAAAGAGGTTAATCTTATAGACTTACCTCATATGGTTATTATGATTATGTCATTGTTATCATTATCATTACATTATTATCGTATTATTATCTTGTTATTATTATTAATTACAACATAAGTAGGTGAGATCATTCTCTCACTCACTCTTATCTCGTTTGTTCTCTCTCCTATAATGTTATAAAAGAGCTAAATAGTATTTTTAGTGTTTAATGCCTTTAAGGCAATTCATAACCATTGCTGCCCAGTTGGTACATTATAACTAGCACAACATTTGATTTGGGTATAATTCATTGATAATGACTCCCTAGTCATTCTCTTCGTACTTTACATCGGTTCGCCCTTGAACCGGTAGGGTAACTTACACATCTTTTATTAGTTATCCACATAGTACTCACCTTCCACTATCACTCTAGTCATGTTGTTCATTATATCACTTGTTGGCACATCTTTCGAAATTATCCTTCGTTCACTCTACTTAATACTTGTTCGATTAAAGATGTTAAGAGTATTATGCTCGGTATGGTTACTTTAGTTGTATCCCACTCCTATGAGTGTTCTGGGCCCTTTCAACCATTTAAGTCTCTCACAGACAAAGTCACACCATTTTGGGTCATCCTTAACTCTTACGGGCCTTAACGAAATTGAATCTAACCCTCTGAAATGAGTAGTATCGATACTCTACATATAATATCGATATTTCTAGGTTAGTACTGATACCCCATCGAGTATCAATACCAAAAATGACTATTAGATTGCAAACTTTACCCCCAATATTGATATTGTTACCCGCAGTATCGATACCAAGGTTGTAATATTAATACGTCTCCTTACAATATCGATACTCCCCATATAAAATACCCAAAAATCGATCTAGTTCATCTAGTACCAATATTGTTCATCCAATATCTATACCATAACCCAGAAAACTCAAAAATAAGCTCGAGAAACACTCAAGAATCCTCTCAAATCCTCTAGTTTGGTCCCAAATCAATTTCTAAAGCTTAGGGGAGTTATTTAGGCTTATTTAGCACCATAAAAAAACTACCTTTACCACAAAAACATCATTTAGGCATAGAACCCAAATCCCTAAATATTCTCAAAACCCAAATCCCCAACAAAGCATCATGTTTAGGGAGTTCATAACACAATAAAGGATTAGAAATACACTAACTTAGCTTAGGAATTCGAAATGAAGCTCTTTTAGCTAGCTACCACACTTTTCCAAGACTTAAATGACAAACCTACTCTTTTTCTTGCAAAACAAAAAAGAACCCAAGGCTATGAATCATTAAAATGAAGTTGTTGGAGGGAATATGGACGAAATTGAAGCTTAGAAGAAGTATAAAATGGCTCAAAATATTCACATTCAACTATGGCACATGGAGATAAAGAATGAGTAGGAAATGAGAATGAGAGAAAATGAAGAGAAAAATATGGAGGATATAAAAACATGATCTTTTCACAAATGGGAACATCATTCACATTTTACCTTATATTTAAAAATACTTTTTTTAAACTTTTTGGGCTCAAATCCAACCCACTTAAGCCCAACTTGGCACAACGACTTTAATTATGAACTTCATAAGGTCCATATACCTCTCGGGTAAACCCGAAACTATTAGCCCAGGATTTCGATGTTCATTCAAAGGTATTTTCAAATCCTTATGAGGAACTATTCACAATTAAGGATAATTTGGTAATTTCAACCATCTAAGGGAATTTTAGAAATTTTTCACATTCAAAAGCTACATTGATGCTCATAATTGTTTTAAACTCCCTACTCTTGAATCTATTCAATATCTCAAAGTCCATTAAATAGTCCTCAATAATGGCATACCTTTATATGGGTATCGATAACTACCATAGGGTATCGATTCTTTCCTTGAGAATCGATATCAAAATAGCCTAAGAAGTCTCCCAAAATACCCTTAGTATAGATATTTTTAGGTTGTATCGATACTCCTTAGAGTTTTGGTACCAAAATTAGTTTCAAAATGGCCCAAAAATTACCCTTTGTATTTTTCAAATGAGTATTGGTACTCCCTTCTATAGTATTGGTACTACTATTATAAAACTAGTTTCACCTAGAATAGGAATAATATCGATACTATTCATATAATGTCAATACTGCAGCCAGGAAATATATTGTTTCACTCAGGAAACACCTCTAAACTCACCCTAAACACTTGTTTTAAGGCCTAAGTTGATTATTAAAGCTTATGAAGGTCATTAGGGGTATACATCATTTTACACCAATCTAACATAAACAAAATATCCCTAATAACAAATCAAGAACTCATTACCCTACATGCTTTTCAACCCCATGCAAGCAAGCCATGATAAATGTTATGTACTACAAATAGTAGGGGAGAGATATAGTGTTTTTAATCAGCTCCTAACTACCCAAATACCTCTTATATCCTCCAAGAGCCAACCTTCTTAAGCCCTTTCTCTTTGAGGGGTATTGCACCTCTACATGAAAATAAAGGACACTAGTTGTTAGAAAATTATATAACATATGAAAATTGGATAGAAACCATGAGAGGAGCCTTTGGAGCTCAAACCCTCTCAAACCTCTAAATGAGCTCATGGCCATCATTGAAGAATATGGTGATCTCATCTTGGAGCTTATGATCCAAAGATCACAAATATTATCTTGGATTTTTGGATTGAAGAATAAGATGAAGAAAGGTTGAAGTTTTTCTCTTGTTTTTGCTTGAGTGGAGAAAAAAGAAAGAAGAAGAGAAAATGAAGAAGGAAATAAACCTTTTTTGGCTATCTCAAAACCCCACAACAAATATAGAAAAAAATCCCCAAAATCAGCCATGATTTTCATAAATAGGGAAATTACACTATATGTCTCTCTACTTTTACCCAAAGCTTAAGAAACCTATTTTTATCTTCCACTAGGATAATTTATTACTCGATTGAATCTAAATTCAAACTGGTGAACCCACATACTATAATAAATCTATTGAATAAATTCTTGGGTCAACACGAAATTAATAGTTTGGTATTCAAGGTGTTACACTTTGGGCCTTCTTCACCTCCTTTTACACCTCCATTACACTCTCCAAGACTCTCTGGGTAACCGTTGGGCTTCCAAAACTTATCTCAAGGAATTACCTACTTCTTGAGACCAACTCTAGAAATAATAGATATTTTTGTTTATTCTTGTAGCAAATTTAGTCTTAATTTTGTTTTATTTTCAATATTGAATTTATCACCGTCTCTCTAATTGATGGTTATTTGGTTATCTTACTGGTCTACCCCTAATTTGGGGAAAAATATTAGATGGACCCAGTTTACCACATCATTCGTGGTCCCAACCAATAACATTTTTTCATCTCATTTTTTCCTATATGAATCTTCACCTCTTTCCTACGTGTAAATAAAGAGTGGAAAGTTATTTGGAAGTTTTGTTTAAAAAATTGATAGATGTAAATCATTGGGACCATGAATAACATGGTAAGCCGATAATTTCTCATGTTTTTGACATTTAAGTTTGTTCTTTTATTTTGATATGCACTCACAATCACCTCAAATATGTTGTGCTTAGGTTGTAATAAATTCAACTATCAAACTATTATCGCATTCTATTATTATGTTAGTGTTGACGATTCTTATCTATCACTGATATGACTACGACGACGACGATGATGGTTGTTTATATCTTTAATTTTTTTTTCAAATTGTTTTGTTGAAGTTTTTAATTATTTCTTTTTATGATCATATTTTATGAAATAAATTATATTTAACTAAATTTAAAATTTATTATTGAAATGTAACCCCCTAGACTCGGCCTGGACGTTATGCCTATGTCTAGGTGATTACGTATCACGTTAAGAAATTCTTTTTATTTTTAAAATAACGTTGAAATCCATGTTTCATTAATTGATGAAATTTATCCATGATAAAGATTTATACGATACACATATATGATTACGTATTTTAGAAAACCATATAAATCACATACATATCAAAATACCACAGAAAACGTATAAAACATTTACGGAACAAAATATCGGTAATACGAATATATCCAAAACTATAGCAAAATAAATGTCACCAAATACAACTGTAAAACATATAGAGATATACGTTCATACAAAAGTGAAAATAGTTGATCTTCCCTGATGCCAAATCTGCTATATTACGGTCTGCTGTTATCTGAAAAGGGTAAAATTTACAGAATGAGCTAAAAAGCCCAATGTGCTCCATACAGTATATAAAAAACATACAGATAAAATATTTCAGTAAAATAGATTTATCAAACATGTTTTTAAAACATGAACACTACCCCCATTCGTTCACATCATAAATGTATAGGTTTCCCAGCATAAAGCCAATGAGCCTACAGATAATCTTCCTCCAACAATACCCTCCCCAATGATAGTAATAAACATGAATGTATTCAAGTGAAAACGATGATTAATCCTTTAAAACATGAAAATGTTTCATACTTGGAAACCATATGCAAAAATACAGAAATCAAAAATCAATTTAGTAATATACGGTAATTCAGATGTCGGATAAGTAGTATTCAGAAATCGGTATAAAAATACCGTAACGAGAAATCATATCAGAAATATACGGTAAATCAGATATCAAATAAATAGTATTCAGATAGATATTTTAAAACAGTAATGTAACACCGTCAGGAACACACCTGTAACAGTCTGAATAATCAGATAGGGAAGCATACTACTGAATCTGTAGATCACGATCCGTAGCAGTGCTAGATCCTACGAATCGGAAAATCCATATTGGAATTCTAATATGAATAATCTTAACCTTTATTTAAATAATTTACGGAAACCTACGGGTAATTCTAGTAGAACGAGGATCAGGTGGATCTGACGAACGGACAATACCAGACCTAATTGATCCTAGCTCAAGTGAAACACGAGTACATTAATAAAATATCTTATTGGATCAATTCCATAACTATATCTCAAATAAATGCAAAAAAATGCTAAAAATACTAAGAATTTTTGGGTAAACGAGCTAGAATTGGGGCTTTCGGGTCATAATTTGGCAAAACAGACTTCAAAATCAGATTCGAGACGTCAAAAATTATAAAATATGAGTTTTCAAAAATTTTGACTTTTTTATCAAAGTCAACAGGTTAGACTGAAAATTTCGAGGCTTTCTGGTTTGAATTCGGAAAAACAGACTTCGGATTCGGACTCAGGACATCGAAAAACATAAAATATGAATTTTCGAAAATTTTGACTTTTTCGGTCAAAGTCAACGGTCAATGGTCAACGGGTTGGGTCTGGTCAACGGGTCGGGTCAGGTCGGGTCAACGGGTCAAAACCGAGTCAAACTACCCCAACAATTTTTGATGCTCCCCCACGCGCAGGGGCGACGCGTGAATAGTCCATTCGAGTCCTAAAAATTCCCAACAATTCCTAAAATTATTTTAAGCAATTTTGAGACACTTACCAAGATCGATTCAAAATTTTGAACAATGGATAGCTCGATTTCAATATGTCAGAAACTTTGACTTCCTCACATCCCTCATGCGTCGGGGACAACGAAGGCGCGACGGACACTGGTGGACTCAGAACGATGCAAAGAACACGATGGTGCGAGAGGTGTCGAAAACGGAGCAACGATTGGTGATGAATTGACGATTTTCACGGCGGTGGTGTTAAAAAAATGTTGAAACTTTGAATCGAAATTCATGGCATTTGAAAGTGTTTCGCTACGATCGGTTTACGTGGTTTTGTTCATCGGTCGACGACGAACACGATGATGGTTTCAGATCGACGATCTGTGGTCAGACGACGTTAGTATCGAGTTTGAAAGTAGGGTATGAGAGAAAGAAAAATTGAGCAATTTGTTTCTGATTTCAATCAGAACAAATTTCATGCATATAAGGAATTTCCGCTGACATTATTTGGTAAAATTCAGGGCTAGGTCCCTGAATTTCCTTCAACATCTAAAATGGCCTACAAGTTCTAGAAACTTTT
The DNA here is from genome assembly GCF_006381635.1 of Hibiscus syriacus. Lineage (NCBI taxonomy): Eukaryota > Viridiplantae > Streptophyta > Magnoliopsida > Malvales > Malvaceae > Hibiscus > Hibiscus syriacus. The sequence goes on from NW_024063472.1 coordinate 275,513, forward strand.
AATTTGACCCTCAAATTTCACCAAGTTGCTTGTATTTAATTTTTTTCCGGTTGTTACAATTCTCCCCCTCTACAAGAAATTTCGTCCTCGAAATTTACCTTATGAAAATAGATGAGGAAATTGAGCCTCCATTGACTCCAATGTCTCCCAAGTAGCTTCTGAGGGGCCATGGTTGCTCCATTGAACTTTAACCATTGGAATACGCCTATTCTGAAGAACTCGCTCATCCCTTTCTAAAATTTGAACATGTTCCTCCTCATATGAAAAATCATGTCTCAGCTCTACCTCCTCAACCTGAATGATGTGACCTGTATCTGGACGGTATCGGCTTAACATAGATATATGGAAAACATCATGAATACGACTGAGCTGGGGAGGTAACTCAAGCTGATAAGCAACATGTCTGACTTTCTTCAGAATACGATATGGCCCAATAAATATCAGACCCAGCTTACCTTTACGTCCAAATCTTAATACTTTCTTCCATGGAGATACCTTGAGAAAAACCTGATCCCCCATCTCAAAATCGATATCTTTCCGACGCTGATTTGCGTATGATTTATGCGTATCAAATGCCTCTTTTAGATGATCACGGATCAATCTTACAGTATCTTCAGTCTCTCGAACCAAGTCTGGATCCAAAGGTTTTCTATCATACAACTCTGTCCACCATATAGGAGTACGGCATCTACGTCCATACAGAGCCTCGTACGGTGCCATGCGAATACTTGCCTGGTAACTCGTATTATAAGCAAACTCAGCTAATGACAAGAAATCTTCCTAACTACCACGGAAATCAGTGACACAACCCCACAACATATCCTCCAACACCTGAATAACTTGCTCAGACTGACCATCAGTTTGTGGATGAAAAAATGTACTGAAATTCAAACGAGTACCTAGAGCCTCGTGTAAAGCCTTCCAGAACCTGAAAGTGAACCTCGGATCTCGGTCAGATATGATAGACAATGAAACACTATGAAGTCTAACGATCTTAGAAATGTAAAACCTAGCCAGTTTGTCTAGAGAATAATTAACCCGAAAAGGGATGAAGTGAGCTGACTTGGTGAGTCGATCAACAATCACCCAAACAAAATCCTTTTTGGAAGGAGTCAGAGGAAGACCAGTAACGAAGTCCATCGTAATGCGCTCCCATTTCCACTCAGTAATCTTATTTGACTGTAATAATCCAGATGGATGCTAATGCTCTACCTTAACCTGCTGACAAGTCAAACACCTCGCCACAAAATCTGAAATATTCTTCTTTATACCATTCCAAAAGTAGCACTCTTTGAGATTATTGTACATTTTATCCCCGCCAGGATGTATAACATAAAGACTACTATAAGCCTCCTAAAGAATAACCCATCTTAACTCATCATCTTTAGGGATGTAGTAACGAATGTGAAAGCAAAAAATGCCATCCTGATCCAAAGTATACTCTGAACTTGATCCCTGTTTAACTTATTCAATAATAGAAAGCAATGAGCTATCAAGGAGCTGTTTGGCCTTAATTTCCTCAGCCAAAGTAGGTTTAATGTGAAACTCTGTTAACATACTATTGTCATCAAATAAACTCAAGCTAACGAACAAGGCTCTCAGATCTGATATTACCTTACGACTCAAGGCGTCGGCCACCACATTAGCCTTCCCTGGATGATACTCTATCTCACAATCATAGTCATTTAGAAGCTCCAACCATCGACGCTGTCTTAAATTCAATACTTTCTGAGTAAGAGATACTTCATACTCTTATGATCAATATAGATATAACACTTTTCTCCGTAGAGGTAGTGTCTCCAGATATCCAAAGCAAAAACCACGGCAGCTACCTCCAGATCGTGAGTAGGATAGTTACAGTCATGTGGCTTTAACTGACGTTACACATAAATGAAAACCTTCCCATCTTGCATTAAAACACATCCTAATCCAGAGTGAGAAGCATCACTGTAGACAGAAAAGTTTTTCCCGGATTCAAGCTGAATCAACACTGGGGCTTGAGTTAGAACAGTCTTCAGTTTTTCAAAGCTAGCTTGTTGATTATCAAACCAGACAAATGGAACATCTTTCTTCAATAGTTTCATTAAAGGAGCTGCAATAATGGAGAACCCCTCAATGAAACAACGGTAGTAACCAGCTAAGCCCAAGAAACTACGGATCTCAGAGACGTTCTTGGGTTGCTTCCAGTTCAGAATAGACTCCACTTTGCTCAGATACACCCGAATACCATTAGCAGAAATGATATGTCCAAGAAAAGTTACTTCATTGAGCCAGAACTCACACTTGCTCAACTTAGCATATAACTTATTTTCCCTTAGAGTCTATAGAATAATCCTTAAATGCTCCTCATGTTCTGCTTCAGTTCGAGAATACACCAGTATGTCATCGATGAACACAACTACAAACTAGTCCAAATAAGGTCGAAACACCCGATGCATCAGATCCATAAAAGTAGTAGGGGCATTAATTAACCCGAATGACATCACTAAAAACTCATAATGCCTATACCGAGTACGAAAAGTAGTTTTCGGGACATCAGAATCTTTCACTTTAAGTTGGAAAAAATCAGATCTCAAGCCTATCTTCAAAAAGATAGAAGCCCATCGAAATTGGTCAAACAGATCATCGATCCTGGGCAGAGGATATTTGTTTTTAATTGTGAGCTTGTTCAGTTTCCTATAATAAATACAGAGTCTCAATGTCCCATTTTTCTTCTTGACAAAGAGAACTAGGGCTCCCCACGGTGATACACTGGGTCGGATAAATCCCTTATCCAATAACTTCTGAAGTTGGACTTTCAGTTCCTTAAGCTCCTTTGGGGCTATACGATAAGGAGCCATTGAAACCGGGGTAGAACCAAAATAGACTTCAATCTCAAACTCAACTTCTCTATCTGGTGGTAATCTATACAACTCTTCAAGAAAAACATCAAAAAATTCCTTGACAATCCGGATGCCTTCAATATCATATCGAGAACTCCTAGTGTCCAAAATATAAGCAATAAACACCTCAGAACCCTTTCTGATCATCTTCTCAGCTACCAAAGCAAACACAACATTCGTCAGGAATCCACGATGTTCCCCCATCATTACAATCTTTCTTCAGAATAGTTCTCTTAGTCTCATAATTAAGATTGACTCAATGTTTGTTCAACCAATCTATGCCAAGAATCAAATCAAACTCTTCTAAAGGTAACTCCATCAAGTCAGCCAAAAAGATCTCCCCAGTGATCTCTGTAGGACATCATCTAAAAATACGATCCAACACTATAGACTTGCCTAAGAGACTTTGAACTGTCACCGAATTCTTAGTATTCTCAACAGGAATAGTCAGACCCTCAGAAATAGAATATGATACATAGGAATTGGTAGAACCACTGTCAAACAATGCAAAGTAGAGAACTAAATGAATAGTAATAGTACCTACAATCACATTAGGCCCATCGCGATCTTGTCGAAGTCTGGCAGTGTAAACCAACGCATGTTGTCTGGTCTCAGATCTGACTGGACCCCTACTCTGAGATGCTCAGCCTCTACTAGCCGATCTCGATGATCTCTTCTGAGTACGACCACCTGCAGGAGTCTGAACAATACTTTGAGTACGAGCGGGATTACGAGCTGGTGTCTGAACTGTAAGAATTGACACTGTACAATCCTTCACAATATGGTCACCAGAACCACATCTAAAATAGGTGCCCAATTTTCTCCTGCATTCCCCAAGATGAAGTTTCCCACAATAATCACATGGTTGCACAAGTCGAGACCCAGAAGAACCACCATGTTTAGAAGGCTGAATAGCTGAAGAACCATATGCCACAGGCCTGACACTCGCACCACCTCTTTGAAAATACTCACCCCTACCTCTCCTGTTGGGGTGTGCAGAAGAATCAACGGAACTGGAATGCCTCCTGAATCGGTCTTGATCTTGATATCTCCTGCGCTCCATACCCACTCGCTCGATCTCCTCGGCGGTCTTGGCTATCTCAACTAAAGAATCAAAATTTCTTTTCCGGTGGGTAGCAACTTGACTCTTGATCTCATACCTGAGTCCATTCTCGAACCTCAAGCATCGATCTGACTTAGTGTCAACAAGTCAAGGAGCATAATGACTCAATCGGATGAACTCAACCTCATAGTCCATAATAGACATATCACTCTGCTGCAGATTTTGAAACTCCTGACGTCACTCTTTGTAAATATCTCTCTCCGATGTAGAGACTCCAAAAACGTGTCTTAAAAAGATCCCATGTTAAATGGTTCCTCGGAATACTACCAGAAATCGATTGCCACCATTTGAAACTCTCTTTTTTCAGCATAGTTAGGGCTCCCTTTAACTTCTACTCAGGCCTCAGATCCATCTCATCCATAATTCTCTCTGTATCCTCCAGCCAATACTCAACGTCAGTCAGAGGTCCACAAGTAATACCCTCAAATGGAACTACTCCAGCATCTACCAAATACTTCAAAATCTCGACCGCAGTTATATTACTATAGACTTTAGCAGCTCTCTGAAACATGCAAAAGACAACTCTATTAATGGCATCTTCATCCATGTCAGTATCTTCATCTTCAGTGATGTGAGGGTCTCTCACAGGAGTAATCGAATCATCGTGAGAAATGGTCAGTTCTACATGCGGAATAGGAGGATCATGTGGTGACATCAGATCATCTATCGTAACAGAAGGTCGAGCGACTCGCCCTTGACCACGGCCACATCCTGTCCTACGACCTCTAGCAGCTCTCATCATTGGATCTATAAGGTTCTACAGAAAGAATTTGAAACATAATTTCAGACTAGCATCAGGGATCTCAAAATAAAAATAATTCATAAAATAAGGTGACACGATTTTGAAAATATCAAAATTTCTTAAAATCCAGAGTTTATGACTCATCAACAGTCTGAGTGTTTAAAACTAAAAGCTCTGATACCACCAAATGTAACCCCTAGACCCGACCTGAACGTTATGTCTATGTATAGGTGATTACATATCACGTTCAGAAATTCTTTTTATTTTTAAAACAACATTGAAATCCATGTTTCATTAATATATAAAATTTATCCATGATAAAGATTTAGACGATAAACATATATGATTATGGATTTTTTAAAACCATATAAATCACATACATATCAAAATATCACATAAAACCGTATAAAACATTTACGGAACAAAATATCGGTAATACGGATATATCCAAAACTATAGCAAAATACATGTCACCAAATACAACTGTAAATCATATAGAGATATTCGGTCATACAAAAGTGAAAATAGTTGATCTTCTCTAATGCCAAATCTACTAGATTGCGGTATGATGTTATCTGAAAAAGGGTAAAATTTATAGAATAAGGTAAAAAGCTAGTGTGCTCCATACGGTATATAAAATATTTCAGTAAAATTGATTTATCAAACATGTTTTTAAAACATGAACACTACCCCCATTCGTTCACAACATAAATGTATAGGTTCCCCAGAACCATACACCCAACCGCACAACCATTTAGGCCCTAAGCACAAAGCTGAGGAGCCTATAGATAATCTTCCTCCAACAATACCCTCCCCAATGACAGTAATAAACATGAATGTATTCGAGTGAAAATGATGATTAATCCTTTAAAACATGAAAATGTTTCATGCTTGGAAACCATATACAAAAATACGGAAATCAAAAATCAATTCAGTAATATACGGTAATTCAGATGTCAGATAAGCAGTATTTAGAAATCGGTATAAAAATACGGTAACCAAAAATCATATAAGAAATATGCGGTAAATCAGATATCAAATAAACAGTATTCATATAGATATTTTAAAACAGTAATGTAACACCGTCAGGAACACACCTGTAACAGTCTAAATAATTGGATAGGGAAGCCTACTACTGAATCTATCGATCACGATTCGCAGTTGTGCTAGATCCTACGAATCGAAAAATCCATATTGGAATTCTAATATAAATAATCTTAATCTTTATTTAAATAATTTACAGAAACCTACGGGTAATTCTCGTAGAACGTGGATCGGGCGGATCCGACAAACGGACAATATCGGACCTAACTGATCCTCGCTCAGGTGAAACATAAATACCTTCATAAAATATCTTATTGGATCAATTCCATAACCATATCTCAAATAAATAATCAAAAATGCTAAAAATACTAAGCAATTTTGGGTTAACGAGCTCGATTCAGGGCTTTCGGGTCAGAATTTTGCAAAACAGACTTCGGATTCAGATTTAGAACGTCAAAAAACATAAAATATGACTTTTTAAAAATTTTGACTTTTTGGTCAAAGTCAATGAGTTTGACTGACTATTTCGAGGCTTTCGGGTTCGAATTTGGAAAAACGAACTTCGAATTTAGACTCAGGACATCAAATAACATAAAATATGATTTTTCTACAATTTTAACTTTTTCGGTCAAAGTCAACAGGTCAGGTCAACGGGTCGGGTCGGGTCAAAACCGGGTCAAACTGCCACAACAGTTTTTGAAGCTCCCCCACACGTCGCGCCTGCGCGTGGGGGTGCGTGAATAATCCATTCGAGTCTGAAAAATTCCCGAAAAAATTCTAAAATTATTTTAATCGATTTTGAGATACTTACCAAGCTCGGTTCAAAATTTTGAACGGTGGAGAGCTTGATTTCAACACGTCGGAAACTTCAACTTCCTCACCTCCCTCACGCGTCGGTGACAACGATGACGCAACAGACACCGGTGGAATCGGAATGACGCAAAGAACACGATGGTGCGGGAGGTGTCGAATACGGAGCAACGATCGACGATGAATTGACGATTTTCACGACAGTGGTGTTAAAAAAGTCGAAACTTTGAATCGAAATCACGGCGTTTGACAGTGTTTCACTATGATTGGTTTATAGGGTTTTGTTCACCGGTCGACGAAGAACACGATGGTGATTTTAGTTCGACGATCGGTGGTCGGACGGCGTCAGGATCGGGTTTGAAAGCAGGGTGCGAGAGAAAGAAATATTGATCAATTTGTTTCTGATTTCAATCAGAACAAATTGCACACATATAAGGAATTTCTGTCGACACTATTTGGTAAATTTCAGGGCTAGGTCCCTAAATTTCATTCAACTTCTAAAATGTCCCACAAGTTTTGGAAACTTTTAATTTGACCCTCAAATTTCACCAAATTACTTGTATTTAATTTTTTTTCGGGTTGTTACATGGTGAGCCGATAATTTCTCTTGTTTTGGACATTCGAGTTTGTTCTTTTATTTTGATATGCTCTCACAATCACGTCAAATATGTTGTGCTTAGGTTGTAATAAATTCAAATGTCAAAGTATTGTGGTATTCTATTATTATGTTAGTGTTGACGATGCTTATCTGTCACTGATATGACGATGACGACGATGATAATTGTTTATATCTTTTATTTTTTTTCAATTTGTTTTGTTGAATTTTTTAATTATTTCTTTGTATGATCATATTTTATGAAATAAATTATATTTAACTAAAGTTGAAATTTATGATTGAAAACTATTTCATATAATAAAGTGTTTCATATTAATACTTGTGTAACTAAATTAGGCAGTGGATTTTGTGAGAAAAAATGTCACACCATTACTTATGTATTAATATATGTATTTTAGAGGATTATCATCTTATAGATGGTGGAATTTATTTATTTTTTTTATAAATTTTAAATTTAATCTTAATCCTACTTAGATGAGAGGAGAAAGGAAATTTTAAGAGAAGAGAATCTCAGAGAAGAATGAAAAGTGTTCTTAATTGATTTAGAATTTATCATCTAAAAGAATACAAAGAAACAAAGATAAACAGTTTGACTAACCATTCAAATAATAAACGAGAAACGATTCTTAATCTCAGTAATGAAAATTATTTTTGACATAAAATATTAGTAATGAAATTAGAAAACGTCATTATTAGCTTATCATCATCTAAATTACTATTGGCTTGGGCTTTGAATGTGTGAAAGAATATCGGTACTGAGTTAGGTTTGATCCAATCAAACTTTCAACTTCAATCCCCAGGGAAAGGCACGGGCTGTATTTGGGAGTCCAAAGGAACTTAGTCTAGTGTGAAACAAAATGTTATAAAAAATTTTAAAAAAAACTCTAAATAATAATCCTTTTTCTATTATATACTTCCAATGTTTACATCAATTTTCCTGTGCTATTATGCTTCATTTCTTTGTTCTTATTTCGCTGCAAATTAATGAAAGCTTTGGTTTATCTTCAAAAAAAAATTGTTTAAGCCATCTCGAAAATTAAATATTTCGAACTTGAATAGTTGAATATGCGTATTAATTTATTTATTTTGAAACTTTGACACTTTAACCTCAATGATGTAGCCATGTAGGGCACAATCATTCAAATGGTGGGTGTATGAATATTAACATAGCTGATACGTGCCGACAAAAAATACATGCACACATGTACATCATCAAACAAGTCCATTTCAATGTGGACACTAGCAAGAAAAGACATGTGTTCATGTATGCACATGCAGACATTCCTATGAATGTATCATGCATATACATATATAGATATCATCGTCCTTAGTGCGTTGAAAATCTTCATGTAGACGTCGAATCATCTAGTTTTTTTAATGTATATATTCTTTTGTGGTAGGGTTCAAAAAGTTAATAATTCCCATCTTCCGTTATTAGATGTGAAAGAATGAAAGTGGTTTTGAAATATTGAAATAGACAGCATGTGGAAAGCTTTTTTCCTTTAAAGTGGAAATGAAGCAAATTTTTTGGTAAAGGTTATGGATGACCTAACCCTTAATAATAATTTGTATGTTTTGATAAGATTAAGACCTTCGGATTTTCTATCATATTGATATTGACATTATTTGGTTGACAAATCAAACATTATTTAACACTTCAATAAAAAACACCATTAGGGTTATTTATCGAGCAAATCAATCATGAATTGAGCAGGACTCAATACTAATAATCTCAATAAATTTTTATTTAATTGTACTCGTTAAAAAAATTCGTTGTTCAACTCGACTTGTTACTCATTAAGCTCGTCATAATTTTACTTTATTTTTATATATATATATATATATATATATATATATATATATAATATATATATATATATTAAAAAATAAAAAAAAAAGTGTGATGTAAAACAAAGTTTAAACCCTAAAGTAACAATCTAAAATTCACCAAACTAACATATTACAATCATTATAGAAAAAAAAGATAAGTTTAGCAATACATTATCAATCTTAATAATAAGACAAATAACATCCTAAAAATATAAAATGAATTAATGAATTGCTCACAAACTTATCGAGTCAAGTTGGGCGTCACTGGCTCGTTTAGGTTTCAAGTCGAGCTCGAGTTTTGAATTGATTCAACCTGAATCGAGCATTTACCAAAATTTGATTGAGTCGAGTTCAAACTGGTTATGAGCTACTCTACTCAATTATCACCCCTAAACATGATAAAAGTGTTCTACAACATGCAAATAAATAAACAATATTCCCTCTATCCTATTAAATGTGTCTATTATTGACTTTTTAAAAGTCAAAATTTTAAAACCTTGACCATGATTATTTTAAATATTTTAAACAATAAATTTTATAAAATATATATTTAAAACTACTTGATATAAGGTTTTTAAAATATGTTTTCATCAATAATATAATTTAAATAATAATGAGTCAAAGTTAAAAAATCAATAATATAATTTAAATAATAATGAGTCAAAGTTAAAAAATCTGGAAAAAAAAATCAACAATAGACAGATTTAATGGGACATGTTGAGTAAACCAAACTAATAAAATGGCCAAAACGATGAATTGGCAATAAAAACATTGACATAAGCTTTTTTTTTTTGCAAAAAAGGAAAAGAAAAATTGATACAAGTAATTTTAGAGTGCTTCAACTTCTTCAATGAAGTCTGCATCAACTATCTTATCTTCCACACTAAGGATTTTAACAAATTCACTAATGTGTTCAAACCCTTTAGGACAATGTGTAACCTTACAACAAACTTAGACTTATACCTTAAAGTCTCAAGTGTACAACCCTTCCCAAGAAGGAATTACAAATAACAAACTTTGAAAAATCTCTTACAAGGAGTGTGTTTGCACAATTCATAACAAATAGAACACTTGAGAAAATAAAACAAGGAAGTGCACAAGTGCTCTTGAAAGAAAAAAGAATATTTGATAATGTTGACTTGAATATTTTACTCTATGTGATTGTTTTGGCTTTATCTTTTATCTCGTATTCTTACATATGAATTGAAATCTTGTTTTTATACACATTCATTCAATTTTAGCCATTTGGGTAGTTATGGGAGTTAATAGAGCCGTTGGGATGAAGTTTTTCGCAATAAATGATGCATAAACGCCTCGAGTATCAGTACATGTGGTTGGAGTATGAATATTGCATACATTAATTACAAAAATATAGTCATTGGGGAGATAAGTGTATCATTACTGCATCAAAGGAGTATCTATACTACTATTATAAGTAGTTATAAGTAGTACAAATATTAGATGAGTATCGGTATCAAAATGGTATACTAGAATTTGACATTCTCAAAAACATAAGGGAAGTATCGATACTCTCACTTGGAGTATCGATACTGGTATTGATATTGACATAGTATCGGTACCAAAATAGCTTACTGGAATTTACAAAACAAATAAAGTATCGATATTGCCATGAGTAGTATCGGTACTACTGTGCATTTTGAAGCTTTTAGCATCGGTATTGCATCAATACCACATGAACAATATCGATATTGCTCTTGAAGTATCGATACTACTGGGCTTTAAAATGATTTATGACTCGATTAAAATTTATAACCCTTTTTAAATTATTTTTAAAATAATTTCCAGTGTATGACTCAATTTTCCAATAAAGCAATGAGCAAAATGAAGTTTTTGACCTTTAAAAGAAATTTATATATTTAAATAACCAAATCGAATACAATCTTAAGATTTTTTTTAAAAATATTAATTACTTTTGGTATATTAAAATATCAAAGTATGTTCAACAATCTCCCCATTTTGATATAATAAAACATTTGGAAAATTTTAAGATTTTCTTGAAAAATACTCACCCTTACTCTAATATTTCTCGACCTTTTATTAAATCAAAAAGTTAAAAACTTAACAAGATATATGTAAAGATGTAAGTTGTGAAGATGAGTAGCCAAATGAAGTTAGTCAAGCATCAATACATATTCCCAAATACTCAAACAAATCCATAATCAAATATCAATGTCTCAAAAATATAAGATGCATAAAAATATAATATCCATAAAATATCCAACATAAAACCAAATCCACACATGATCAAAGTATGTGAAAAAGAAACATCTGAAACTGATAGTATCCAAACATCCAAAACAAAATAACATAAGTTCATCAATGCAACCAGCAAAAGACGATAGTGATCAAGAATTCGACGGTAGAGGAGGGGGATCGACAGCTGAAGATGATATACAAAAAGACGAGAAGTCGTGAGAAAGAGCCTCAACTCTACTTGACATCATGTCGATCCGATCCATTAGAGTCTCGAGATGACCATGATAGTTATATCGTGAATCCATATACATCGATTGAATAGTGAGCTATTGAGTAGACATCCCTTTGATGTGGGTCTCAACCGCCAACTGTCAGGAGAAAATCTCAGTGAGATAAGACTAAAATGTAGATAAATGAGACTTCATAGATGCAAAGCGCAGATCGAGTGTCTCCATTAACATCGAAAAGTGATGAGGCATCATACAGACATCCTCATCACCGAATCACAAAGTCTCATCAGGAACACGATTCATCATATCATCGACAGCATGCATCACATCATCTTCCTAAGACTGAAGAGGTGGAGTTAGAGTCTATTTGGAAGAACTACCAACGTGCTTCCCTTTCTTTTTTTTCTCTGCCAATTGTTTCCAACTTGTTTTCATCCCCATTTTTGAAGAGATTTGAGGTCAATGAAGGAGGTCAAGGGAATAGTAGGGTCATGGAAATCATTGATTTTGGCTTTAATAAACATATGGCTCAAAAGGCAACCGTAGACTAGTGACTCAACTCACTTGAAAGGAATGTTGTTGACGGTGTCACCTAACACAGTCTGAGCAAAGTTTATCCTTATTTGTTTTGGAAGTAGTAAAGCCAACAAATATCAACATTACGAAGAAAGGAATATATAAATTCGGATGGTCAAAACCACCAAGAGATAATCAAGTTTAGGAATCACTCATAGTAATCAAGAATAATGGCACTTTTGTCAATTCTAATGTGGTGTCAACATGATCCCTCTCATTTTCTTTCCCTATAAGGTCAAGGCCAAGGTTATTAGCTTTATAAAAAGTATCGATAGTGATTTATTGCCTTATTTGATAGAACTGAATACTCTAGGTATAGGTTCGGGCTTCATTTTGGACACACATCGCACTAGAATATAAAATGTGGACCAATTGATGATAGAAAACGGTTTTGACTTTGAAAGTATTTTTTTAATTTTCAAGCTTTGAGGAGAGGAACATATTTGAATTTGAGGGCATTCAAGGTGGGAAAGGTAGGCATACACTCACTTCTAAGAGGATACGAATCAAAATTTTCAGAGTAACGCTCATAGAGGTTTTGGTGATCCAGTTCATTGAAATACGAATTTTGAATGATAGTTTATATGGGTTTGGATTTAGGTTAGGAATAGGATTAAGAGGAGGATTTGAAGGTGGATTGACTCGAAGATGTGCATTGGTTTGGGGAGATGAAGTACAAGGACATTTGGACATTTGGACATGCAAAAGAATACAATACATGTATGTTATGATGAATCTCAATACTCAATTTTAATTCTACAATTCAAGGTATAAAGAAAATAAAATAAAAATTTAACGGGCTAAAAATATTTACGTATATAATCGAAAACAATATATATACATAAGCAAATAAAAACGGTATATACATATATATTTGTGTGCATAAGATTATATATATAAGGAAAAAAATAATGTATATAAAATAATAGTATATATATATACACACGCTTTTACACACACATTTATCTAGATATATATTCTTTTGCTGCAATATATAAACTATTTTTATATGCATCGTTCTGTTGATATATAAAGGCTAAATAGTATATATCTAGATAAATGTGTATGTGTAAACGTGCGCGCATATATATATATATATATATATATATATATATATATATGTATATGTATAAACATGGATCATAGTAAATAAAATATTTTTGATTTAAAGTATAAGATAGTAATATATAAATTTATATAAAACAATATTGAAATTGAACAACAAAACAAAACTTGAAAGAAAAACATTAGATTAACGTAGCTCATTCACTAATTTAATTAAAAACTAACAGATTAAGCCTAAATTTGAAAAAGGAAAAAGGAAAAAGGAAAAAGGAAAAAGGAAGGGTTTCTAAATAAAAGACCTTAAATCAGTTGGAATGAGATCAAAATAATGTTTCTAGCATTAATTTGATGATAAATGCAGGTATTATACACGAAAAATTGGTGTGATTTTGTCTAAAACGACAAAATTTGAAGTATTTTGATGTGGGGAGAGGGTTTTTAAATGGTGGAAAATATATGCTTTGAGAGTTTTTTAAAAAATTGGAAATTTTAACTGATATAACACATACCCAGCCTTGAGTATTAGTACTCATTAATCGAGTATCAATACTCCTAAGCTAAAAGTTTTGGTATTGATATAAAATATCGATACCCTATCGATGTTACAAGAATAATATCGATGTTAAAGGAAGAAAAATATCAGTATCGTAAGAACAATATCGATATTATATGCATGAAATGGTAAAAGAAGTACAACATAAAAGTATAAAAACATGATTTCTAACACCAATAAAGCATATAACAAACATATAATCATATGAGATATAAATATTATGACCAATATAATTGCATTCATTCATTCATACAAGGTTAAACAACAAAACCACCTATGAATGCTAGAATTGCATGAAATTGTAGTTAGAGAGCACCAAAAGGTCAAAAATATAATTAATACTTTAGGGCATAAATGATGGTATATGTAACTCTATATGGACAAAGAAAACATGTTCAAACAAATAAATACACATTTAAACATAATTTGAACATTTAGTCAATTTTGAATGAAAATCATAACTCCCACTAACTAATTGCTTTGTAGCCATAAAAAAGTCATTAAAACATACATTTTCATAAATTCATAAAAGTGCACCAAATATTTAAACACAAAGTCAAGGTAGGTTGGTTGGTTAAACCTACTTCCCTCATAAGTGTACAACATATTTCTTTGTTTAAAAGTTTTGTAAAAAAAGTCTGCTACTTGATGCAAAGTTTCTACATACTCTATAACTATATCTTCCTTTGAGACATGATATCTAATAAAATGATGTCTAATTTCAATATGCTTACTTCTATAATGTTGGATGGGACTTTTGGTGTGAAAAATAACACTAGTATTGTCACACTTGATATGGATAGTACCTACATCAATTTCATAGTCCATGAGTTGTTGTTTCATCCATAAAACATGAGCACAATAACCACTGGTTGAAATGTATTTCATCTCAGTGATCGATAATGCTACATTTTTTTTCTTTATTTAAAAACCAAGAAATCAATATGTTACCAAGGAATTGAGAAGTACCAGAGGTACATTTCCTATCTAATTTGTAGCCTCAATAATCTGCATCCGAGAAGGCATGAAAGCTAAAGCTAGAGTCTATAGGATACCAAAGTCCCATGCTAGGAGTGTCTCTAAGGTATCTAGAGATTCTCTTAATGACTTGTACATGTGACTCCTTAGGACATGATTGAAATCTGGCACACAAGAAAAAGTAAACACTAAACAAATGTATGGTCTACTCACAGTTAGATAAAGTAACGATCTAATCATAGGCCTATAAAGTTTTACAAATACACACTTACATTCTTTATCCTTGTCAAGATTTATAGATGAGCTCATAGGAGTGGTTTGGGGTTTCACATCTTCTAACTCAAAACTTCTTGAGCATATCATTGATGTACATTGTTTGATTGATAAAAATATCATCATTTCTTTGCTTGATTTGGAGCCCTGAGAAAATAAAGCTCCCCTGTCATGCTCATCTTAAACTCACATTTCATTAACTTAGAAGACTCTTAACAAATATTACCATTACTAGATCCAAAAATAATATCATTAACATAAATTTGAATTACTAATATATCTTTATATTTTCTTTTTATAAACAATGTAGTGTCAATTTTCCCTTTTTAAAAACTTTTTCAATCAGAAAATTTGATAATCTTCTATATCAAGCTTTAGGAGCTTTTTTTAAACCATATAATATTTTTGTCAATTAAAAACATGATTTGTAAATTTGAATCTGCGAAATCAGGAGGTTGTTCTACATACATTTTTTTTATAAAACCATTTAAAAACACTTTTAACATTCATTTGATATAATGTAAAACCATGATAGCATACAAAAGCTAATAACATTCTAATAGCCTCCATCCTAGCTACGGGAGCATAAGTTTCATCAAAATCTATTACTTATTCTTGAGTATACCCTTGAGCGACAAGACTAACCTTATTCCTCACTACATTACCATCTTCATCTAATTTATTCCTAAATACTCAATTAGTACCTATAATACATTTGTCACTATGCCTTTCAACTAATGTCCATATTTAATTTCTCTCAAATTGATTTAACTCGTCTTGCATAGCCATTATCTTATATTCATCATTTAATGTTTCTTTAAATTTTTTAGTCTCTATGGATGAGATAAATGTTGTAATACCCCGAATATCAGATTGGTAGTTTCATGTAAACCGAGCAAATTTTAAAATTAAGATACCATTTCAACCCAATACCTAGTCTTGTCAAAACTCCTTGGGAAGACAACCCAATATATAGTCTTGTCAAAATTCCTTGGGAATAGAACGCAATATCTAGTCTTGTCAAAACTCCTTGGGAAGACCACTTGATGTTTATTTTGGTCAAATCTCCTTGGTTTCTTCCTCGTAATCCTAAATTGACTTCTAGAAAATCGCATCAAGACTTCCATTTTAGCCTAAGATTTTGTTGATGACTATAAGCTATTTCGGTGCATTTAGCCAAAGTTGGTGATGCCTCTTTGTTTCTTTCCTTGTGTATCTCTTTTCCATTTTTCCTTATTGAGTAAGTTTAGGTACGTGTATTGAGGTGATGTGACTCTCTCTTTTGAGAAATGAAGATTTTTTTCTTTTCTCTTACCTTTGGAAGACTCTAACCTGGAAAGGTGACATGGTTTTTGTCTGGTTGAAAAAGGTATTTTTGAATTGGGTTTATTAGGAGAAGGAATAAAGTTGTAAATTGCCCTTAAAGTTACCTAAAGGCAGAAAATCATATGAATAAGCTTAAGTCATGTAGGAAAAATGTTCCATTGTCTTCTTTTTCTTCCGACTTCAAATTTCTTCTCATCCTTTTAGTATTTTCAGCAAAGGTGAAAGCTTTGATATCTCCCATTTTCATTCTAATTTTGTAAAGGTAACAAAGGTAACCTTCTCTCCTAGCGCTCTATTTCAAAGAAATTTTCTCATGTTTTGGCTATGGTGATAAAGATAGGGGATAATCTTACGTTGGTAGAGTTCGCCTACAACAACAACTATCAGGGTAGTATTCAGATGGCTCCCTGCAAGGCTTTGTATGGGTAAAAATGTTGGATGCCTTTATGTTGGACAAAGCTTAATGAGAGGAAGTTGGTTGGTCTTGATCAGATTAAAAAAGAAAACAAATATTCGAAAAATTTAAGGTCATTTGAAGAAAGCCTTCGACCGGTAAAAATTGTACACGAATTTGAAACATAAGGATATAGAATTTGAGGTGGGTGATAAAGTATTCTTCAACATGTCACCTTAGAAGAGGGTGCTTAGGTTTGGGCGTAAATGGAAGTTAACTTCACATTTCGTTAGACCTTGCGAGATCTTTGAGAGGGTAGGACCTGTAGCCTATCAACTTGCATTGCCGCTAAAGATAGAACCCATTCATAATGTGTTTCATGTATCCATACTTAGGAGTTATCATTTTTGACCCGTCGTACGACATTCTGTTAGAATAAATTGAGGTAAGCCAAGACATGACCATGAGGAAGAACTCTTATAAGGATATTAAATTGAGATTTTAAGAAGTTAAGGAATAAGTAGATCTCATTAGTAAAGGTATTATGGAGGAGCCACGGGACCGAAGAGGCCACTTGGGAAACTAAGGAAGACATGGGAGTTCAATATCCGTATCTTTCCCACTCAAGAAAATTTTGAAGATGAAATTGCTTTTAGGATGGGTGAGTTGTAATACTACGAATATCGGGTTGGTAGTTTCGGGTAAACATGAGTGTATTTTAAAATAAAAATAAAAGATCATTTCAACTTAATATCTAGTCTTGTCAGAACTCTTTTGGAAGATAACTCAATATTTAGTCTTGTCAAAACTCCTAGGTTTCTTCCTCATTATCCTCAATTAACTTCTAGAAGACTGCATCAAGACTTTCATTTTAGCCTAAGATTTCATTGATGACCATAAGTTATTTTGGGCAGCGCATTTAGCCAAAGTTGGTGATATCTCTTTTTTGTTTTTCTTGTGTAGCTCTTTCATGTTTTTCCTTTTTTGAGCAAGTTTTGATACACGTATTGAGGTTATGTAACCCTCCCTTTTTAAAAAGGTAGAATTTATATTTTCTCTTAGCTTGGGAAGACTCCAACCCGAGGAGGTGACATGGTTTTCGTCTGAAAATGGTATTTTCGAATTGGGTTTATTAGGAGAAGGAATAAATTTGTAAATTTTCCCTAGATTTACCTAAAGGCTGAAAATCATTTTGAAAAAGCTTAAGTCATGTAGGAAAAAAAATACTCCATTGTCTTCTTCTTCTTATTTTTCCAACTTCAAACTTCTTCTCCTCGTTTTAGTGTTTTCAGCAAAGGTGAAAGCTTTGATATCTCTCTTTCTCATTCCAATTTTGTAAAGGTAAGAAATGTAACCTTCACTCCTAGAACTCCATTTCAAACCCATTTTCTCATATTTTGGCTATGGTGATCAATATGGGGGGTTTTAGAGAGGTTTTAGGTTTTAAAACCTTAGAGTGCTTCCAAATCTAACCCATTTTTAAAAGTGAGCTAGGCTCAGTGTGTCCCAACATTACGATAAAATCATGATAGGTACACTATACAAGTAATAGTTTAGTAAATCTCATAAATCATAATGTAGTGTAGCTTTTTAAACCCATTGTTTAAAGAGTTAACCTAAAGGAACATCTTAGGGTCTGAGAGCCTACCCAAGAAAGTTTCGGGGCCATGGGGTCTACCTAAAATTACATCTTAGGGCTGCAGGGCCTACCCGAGAATGATCTCAGGGCTGCAGAGCCTACCTAAGAGTCACATAAGGTCCATAAAAAATTTTCTGGCTTGATCAGAGCTGTACTTTATAAATCAGTATCTCAAAAATACAATTACACATTGACATAATTTCCATAAACCCATAATCATTGTAATAATATACCAGTGTAAACCAATAATCAGATAGCAATCATAATCCATAAGCCATCACATTAAGTCGGTGCATCAATAAAACAGTAACCATAGATTTCAGTGTACCACATGTTAAAATAATTAAGTAATATATAGGGAACACAACTCGATAATAGGTTCAAACAGTAGATCTATTGAGTACTGGCCTCGCCACGCTTTGCTACAGTTTTGAACCTAATTCATAATAAGACTATATTACTAGTGGGTAACATAATTAATTTATGAAATCATAAGATTTATGGGTCATACGAGTGAATACTAGCACACGCGGTCTAACAGATTTAGAGGAGCTGGGTCGAGCTGTCGAGCGATCAGGAGAGTCTCTTGTACCTTCAAATAATAATAACTAATCAGCCTCAAACCTTAATTTAATCATTCAAAGCTAAAACTCTTAAGTACATATGCATTTTCTAGGTTTAACTGCCAATTTGGAGGCTTTCAGCTTCGAATCTGGAAAAACGGACTGCGGAATCAAACTCAGGACGTCAAAAAATAATATAAAATGTCTTTTCAAAAAATTTGACTTTTTGGTCAAAGTCAACGGGTTTGACTAATGATTTAGAGGCTTTCAGGTTCGAATTTGGAAAATAAACTTCGGATTCAAACTCAGGACGTTGAAAAACATATAATATGACTTTTCGAAAAAATTGACTTTTTGGTCAACAGTCAACAGGTCGGGTCAATAGGTCGGTTCGGGTCAACAAATCAGGTCGAGTCAACGGGTCGGATTAGGTCAGATCGGTTCGGGCCGGTCAAACAGGTTCAGACCGGTCAATGCTGTCCCAATGATTTCGAAGCTCCCTCACGCGTAGGGGCGGCGCATGGGGGCACGTGTGGCAACCTCTGGTGTCCTAAAAATTCCCAAAAAAATTCTAAAAATTATTTTAATCGATTTTGAGACACTTACCAAGCTCGGTTCAAAATTTTGAATAGTGGAGAGCTTGATTTCAACACATTGGAAACTTTGACTGCTTCACATCTCTCACGCGTCGGTGACAATGGAGACAAGGAGGACACCGATGGACTTGGAACGACACAAAGAACACGATGGTCCAGGAGGTGTCAAAAACGGAGCAACGATCGATGATGAATTGATGATTTTCACGACGATTTTGTTAAAAAAGCAAAAAATTTTAAATCGAATTTCACGACGTTTGACAGTGTTTCGCTATAATTGGTTTACGAGGTTTTGTTCACCAGTCGACGACGAACATGATGGTGGTTTCAAATCGACGATCGGTGGTCGGACGACATCGGGATCGGGTTTGAAAGTAAGGGTGTGGGAGATGAATTTTATGAATTGGTTTCTGTGTTTTCACGCATAAATCAATTCATTTCCTTTAATAGAAAAGTCTGCCGACACTCAATGGCGATATTCAGGGCTTGGTCCCTGAATTTCCTTCAACTTTTAAAACAGTCTACAAGTTTTGAAAATTTTTAATTTAATCCTCAAATTTCACCTAATTACTTAAATATAAATATATTCTTTTCCAGTTGTTACAATTCTCCACCTCTATAAGAAATTTCATCCTCAAAATTTACCTTATGAAAATAAATGAGGAAACTGAGCCTCTAATGTCTCCCAAGTAGCTTCTGAGGGGCCTCGGTTATTTCATTGAACTTTGACCATCGAAATTTGCCTATTCCGAAGAACTCACTCATCTCTTTTTAAAATCTAAACGGGCTCATCCTCATATGACAAATCAGGTCTCAACTTTACCTCTTCAACCTTAATGATGTGACCTGGATCTGGACGGTATCGCCTCAACATTGATACGTGAAAGACATCATGAATACGAATGAGCTGGGGAGGTAACTCAAATTAATATGCCACAGGTCCTACCCTCTTCAAGATACGAAATGACCCAATAAATCTTAGACTCAATTTACCCTTACTCCCAAATCTCAGTACTTTCTTCCAAGGGGATACTTTTAAAAAGACATGATCTCCAACCTCAAACTGGATATCTTTCCTCCTCTGATTTGCATAAGACTTTTGTCTATCAAATACCTCTTTCAGACGATCATGGATCAATCGGACTGTTTCCTCTGTCTCGCACACTAACTCAAGTCCCAAAGTCTTCCGATCATGTAACTCAGTCCAACAGATCGGGGTGCGATATCTACGCCCATAGAGTGCTTCGTAGGGTGCCATAGGAATGATGGTATGGTAATTGTTATTGTAAGCAAATTCAGCCAAAGGAAAAAAGTTCTCCCAGCTACCACCAAAATCAATTACGCAGCCCCGAAATATATCCTTCAGAATTTGAATCACTCTTTCAGATTGACCATCAGTTTGTGGATAGAAGGATGTACTATAATCCAATCTCGTACCCAAAGCCGTATATAGCACCTTCCAAAACCTCGAAGTAAATCTCGGATGCCTATCAGAAATGATAGATAATGGAACACCATACAATCTGACAATCTCCAAAATATACAACCTCGTCAGCTTGTCCAACATATAATTTACCCGCACAGGAATAAAGTGAGCTGACTTTGTAAGTCTGTCAACAATCAACCAGACCGAATCCTTTTTCGAAGGAGTCAAAGGTAGGCCAGTAACAAAATCCATAGTAATACGCTCTCATTTCCATTCAGGAATCTTGATAGGTTGTAATAAACCTGACAGATGTTGATGTTCTGCCTTAACTTGTGACAAGTCAAACACCTAGCCATAAAATCTAAGATGTCTTTCTTCATGCCGATCCAATGATACCTCACCCTCAAATTCTGGTACATCTTATCTCCACCGGGGTGCATAGCATATGGACTACTGTGAGCCTCATTAAGGATAGTCTGCCTTAACTCAGCACCATCAGGCACACAATACCGACCCTTAAAGCATAAAACTTCATCCTAATCAAGGGCGTAATCTGAGCTCGTCCCCTGCTCTACTTGCTTAAAAATAGAAAGCAAGGAGCTATCAAGAGGTTGCTTAGCTTTGATCTTATCAACCAAAGCTGGTTTAACTTGCAATTCCGCTAATAAAGTGTCATCATTATATAAATTCATTCTAGTTATTAAGGACCTCAACTTCGCTATCGCCTTTCGACTTAAAGCATCCGCTACAATGTTAGCTTTACCAGGGTGATAATCAATAACGTAATCATAGTCCTTTATAAGCTCTATCCAATGACGTTGTCTCAAATTAAGCTCCTTCTAGGTCAGAAGATACTTTGAGCTCTTACGATCCGTAAAAATGTAGCACTTCTCTCCATAAAGATAATGTCTCCAGATTTTCAAGGAAAATATCACTGATGGTAGCTCCAAATCATGGGTCGGATAATTACACTCATACGGTTACAACTGACGGGACTAATAAGCCACTACCCTACCCTCCTACATTAAAACACAGCCGAGTCCTGAGTGTGAAACATCACTATACTCTGTAAAATCTTTTCCGGACTCTGGTTGAATCAACACTGGTGCTTCAGTCAAAACCACGTTTAATTTCTCAAAACTCTCCTGTTGTGCCTCGTCCCAGTCAAACGACATGTTCTTCCTTAACAGCTTCATCAAAAGAGTAGCAATGATCGAGAATCCCTCGACAAAACGTCGATTATATCCAGCTAATCCCAAGAAACTACGAATCTCAAAGACGTTCTTGGGTCGTTTCCAATTTATAACAGCCTCGATCTTGCTTGGATCAACCTGAATACCTCGAGCAAAAATAATATGCCCCAGAAATAACACTTCTTGAAGCCAAAATTCAAACTTACTCAGCTTGGCATATAGGTGATGCTCTCTCAAGGTCCTCAAAACGATCTTTAAATGCTCGTCATGCTCTGCCTCAGTCTGAGAATAGACCAGAATATCATCAATGAAAATGACTACAAATTGATCCAAATATGGTAGGAACACACGATTCATTAAATCCATGAAAGTTGCGGGAGTATTTTTCAGACCAAAAGGCATCACTAAGAACTCATAATGACCATATCTAGTGCGAATGATCGTTTTTGCAACATCGGACCCTTTAAGTTTTAATTGATAATACCCTAAACGAAGATCAATCTTAGAGAATACAGTAGCTCCTCATAATTGATCAAATAAGTCATCAATCCTGGGTTGTGGGTACTTATTCTTGACCATCATCTTGTTCAACTTCTGATAGTCAATACATAGCCTTAGCGACCCATCCTTCTTTTTCACAAACAAAACTGGAGCTCCCCAGGGTGAGGTATTATGCCTGATAAATCCCCGATCGAATAATTCTTGTAATTAGACTTTCAACTCCTTAAGTTCCTTTGGAGCCATGCGATAGGGTGCCATGAAAACAGGTGTTCATTTTGGATAAGTCTCAATATCGAACTCTACCTCTCTATCAGGAGGTTACCCAGGCAACTCCTCTTGAAAGACATCAGGAAACTCGCTAAATGTACGAATTTCCTCAATCGTGGACAAGGAACCTTTAGTGTTCAAAATAAAAGCAATGAAAGTCTCATATCCCTTTCAGACCATACGATCAATTTCCATAGCTGAAACTATATTGGAGAGATAGCCGCGATGTTCACCAATTAACATAACTATCCGACCATCAGAAGTCTTCAGAGTAGCTCTCTTGTGTTCACAATCCAAATTAGCCTTATGTTTATTCAGCCAATCCATCCCAAGAATTAGATCGAACTCCTCTAGAGAAAGCTCTATAAGATCAACGAGAAAAAGTTCTCCCTGAACCTCTAGAGGACAATGCCGAAATACCTTATTCACCAATACTGATTGTTCTACTAGACTCGTAACTATAATAGTATTATCAGTGTCCTCAATCGAAATCTGAAGGTTTTAAGATAATAAACTCAATACATAGGAGTGGGTGGAGCCATTGTCCAGTAATGCAAAGTATGCGATAGAATAAATAGTAAATGTATCAGTAATAACCTCAGGCTCATCTCTGTCATCTCGACGTCTGGTGGCGTAAACCAAAGCTGGTTGTCTGGCCTCTGAAACTGTAGGCTCTCGACTCTGCTGGGGTCAAACTCTACTATATACTCTGGATGCTGATCAAGAAGGCTTTCCCTGATTACGACCTTTATCTCGGGTATGAACTGATACTTGTGAATGCACAGGAGTCTGGTTAGCTTTCCGCTCAGACGAGGCTAGCTGTGGACAATCCCTCTGAAAATGACCACTGGATCAACAATGAAAACAAGCGTATATCTTCCTATAACATTCTCCTACGTGTCGTTTCCCACAAAAGTCATAAGGAGAACTAGAAGCGGAACCGAAGAACCAACTCTACTAACAGCTGAGGGTGAAGATGTTGCAGGTTTGAAACTTATATTTCTCCACTGAGGGGCTAAAGTACGAGTCATCTTCCCGAAATGTGCAGATGATCCAGTAGGGCTAAAAGATTTCTTAGATCGCTCCTGATTGGTGCTCTCTACAAGGAGCTAAAACCTCCACCTCCTCAGCATCATTGGCTCTGCCCACCAACACATCAAAAATCTCATCTTGGTGGGTCACAACCTACCTACACAGCTCATATGTCATTTCGAGGGCAACTTTACGGCATCGATCTCTCTCAACGGGAACCAAACTAATGCCATATTTTAACAGTTTCAAAAATTTCATCTCGTACTCTGAGACTGACATATCACCCTGCACTAAGTCCTGGAACTATTGTCGTCTCTCAGCCAGGTATTGTTCTCCAAGAAAATGATTCCTGAAGCGCTCTTTGAAGAACTCCCAAGTCAGAATATTAACTGGGACACTACTGACTACAGACTCCCACCAGGTGTGGGCATTGCCATCTAACATCGCTATTGCACCCATATATCAATTAGTTGGGTCCAAACCCAACTAATCCATAGGTCTTTCAGTATCCTGGAGCCAATCCTCTGCTTCAGTAGGAGCTCCACCAATTTGTCCTCTAAAAGTTTTGACTCCATTGGTAATCAGAGTCTGAGAAATAAGAACCTCGGATACAATACCAGCAGCTCTAACCGCTCCATGAATCAATTGCAGAAACTGTCTACCAAAATTCTCATTCAATGCAACTCTAGTAGACTCGGTCTCAATATCGGTCGCTCCTATGATCAGAGTAGTCATGCCAATACCAGCGACAGGAGATAGATTCGTCGTGGTCACAGGAGTAGGATCATCTATCGGAGGTGGGGGATCTATACGTATCTCATCGATCGGGTCTGCAAATCTAGCCACTTAACCTCACCCACGGATAGTTCGACGACCACGTCTAGCACTCAT
Source organism: Hibiscus syriacus (assembly GCF_006381635.1). NCBI lineage: Eukaryota > Viridiplantae > Streptophyta > Magnoliopsida > Malvales > Malvaceae > Hibiscus > Hibiscus syriacus. Next base: position 300,280 of record NW_024063472.1, read on the forward strand.
CTTGGTGAATCTCGAGTGTTCTACATAATATAAAACCTAGCGTTAGATTGACACTTGGAGTCTCAAACACAATTAAAATCGTAAAAACTTTGTGACATAGCCTTAGTGACTTATTTTGTAAAACCTTTCAAAACTGTATTTTCAATTTGGACAAATTCACAGTCCGAGGTTTAAAAACTAAAAGCTCTAATACCAATTAAATGTAACCCCCTAGACCCAGCCTATGTGTTTCGACTAAGTCTAGTAGATTACATTCACGATTTTTAAAAACAGTTTCCAAAAATATTATTCGATCAATGTAAAATCACATTATAAATGAATTTATAAAAGTATATAATAATTTACGATAAAACCTAACTCATGAATATAAAACTAAATAGTTAAAAATTTAATTTAAAACATGTCGTAAAATTTGGATCACCATAAATCCAATATCAGTAACAAAAGCAATAGTCATCACTAAAACAAATACTTTGAAATAAAGGCTCATGTTACCAAAATAAAGTCATATTGAAAGATAAAAACATTACAATCAGATGTACTACAAGAGTTGTGTTGATCCTCCAAGTGTTTGATCCGGGGTATCTAACCAAAGGTTTCTGAAAGGGGAAAACATTTTTAAAAGTGAGCTAGGCTCAGTGTGTCCCAATATTATGATAAAATCATGATAGGTACACTATACAAGTAATAGTTCAGTAAATCTCATAAATCATAATGTAGTGTAGCTTTTTAAACCCATTGTTTAAAGAGTTAACCTAAGGGAACATCTTAGGCCTAAGAGCCTACCCAATAAAGTTTCGGGGTCACGGGACCTACCCAAGAATGATCTTAAGGCCGTAGAGCCTACCTAAGAGTCACATTAGGTCCATAAAAATTTTCCATCTTGATCAGAGATGTACTTTATAAATCAGTATCTCAAAAATACAATTGTACCGTGACATAATTTCCATAAACCCATAATCATTGTAATCATATACCAGTGTAAACCAATAATCAGATAGTAGTCATAGTCTATAAGCCATCACATTAAGTCGGTACATCAATAAAACAGTAACCATAGATTTCAGTGTACCACATGTTAAAACAATAAAACAATTAAGTAATATATATGGAACACCCCTCGATAATAGGTTCAAACAGTAGATCTATTGAGTACTGTCCTCGCCACGCTCTGCTACATTTTTCGAACCTAATTCATAACAACACTATATTACAAGTGGGTATCATAATTAATTTATGAAATCATAAGATTTACGGGTCATACGAGTGAATACTGGCACACGCAGTATAACAGATTCAGAGGAGTTGGGTCGAGCTGTCGAGCGATCAGGAGAGTCTCTTGTACCTTCAAATAACAATAACTACCTCAAATCTTAATTTAATCATTAAAAGCTAAAACTCTTAAGAATATATGCATTTCCGGGTTTGACTACCAATTTGGAGGCTTTTGGCTTCGAAATTGGAAAAACGGACTGCGGAATCAAACTCACGATGTCAAAAAGCATAAAATATGTATTTTTGAAAATTTTGACTTTTTGGTCAAAGTCAACGGTCAACGGGTCAGTTCGGGTCAACAGATCAGGTTGTGTCAACGGGTCGAATCAGGTCGGACCAGTTTGGGCCAGTCAAAGTTGTCCCAATGATTTCGAAGCTCCCCCACGCGCAGGGGCGACGCATGGGGTTGCGTGCGACATCCTCTGGTGTCCTAAAAATTCTCAAATATTTTCTAAAAAATATTTTAATCGATTTTGAGATACTTACCAAGCTCGGTTCAAAATTTTTAACGGTGGAGAGCTCGATTTAAACACGTCGAAAATTTTCATTGCTTCACCTCTCTCACGCGCCAACGAAGACGGAGACAAGAAGGACACTGATGGACTCGGAACGACACAAGGAACACAATGATACGATATGTATCAAAAACGGAGCAACGATCGGCGATGAATTGATGATTTTCACGATGATTTTGTTAAAAAAACGTCGAAACTTTAAATCAAATTTCATGGCGTTTGACAACGTTTCGCTGTAATTGGTTTATGAGGTTTTGTTCACCAGTCGACGACGAACACGATGGTGGTTTCAAATCGACAATCGGTGGTCAGACGACATCGGGATCGGGTTTGAAAGTAAGGGTACGGGAGATGAATTTTATGAATTGGTTTCTGTGTTTTCATGCAGAAACCAATTTATTTCCTTTAATAGAAAAGTTTGCCGACACTCAATGATAATATTCAAGGCTTGGTCCCTAAATTTCCTTCAACTTCTAAAACAGTCTACAAGTTTTGAAAACTATTAATTTAATCCTCAAATTTCACCCAATTTCTTAAATATAAATATATTTTTTTCCGGTTGTTACATGAATAGATTCTTTTATCACTAAAGTCCTTTTATTAAAAACCAAATAAGCTTTAGAGTTCATAGAATATCCAAGAAATATTTCTTCATCACTTTTCACATCAAATTTGTCAAGATTATCTTTTCCATTATTTAAGACAAAACACTTACAACCAAAAGAGTAAAAATAGCTAATGTTTGAATTTTTATTTTTTAAAAATTCATATGGAGTTTTCTTTAAAATAAGCTTAAACATTACTCTATTTATAATATAACAAGTGGTATTTGTGGCTTCCGTCCAATAATATTTTGATAAATTGTTTTCACAAAGCATGATTCTAACAATTTCCTCAAAAGTTCTATTTTTCCTCTAAAATTCAATTCTTTCTCTCAACTTCATTTTATTGAGGGGTTCTGGGGGCTGAAAAATTATGGCTTATGCCACTAGAGTTGAAAAAAATCGTAAAAACTAAGATTTTGAAATTTAGTTCCATAATCACTCCTAACACTAGAAATTGAGTAACCTTTTTCATTTTGGTTTATTTTTAAAAACGTGATAAATTTATCTAAAGTTTCATCCTTAGTACTTAAAAAAAACCCATGTGAATCTAGAGTAGACATCAACAAGCACAAAAATATATTATTTTCCACCCAAGCTAATAGTCCTAATAGGCTCAAATAAATCAATATGAATCAATTGTAATAATATACTAGATAAAACATCATTAATGAATTTAAAGGATACTCTTTTATGCTTACCCTTAGCACATGCATCATAAAAAAAATTCTACGTCAAATTTTAGCTTTGGTAAACCTCTTACTAGATCACTTATTATAAGTTCATCTAATATGTTCATGCTAGAAGGTCTAAGTTTTCTATATCATAACCATCAATCATTTTCATCTTTAGCTACTACACATACATTTGAGGAAATAATATAATCTAAATGAATCATGTAAATGTTTTTTATTCTATTTCGAACAAGCATAATCATGTTAAAAGACACATGAATAATTTTACAACCATTAGACTCAAAAATAAAATTATAACATTTATCACACAATTGAATAATACTAAATAGATTATGCTTTAATCCATTGCCATATAACAAATTTTCAATTAGCATGGAAGAATTGTTACTAATTAAATTTATTCTTTTAACGTGACCTTTGGAGGTTTCACCAAAAGTTACAACTCCTCTACTTTTTGGCTTGAGTTCTTTGAAACAATTCTTGTCACTGGTCATATGTCTTTAGCATCAACTATCAAGGTATCATATATTTACATTTACGTTTTGTCCATTGTAGCAATGCTCGTCTACCTAAAAGCATAGATTAATTTTTAATTTTTGGCACCCAAATACTTTTGGGTCCATAGGCATTAGTTCCCAATAATCTAGTCCCCTTAAGTATCCATTTTTCTAGGATATCATTGTCCTTAATAGCAATAAGTCTTTTGAAGACACATATGTTTCTAACAACTTTCCCATTTGAGGATATCATTTTTCTATGTTTGTATAGTCTAAAGTTATTTTTAACATAGTTGGATTTAGAAGTTTGACCTTTTTCAAAACGATTTAATCCAACTTTGTTAAAAGAAGCCTTAAGATCATCAAGTTTCTTTTGATGATCATCATGAACCTTTGAAAGTTGGTTATGAAAATCTTGATTTTTCTTTTCAAACTCCTCAAGTTTGATTTGCATATCCTTGACCTTACCTTCAAGTTCTTGATTAGTCATAGATAAGAGATCATTTTCATTTCTCAATTTTGAAATATTTTTCTTATGCTTCAAAAGATATCGAATTCCAAGGCTAACTCATCATAAGCCTATTGTAATTCATCAAAGGAATATTCATTTAATGTAAATGAATTAAAGGTTACCTTAAAATCATCCTATATGGCAATGATACAAAAAATTTCTACCTCTTTCTCCTTTTCATCAGAGCACTCTTTATCACTCTATATAGCAATATGCATCTATTGTTTCTTCTTGATGGACTCTTTATTCTTTAATTGAGGACAATAGAATTTGATATGCATGTACTTTTTGAACTCGTATATAAACAACGAGATCCTTCTCTTTGGATTCATTTTTAAGCCCTCCTTTCTTTGAAACTTTTTTCCTATATTAGGCCTCATGAATATCTTGAATCGTTTGGCAAATATTTTCATCTCTTCATCTTCATCCTTCATTTGAATCACTCTCATATTTGGTAAATTTGAGTGCAATGCCAATCTTCTTTTTCTTCTTAATGTCTTTCTTTTATTGCTCTTCTTCTTCATTCACAATTATCTCATGGGTAAGCAAATATCTAATGAGCTCGTCTAGAGTGAGAGTTTTTAGATTCTTTTCTTCAACTATGGTTGTCTTCTTGGATTGTCATGATTTATGAAGACTATAAATCAACTTCCTAACCAAATTTTCACTTGGTAAGACCTCTCTAAATCCTTTAAGCCCATTTACTGTAACTGAAAATGTATCAGTCGTAGTTTTATATTTTTATCTATCTCATCTTGAACTTCTCATAATTATGACTGAGAAGAATAATTTTAGTTTCTCTTACCTCGTTTGTTCCCTCATGTGAAATTTAAGCTTATTCCAAATTTCCTTGATATTAGAATAAGATGACACTTCTCGTATTCATCGAGGCCAAGTGCACAAAATATAATGTGCACGACCTTAGTATTAAGTTGGAATAATTTTCTCTTATCTTCATTTAAATTCTTCTATATATCTAGTTGGATTAGTGTGACCTCTCATCATGATACTCCATACTCTAAAATCACTTGCTTGAATAAAGATATTCATCATATTCTTCCAATAGGCATAGTTGGCTCTATTGAAATATAGAGGCTTGTTAATAGGTTGAGAATAACTAGCAATGTAGAAGTTTGAAATAGATGCAATTTAAGACATAAGTGATGATTGAACTCTTCTAGGATCTTCTCAAGAGGTGATTAAAACTTCCAATGAGTCAAACTCTGATACCAATTATTAAGTCAATCGAACTAATGAAATGACCAAAATGGGGTGAATTGAAAATAAAAGAATTCATGAAAGCTTTTCTTGCAAGAAAAATAAAATTTTAAAAAGTAATTTTATAGTGGTTCAACTTCTTCAATGAAGTCTATATTCACTAACTTAGCTTCAATACTAAAGATTTCAATAATTTGTTCAAACCTTTTCTTACAAGGTACAACCTTATAACACACTTAGATTTATACCATGAAGTCTCAACTGTACAATCCTTTCCAATAAGAAACCACAAATGAAAAAACTTTGAGAAATCCCTTGTAACACCACCAATTCGTATCCGACTCGGATACAAACTCGATGTGTCACATTGACTTTTCAAATCGTTTACTTTTAGAAGATATTTGAAAATTTAAACATTTATTTGCATAAATATGGTGGAACCATGAATCAAAAGTAAATAAAAAGATTCAAACTTAAATTGAAAATAACAATTTACATAAATACCATAGAATTTGTTTACAAAACTAATCAGAGAATATGCGATTCAAACCTTGAATTACATGTCAACCACATTTAGTACAATAAAAGAACCTATTACTTAAATCTCTTCTGATATGATCCTCGATAGTGATATGTTGTCTTTACTGATCCTAGTTTTTCTCTTCTTGCATCTTTGCACCTACGTGTTAAACACTCACACGCTAAGTCTTTAACTTATTGAGGCATATAATGAATGAATAACACATTTAAAATATGTAATCATTAATTTATCTTTTATAAAACATTACAGGGCACAAAAACCATCTTTCATTTCACCAAACAATAACATATAACATCATGCACTATTCATTTATGTTATTTCTTTTAATAGCCCAATGTACATCATTGAGAACTTAAGGTATGTGAGTGCATTGAGGTTGTACACTAATGCTTTCACCATAACTCATATAAATTTGCACCGAAGTGCCACGTAGAATATGCACCGAAGTGCCACATAGAAATGTCAAGAATGACCACATAGATATGTCCCAAAGGACCGCGTAGAAATGTTCCGAAGGACCACGTAGAATTGTCGTGAATGACCACGTAGAAACCTCGACTCTTGGCATGACAATTATACCTTTAGCTCTCATATCACATACTTTTGGGCTTTATCATTTATACCATTTCTCATAGCTTATATCATATAGACATATAATCACATAGATCATGTAAGACATAGATCATGTAGAACAGTGCATGTAACACATAGACATATGCTTGTACTCATGTACATATATAAATCATATCAACAATATACTTGTATTCATGAAATCATAAAATCAAAACATTGGAAATAGACTCATCGCAAGTCTTCTTTCCATATAATCATATATTATAGTAATATGCACTCGCCTTGGCCTCACTTAGCCAAATCAAACCCCTTTATCACTCTTAGTCAATCGTATAACTTCGAATCGTCTGGAACTTACCTTCGTTCGAGATCTACATAATAATATGATTGGTGTGAATGTCAGAGTTCATATTACTATTAATCAACCCTTAATAACTTAGGTTAAACGAAACACTTAATTTAGAATTTCAATCTGAATAGTATCGGTACTCTAGTCCAGTAGAGATAACTCCTCACTAAGGTATCGATACTATACTTCAGTATCGATACCCATTCTACATTATGGCATCGATATTGTTCTTCTGATTCATACTATTTCATCTTACGGCATCGATATTGTTCTTCAAGTATCGATACCCAAACCCATATTTCACCTATTTTTATTTTGAAGTATCGGTACTGTTCATCTAGTTCCGATACCCCTTGCCTAGAATTTACTCGTTTTAATTCAAAAATTGACTAAAATTCACCTAAATCTCCCATTTTACTCTCCTTTAAAACTTTTAAACTTAACCACCCTTATTAAAACCAACTTATATCGCTTAAACACACTTAATCATTCAAAACGTCATTAGAACACTCGAACCTAAAAATCATCTCAATTTTTTAACATTGTTCTTAATCCTTTCCAGCACCTTAATCTTCTTATTCTAGCTTATGACAAGTCAAATATAACTTCAAATTTCAATTACTAACCATTTCTTATCAATTCACTCAAAAACCCTTTCTACTAATTCATCTTTAATTCACTTATTTCATAGTTTTGATCAATCTTAAGATTTCCTTAAGCTTATATAGCCCCCAAATACCAAAAACCAACTTAAAAATGAAAAGAATAATCAACTTGAGACAAACTCACCTTAGGTAGGAACTCATGGTGGAGAGGATTAAGAAAGATGAAGAGAATTCTAGATTTCCTTTACCCTTTCTTTCATTTTCCACGTGGATATATAACACCCAACAATAAATTTTTAATTTATTTTCTTCTCTAATGACCATTATGCCCTTCCAGCTCTCAATCTTTGCTAAACAACCTACATAAATAATTTCCCAGTAAATCCTTGAACTTTTCAATTTATCTACTTCAAATCACAAAATTTTAAAATCTTCACTTTGGTCACTAGCCCAGTGTTTGGGATGTTACAAATATCCCCTTAAGAAAATTATTCCTCGAATTTTCACTGGACAAAGAGATGGGGAAATTGTCTACGCATATCCTCTTCACGTTCCTATGTTGCTTCTTCTACTTTGTGATTCCTCCATAAAACTTTGACTAATGGAATCGTCTTATTCCTTAGTTATTTAATTTTATATGCCAAAATATGCACCGGTTTCTCATCATTGGTTAGGTCAGGTTTAACTTCTATCTCTTCCGGTGCAAGATTATGAGAATGATCTGATCGATATCTTCTAAGCATATAAACATGGAAAACATTATGAATCTTCTCCATTTTCAGTGGCAAACCTAACTGATATGCCACTGGTTCTACTCTCTTAACAATCTCGTATGGCCCAATGAATCTAGGGCTAAGTTTTTCTTTCCGACCAAAACGTAATATTTTTTTCCACGGAGATACTTTCATAAATACCTTATCTCTAATTATGAACTCAATCTCTTTTCTCTTTAAATCCGCATATGATTTCTACCTATCGGCTACCAATTTGAGATTATACTAAATCACTTAAACTTTCTCCTCTACTACCTTGATCAAGACATAACCAAGAACTTCCTGATCTTTAAGCTCGAACCAATTCAATGGCGTACGACACTTTCTCTCGTAAAAAACTTCATATGTAGCCATATTAATGCTCGATTGATAGCTATTTTTGTAAGAATTTTGCAAGCGGCAAATACTTTCCCAATATCCTTTGAACTCTATAACACATGCTCTTAACATGTCTTCCATGATTTGAATAGTCCGCTCGGACTGTCCATCTGTCTGAGAGTGAAAGGTTGTACTAAAATTCAATCAAATTCCTAAGGCTCCATGCAAAGCTTTCCTAAATATTGATGTAAATCGTGGATCTTGATCAGAAACTATCGAAACAGGCACTTCATGTAATCGAACAATTTCTTTGATATGCAGCTCATCATACTTGTCCAGAGAAAAATCAACTCAGACTGGAATAAAATGTGTTGAATTAGTCAATTGGTCAACTATCACCCAAATTGAATTTCTTTTATTCGGAGTCAAGGTAACCCTTTACAAAATCCATTGTCACATTCTCCCATTTTCACTGAGGAATAAAGATTGGTTGTAGCAATCCAGAAGGAACTTGATGTTCAGCTTTTACTTGCTGGCATGTCAAACACTTGGAAAAAAATTCCTATATACTTCTTTTCATCCTTGACCATCAATAACGACTCTTAAGATCCATATACATCTTGTTTCCACTTGGGTGCATAGTCAACGGACTATAATGAGCTTCTGAAAACAATTCATTCTTTAAATCTTCATCCTCTGGAATAACAAGTCCTCCACGATAATAAAAATTGCTATCGAGTTTAACTTCAAAATTTTTATTCTCTTCATTCTTCACTTGCTACACTCTTTTCAAACACTTATCATATTTACCTTGTAAATCTTTAATTTGATCCAACAACGTCGGCTTAAGCTTTAACTCCGCACATAATGCACCATCTCCATTTAATAAAAGTCTTGCATCTAAAGCTCGCAAAGCTGAGAACGTCTTCCAACTCAGAGCATCAGCTACAACATTTGTTTTCCTGGGATGAAAATCAATTACCACATCATAATCTTTGAAAAGCTCAATTCATCTTCGTTTCTCAAGTTAAGCTCATTCTGAGTCATCAGATATTTCAAACTCTTGTGATCCGTGTAGAGGTAGCAACGCTCACTATATAAATAGTGATGACATATCTTCAAAGTAAACACTTCTGCATGCAACTCCAAGTCATGTGTCAGATAGTTCTTCTAGTGTGGTTTCAATTACCTCGATCATATTACACCACCTTACCTTCTTGCATCAGTACATATCCCAAGCCATTATGGGATGCATCACTGTAAACTACATAACTCTTGCCAGATTCGGGTTGGACCAATATTGGAGCTTCTCTCAAAATTCTCTTTAACGCTTCAAAACTCTCTTGACATTCATAGGTCCAAGCAAAAGATACATATTTCCTCAGTAACTTGGTCAAAGGAAAAGCTATCATCGAAAATTTATTAACAAACATTCGATAATAGTCTGCAAGACCTAGGAAACTCCAAACTTCAGACACATTCTTTTTAATTTCGCAGTCTAATATGGTTTTTATCTTCTGATGATCAATCTGAATCCCCTATGTAGATATCACATGCCCAAGGAATGCCACCTCATTTAACCCAAACTCACAGTTAGACAATTTGGCATAAAGCTTCTTATCTCGTAGTGTTTGCATAACTACTCTAAGATATGCATCATGCTCTTCATTGGACTTTGAATACACTAGGATATCGTCAATGAAAACAACCATGAACTAATCAAGATAAGGTTTTAACATTCTATTCATAAGATCCATAAATGCAGCATGTGCATTAGCCAACCTAAACGGCATAACGTGAACTCATAATGACCATATCTCGTCCTAAAAGCCATCTTAGGAATGTCTCTTTCTTGAATCTTCAATTGATGATAACCATAACACAAATCAATCTTGGAAAATATTGAAGCATCTTTTAACTGGTCAAAAATCGTCAATCTTATGGAGATAATACTTGTTCTTTATGGTTACCTTGTTGAGATAACGATAATCAATGCAGAGACACATTTAACCATCCTTCTTCTTTACAAACAGCACTAGAGCTCCCCAAGGTGACACACTAGGTCTGATGAATCCTTTATCCAATAATTCTTGCAACTAAATCTTTAACTATCTCAATTCTTTTGGAACCATTCGGTAAGGAATTATTACAATCGATGTTGTTCCATGTATTACCTCAATTTGAAACTCAACCTCTCTATCTGGAGGTAATCCTGGCAACTCAGCTGTCTGGAAATTCTTGGACCGTTCGAATAACCTCTAGTCATCTTTCCTTAACTCGAATGTCAATCACATTGACAATGAGAGCTGGACATCCTTTTGACAATAACTTCTTAGTCGACATCACTGACATAACATTAGTTAATAGATTAACTCTTTCACTGATCACAATCACTTCTAATCCATCAGGACTTATCAAAGTTACTCTCTTTAATATACAATCGACATTGGCATGATAACGATACAACCAATTCATTCTCAAGATTACTTCAAACTTGTCAAAGGGTAATTTCATCCTATTAGCAGGGAATTCAATTCCCTGAATCCTTATGGGACACCCTCGACACAACTAATTCACCCAAGCACTATGACTTAATGGGTTAGTCACTATCAAATCGTTACTTATGGCTTTAAATTGGATTTTCAATTTTTTTCACTAATTTTCTACTAATATATGAATAAGTTGATCTCGGATCAATCAAAAATAAAACAAACATATCAAATAATTAAAAAGTACATGCAATGATATTCAGATCATCGTAATCTTCATTGGTCTTAATATTGTAAACCCGAGCAGTTGAACGCATCTCCGGTTTAGTGGACGACTCAGACTAAGTTCTTCCTTTACCTCTTCCTCTCTGAGATACCGAAGCAGATCGCTCAGATTGTGCAGTCTCTCCAGTCATCAAAGGACAATCCCGGATAAAATTTCTAGTGTCCCCACATCATAAACAAGCTCCAGAGACCACTCGATATACTCCGGTATGATTCTTTCCACAATGCCGACACTGTCTCGATTGACCTGGATTTGATCTTCCAGCTCCACACCCTACTGATTGAGTCTGTCTTACTCTCATCGGATTTGATCCTTTAGCAAAGGATACAACTGACTCAAATCTAGTCTAAGATCGAAAATAAGAATCTTTTTCTCTTTTTGATGGTGTTGAGATCGATGAAGTAACATTTCTCTTAGTCATATAAGCTTTTTATTCTCCATACATCTCATTATGAGCTCTCTCTAGAGCTTTAGTACTATTGACCACTTCTTGAAATGAGGACAGATTTAAAACTATCAATAATTCTTTCAATATGGGGCGTAAGCCCTCAACAAACCAATTGCATGCATCTTTTTCAGTCGAAACTAGCTCGGCAGCAAATATACTCAACTTATTTAACTCACACTCGTATTCATACACGGTGTGATTCCCTTACTTCAAGCACACAAATTCTTGCTTTATTTGCCTAATAAATTGATTCCCGATGTACTTGTTCTTGAACTCTTCTAGAAACAATGACCACGTCATTTGATCACTTGACATTCTCATGATGACATTAGTCCACCATACCCAAGCTTGCCCTCGTAGCAAAGAGACCACTACTTCTAACTTCTCCACTTCAGAACAGTGGAGACCCTCCAATATGATCTTGATATCATTTAACCAAAGGTCCTTAGTAATAGGACCTTCTTCAGCTTCACCCTTGGATCCAGAAGCTTCTAATCCTTTCAACTCTTTTGCTACATACATCATAGAAGTTGAGGGAGCATGCGGTTGGAAACTCGTCAGAATAGCGTCCAACGTCTTGAAAAACTCTCCCTGATCTTGTACAAGCATGTTCTTCATCTTGCCTGGCCAGGACAGGTGAATTGCTACTACCTTCATATTTTTCATCTCGCTCTTTACTTCGGGAGCTATTATGGTCAGACATCTAATAAGACATAACCATTTAACACTATTAATAATGACAGCATATTCATTACACTATCATATCAGAAAACTTTTTCACATTTTGTTGGCATGTATACTTTTTAAAACACATTTAACTTCAGTTTAAGCCTAGAATCGGTTAAACCATAGTTATTATACCATTAAATGTAACACCCCCAATCTGTATCCAACCTGGATACGAACCCGAGGTGTCCATTGACTTTTTAAATTGTTTACTTTTAAAAGATAGTTGAAAATTTATACATTTATTTGTATAAAAATGGTAAAACCCTGAATCAAAAGTAAATAAAAAGATTCAAACTTAAATTAAAAATAAAAACTTAACAATTTACATAAATACCATAGAGTTTGTTTACAAAATTGATCATAGCATATGCGATTCAAACCTTGAATTACATTCCAACAACATTTAGTATAATAAAAGAACATACTGCTTAAATCACTTCTTATCTGATCCCCGATAGTGATACGTTGTCTTGACTGGTCCTAGCTTTGCTCTTCCAGCTTCTTTACACCTACGTGTGAAACACTCACACGCTAAGTATTTGACTTAGTGAGGCATATAATGCATGAATAACATATTTAAAACATGTAATCATATAATTAACTTTTATAAACATTATACAGAACAGAAACCATCATACATTTTACCAAACAAGAACATATAACATCATGCATTGTTCATTTATGTTATTTCTCTAAATAGCCAAATGTACATCATTGAGAACTTAAGATATGTGAATGAATAAAGGTTGTGAACTAATGCTTTCACCAAAACTCATATAAATTTACACCAAAGTGCTGCGTAGAATATGCACCAAAGTGCCACGTAGAAATGCCCTAGAGGACCACATAGATATATCCCAAAGGACCGCATAGAAATGTCCCAAAGGACCATGTAGAATTGCCCCGAATGACCACATAGAAACCTTGACTCTTGGCATGCCAATTATACATTTAGCTCTCATATCACATACTTTTGGGCTTTATCATTTATACCATTTCTCATAGCTTATATCACATAGACATATAATCACATAGATCATGTAACACATAGGATGAAATGTAACACATAGATCATGTAGAACAGTGCATGTAACACATAGACATATGCTTGTACTCATGTACACATATAAACCATATCAACAATATACTTGTATTCATGAAATCATAAAATCAAAACATTGGAAATAGACTCATCCCAAGTCTTTTTTCCATATAATCATATATTATAGTAATATGTACTCACGTTGGCCTCACTTAGTCAAATCAAACCCCTTTATCACTCTTAGTCAATCGTATAACTTTGAATTGTCCAAAACTTGCCTTTGTTCGAGATCTACACAATAATATGATTGTTATGAATGTCGGAGTTCATATTACTATTAATCAACCCTTAATAACTTAGGCTAAATAAAACACTTAATTTACAATTTCAATCTGAATAGTATCGGTACCCTAGTCACAGTACCGATACTTCCTCACTATGGTATTGATAATATACTTCAATATCGATACCCATTCTACATTCTGAAATTTCATCTCTAAAAATGGTACCGATATTTGTCCATTAGTATCAATACCCTTGGTATCGATGCTACTCCTTTGGTATCGATATTGTTCTTCTGATTCGTACTATTTCATCTTATGGTATCGATATTTTTCTTCCAGTATCAATACCCAAACTCATATTTCACCTATTTTTTCTTTGAAGTCTCAGTACTGTTCATCCAATACTGATACCCCTTGGCCAGAATTTACTCATTTCAATTCGAAAATTTGCCAAAACTCACATAAATCTCCCTTTTACTCTCCTTTCAAACATTTAAACTCAAATACACTTATTAAAACCAACTTATATCACTTAAACACACTTAATCAGTCAAAATCTCATTAGAACACTTGAAACTAAAAATCATGTCAATTTTTCAACATTGTTCTTAATCCTTTCCAATGCCTTAATCTTCTTATTCTAGCTTATGACAAGTCAAATATAACTTTGAATTTTAATTACTAACCATTTCTCATCAATTCACTCAAAAACCCTTTCTACTAATTCATCTTTAATTCACTCATGTCATAGCTTTGATCAATCTTAAGCTTTCCTTAAGCTTATATAGCCCCAAAGACCAAAAACCAACTTAAAAATAAAAGGAATAATCAACTTGAGACAAACTCACCTTAGTTAGGAACTCACTGTGGAGATAAGGAAGAAAGATGAAGAGAATTCTAGATTTCCTTTACCCTTTCTTTCCTTTTCCACTTGGATATATTGTAACACCCCCAACCCGTATCTGACCCAGATCCGAGTCCAAGGTGTCACATCAATTTTTAAACCTTTACTTGTTCAAAATAATGAAAAAACCCCATTAAAGAAAACTTACCATTATTTCAAAATAAAAGTTTTCACACTTATTATAGCATATACAATTCAAATCGTTTATATGACATGCCAACTACATCTGAAAGAATAAAATACATATTAAGCTTTTCTTTTCTGATCTGAACTTTGTAAGAAAGATGATAACCTGTCTTGCTCCTCTCAGCTTCTATATTCACTTTCTGTAACCTGCGTGTGAAACACTCACACACTAAGTTGATAACTTAGTGAGGCAAAAAAACACATCTAATGAAATTCATATCCACTAATCATGCATGATTGTTTTATGCTATCAAATCATACAACTCATATACTTTTTCCATATAACAATTACATACTTGTGCACATACATGTCATCATTTATATTTTTATTATACTCTTATACTATTATACTTCATATCTCTTATTTCTTGTTCATATGATCTCTTACGTTCATATTCTATATATTATAACAAATTATTATATCCCTATATAAGTCATGTATACTCATTCACATATACATCAACATATATTCATGTATATCATGTAACAGATGCAATCACCCATATCACACATATATCATGTCATACAATTCATATCACACATCATATACATATATTACATACATTGTTTTCACAATTATCTCTTTATTAGCCCATGTACACATGTGATAACTATAGATATGTGAGTCTATAGAGGTTGTGCACTAATGTTGTCACCACAGCTAATATAAATGCACCAAAGTGCCACGTATAATTACACCGTAATACCGCGTAGAAATGCACCAAAGTGCTATATAAGGTTGTCCCTAAGGACCACATAGAAAATTCCTTAAGAATCATATACATATGCCAAGGATCAAGTATGTGTCTCAAAAGACATCACACATGTTCCAAGGAATACATATATGTCCCGAAGGACCACATAGACCCTCGACTCTTGGCATGCCAACTATACCCCTTAGCTCTCATGTCACATAACATGGGCATTAATATTTATGTTAGCATACATTCACATATACACATAGTCACATAGTTCTTTCATATAGCTCATTTTCATATAAATCACATATACATATAAACACATGGTTCACTTACACGTAGAACATTTTCATATGATTCACATATCATAGAGCATATCACATATAATTGTATTCTTTTTCATATAATCACATAGTCATATAATATTTCATATGACATATACTTTCTCTTTCATATATCTCATGTCACGTATCATATCTTGTGATCATGTAATCATGTTACTTATAATCACATAACTTCTACTCATAGGGTTCAACATCATTAAACTTAGTTCACTTTCCATATTATCATACATTTATATAATCTTATATGTCCTATCATTAACCTATAAACTTACTCATATACTCAAATATACTCTTTAATATAATTTGTATAGTAATGCTCTATAATTGTATCATATACTGAGTTTACCTAAGTCTTCCTTTATAAAATTTATAATACCAATTCAAATAGTCTCATTCTATCATATACCTAGTTTCTACTTATCTTATCTCACTTCCATTTTCACTCACATACATCATCTATATACTAGTTTTATCTATTTATTTTGTTCAATTTCCATGACTTCTATAATACTCTTTCATAAAGTTTTGTAATTCTTCACTTTCTAACTCATAACCCGTAGTTTCCTTTAAGTATATAAATATTCCCTACATAACTTATACATCATTACTTATGTTTATGTCCTCAAATTTATACTATCTTCATAGAGTCTCTTAACCTTTATCGTGTAATCACTTATACCATATAATATGACTTATACTTGGTTATCTTATGTTCACATATATATATATATATATATATATATATCAATGATTCATTAACTTGTAGCTTATGTCACATGTTCATTTCATTCTTTATGTCTTTATCATAGAACTTATTTCATGTTCTTCCATTATTACATAATAGTGTTTTACACAAATCATATAGCATGTACAAAGCATATCAATATCTTTAGTCATGCATACATACAATTAATGTAATACAAATAATCACATATAGCACATATAATTATGACACACATAATCATGTTCATGACTTCATGCATATTACTCTAGGAAATAGACTCATCGCAAGTCTTATTTCCATTAAACATTATATATCACTAGTATGCACTCACCTGGCCTCACTAGTCAATACCAATCTCTTATCTTTCCCCTGGATCGATCTTACTTGTCAATGATTCCGGAACTCGTTTAAGCTCTGAATCTACATAGTAATATATTGATACATATCAGTATACTAATTAATATATTCTAAACTATCAATTCTTAGGCTAAAAGAAAACTATTTTCATCTTTTAATAAAGGTATACATAGATGCACTCTACAGTGTATCGATGCATTCCTTAGCGTATCCATCGGTACACAAATCACCTTCAATGTTTTATTCTTAAGGGGGTGAATCCATGCACTCCTTATGCATCGATGCACTAATTGCATTCGATGTTCATTTATTTGGGAGTGCATCGATACACATTGAAGATGCATCGATGCACATAACCCAGAAATTCTATTTTAAGCACGAAATTCACTCTCTTTTCAGCTCAACTCTTCATCTTTTACCTCCTTCAATATTCCTAACTTTCATATACATACTTAAACTCATTTCTACTCCATAATCACTTCTTTAAACTCAAATTTCTATCTTTCATATAGAATTCAAGAATCATACTAAATTTTCTACTTGTTCTAAATTCAATTCCATTACTTCATATCTCTTAATTAAGTTGATGACAAGTCAAATTCGTCCTTAGAATTTCAAAAACCATTATATATCAAGAGTTTATTTCTAAACTCTTAATAGAAATTCCTTTCTAATTCTCTCTTCTTGATGTTTTAAGATTATATAAGCTTTCCTTAAACTTATATAATCCCCAAAGATTCAAAACCAACTTATAAATTCAAGAAATTAATAGTTACAAATCAAACTTACCTTTAAGCTTGAGCTACAGGAAGAAGAAGAAGTGAGCAAGAAGAAGGCTTCCAGAAATCTCCCAAAATCCACGTGTATAACTCTTATTTAAAGGGAAAAATATCCTTTAAGCTGAAAAGACTAAATTACCCCTTTAATTATCCATCTATGCTATTTAATCAATCATTAAAATTCTTTACTTAAATCCCAGAACTTTAACTTATTTCAAAATTGAGCACAAAACTTTCAAAATTCTCATTTTAGTCACTAGCCGGAGTTTGGGATATTACAAATCTCCCCTCCTTTAAAGAAAATTCCTCCTCGAATTTTCACTACATACCTTTATAATATCATGTCTTCTAATATTTTCATGTTGCTTCCATTTCTTAATCTTTCCTGTTACCGCTAGAAAACTTACCATTTTCTCATACTCAATTCTTCATATACGTCCACATCTTTATAAGTCCATATAATATCATTCATTATATAGACAGTAACACAATCCTTATTCCTCAATATTATGGATCAATTGATTTTTTTTCATCATTCTCTATGTGCTTTACACATAAATCAAGCTTTTGCTCATTTCTTAATCATTGTCTGTTTTACTATACACACAATCTTTTCATATAACCCTCATGTATTTGTTCAAAGAATAATCATTCATTCTCGTTCTTCTAATAATTGAAAATTGTATCATTTCAATATCAAACTTATAACTTATATATTAATATACCACTTGTCATACTTGATCTTTTAAACTCCATCTTTGACTTTTCCTATCTCTTTATTCTTTCATTCCTTCAAAATCAAAATCTTCTTATACACATATCATATCTTTTCTTTAATGTTCATATATTCTTTTCTTATCATTTATACTCACATCTGATTACCAATCCTCATCGCATCTTCATGACTTTGATAATCCGCTTTACTTATACATAACCTCATTCTTTACCATCTCTTGTACTTGTATTTCCTTGCCTACATCATATCTATATGATCAAAACCATATCCAAATCCACATCATACTTGATTAACTAAACTTTATCTTTTCTTCAAATCTTATAACTTTATTATCCATACTATTACAATTAATCAGTAATAATTTTTCAATTTAGGGCATAAGCCCTAATCAAAACTAATCATATTCATCTTCTCAGTTGAAATCCAACCCACACTCTTATTCATATACATTATTATTCTCTTGTCTCTTCCATTACCTTACATTTCCATGATCAAAATACATAATCATGTCTCAATTCACACCATACTTAGTTAATTTACCCTGACATCATCTTTTAATCCTTTAACTTTAATACACTTACCATCACATAATTATGTTAGTCATCACTAATTATTCCAATCTAAATCATAAACCTTCATCGAACCATTCATATACATTCCTTCCAGTCGGAATTATCTCATCAATAGTTTACTTAACTTATCAAATCCACATTTATTCTCATACACCATGTAATTTTTGTTGTTCTCCATATTCTAACTTCCTTTATCTTATAAATTGATCACTGATGTACCCATTCTTAAATTCTTCTTATCAATCCTTAGCTTTACTCAAACATACGAATCCTCACCTTCTTCACTATGTCACATTATTATGATCAAAATATACAACTGTATCCCGATCCACCTCAATCTTTGGTTGTCTTATCCTGACAACATCTCAAAATATTAAATTTCTATACATTTTCCATCACATAATCTGGTTAGTCAACGCTAACTATTTTCATCTAAAATACAAACCCTTATTCTATTCATATTCTTGCTTATACACGGTACTATTCATTTATTTCAAACTCATAAACTCTGGCTTTATATATCTTATACGCTTGTCACTGATGCACTTATTCTCGAACTCTATACAAATTCTAACCACATTATTAGATCTTTTAACTTTCTTATGGTGACACTTGTTCATCATATTCTATCGTATCAATGAAATAATAAGAATACTTCATATCACTTTTCCGATTCAAACCTGTGAAAACATTCTATCACTATTCTAATATGATTTCAACTTTCTGAAATCAGTCTTTGATCTTATGAGACACTTCCTGAGGTGTCCGCTCTTCCTTCTGCCGGGCCAGGGCAGGTGAATTGCCATCACAATTAGGAATATCGCCTCTCACTTCACTTCGAAACTATTATAATCAAACTTCTACTATATCATAATAATTTTATTCTATTAACAAGACAATACACTCCTTACACTTATCAGATCAGAAATTATTGACTTAGTGTTGGCATGTACACATTTTACAACTCATTTAACTTCGATTTAAGCCTAGAATCAACTAAACCTTAGCTCTAATACCATTAAATATAACACCCCCAACCCGTATCCAACCCGGATCCGTATCCGAGGTATCACATCAACTTTTAAACCTTTACTTGTTCAAAATAATGAAAAATCCCCGTTAAAGAAAACTTACCATTATTTCAAAATAAAAGTTTTCATACTTATCAGAGCATATACAATTCAAATCGTTTATATGACATGCCAACTACATCTAAAAGAATAAAATACATTAAGCATTTCTTTTCTGATTTGAACTTTGTAAGAAAGATGTTGACCTGTCTTGCTCCTCTCAGCTTCTATATTCACTTTTTGTAACATGCGTGTGAAACACTCACACGCTAAGTCGATGAATTAGTGAGGCATAAAAAAACACATCTAATGAAATTCATATCCACTAATCATGCATGATTGTTTTATGCTATCAAATCATACAACTCATATTCTTTTTCCATATAACAATTACATACTTGTGCACATACATGTCATCATTTATATTTTTATTATACTCTTATACTATTATACTTCATATCTCTTATTTCTTGTTCATATGATCTCTTACGTTCATATTCTATATCTTATAACAAATTATTATATCACCATATAAGTCATTTATACTCATTCACATATACATCAACATATATTCATGTATATCATGTAACAGATGCAATCACCCATATCACACATATATCATGTCATACAATTCATATCACACATCATATACATATATTACATACATTGTTTTCACAATTATCTCTTTATTAGCCCATGTAAACATGTGATAACTATAGATATGTGAGTCTATAGAGGTTGTGCACTAATACTGTCACCACAGCTCGTATAAATGCACCAAAGTGCCACGTAGAATTGCACCGTAATGTCGCGTAGAAATGCACCGAAGTGCTATATAAGGTTGTCCCTAAGGACCACGTAGAAAATTCCTTAAGAATTATATACATATGCCAAGGATCAAGTATGTGTCTCAAAAGACCTCACATATGTTCCAAGGAATACATATATGTCCCGAAGGACCACATAGACCCTCGACTCTTGGCATGCCAACTATACCCCTTAGCTCTCATGTCACATAACATGGGCATTAATATTTATGTTAGCATACATTCACATATACACATAGTCACATAGTTCTTTCACATAGCTCATTGTCATATAAATCACATATCACATATACATATAAACACATGGTTCACTTACGCGTAGAACATTTTCATATGATTCACATATCATAGAGCATATCACATATAATTGTATTGTTTTTCATATAATCACATAGTCATATAATAATTCATATGACATATACTTTCTCTTTCATATATCTCATGTCACGTATCATATCTTGTGATCATGTAACCATGTTACTTATAATCATATAACTTCTACTCATAGGGTTCAACATCATTAAACTTAGTTCACTTTCCATATTATCATACATTTATATAATCTTATATGTCCTATCATTAACCTATAAACTTACTCATATACTCATATATACTCTTTAATATAATTTGTATAGTAATGCTCTATAATTGTATCATATACTGAGTTTACCTAAGTCTTCCTTTATAAAATTTATACTACTAGTTCAAATAGTCTCATTCTATCCTATACCTAGTTTCTACTTATCTTATCTCACTTCCCCTTTCACTCACATACATCATCTATATACTAGTTTTATCTATTTATTTAGTTCAATTTCCATGACTTCTATAATACTCTTTCATAAAGTTTTGTAATTCTTCACTTTATAACTCATAACCCGTAGTTTCCTTTAAGTATAAAAATCTTCCCTATATAACTTATGCATCATTACTTATGTTTATGCCCTCAAATTTATACTATCCTCATAGAGTCTCTTAACATTTCTCGTGTAATCACTTATACCATATAATATGACTTATACTTTGTTATCTTATGTTCACACATACACACACACATACATATATATATATATATATATCAATGATTCATTAACTTGTAGCTTATGTCACATGTTCATTTCATTCTTTATGTCTTTATGATAGAACTTATTTCATGTTCTTCCATTATTACATAATAGTGTTTTACACAAATCATATAGCATGTACAAAGCATATCAATATCTTTAGTCATGCATACATACAATTAATGTAATACATATAATCATATATAGCACATATAATTATGACAAACACATAATCATGTTCATGACTTCATGCATATTACTCTAGGAAATAGACTCATCGCAAGTCTTATTTACATTAAACACTATATATCACTAGTATGCACTCACCTGGCCTCACTAGTCAATATCAATCTCTTATCTTTCCCCTGGATCGATCTTACTTGTCAATGATTCTGGAACTCGTTTAAGCTCTGAATCTATATAGTAATATATTGATACATATCAGTATACTAATTAATATATTCTAAATTCTTAGGCTAAAAGAAAACTATTTTCATCTTTTAATAAAGGTAAGCATCGATGCATTCTACAGTGTATCGATGCATTCCTTAACGTGTGCATCGATGCACTACCTGCGCATCGGTACACAAATCACCTTCGATGTTTTATTCTTAAGGGGGTGCATCGATGCATTCGATGTTCATTTATTTGGGAGTGCATCGATACACATTGAAGATGCATCGATACACATTGAAGATGCATCAATGCATATAACCCATAAATTCTATTTTAAGCACGAAATTCACTCTCTTTTTAGCTTAACTCTTCATCTTTCACCTCCTTCAATATTCCTAACTTTCATATACATACTTAAACTCATTTCTACTCCATAATCACTTCTTTAAACTCAAAATTCTATCTTTCATATGGAATTCAAGAATCATACTAAATTTTCTACTTGTTCTAAATTCAATTCCATAACTTCATATCTCTTAATTAGGTTGAGGACAAGTCAAATTCATCCTTAGAATTTTAAAAATCATTATATATCAAGAGTTCATTTCTAAACTCTTAATAGAAATTCCTTTCTAATTCTCTCTTCTTGATGTTTTAAGCTTATATAAGCTTTCCTTAAGCTTATATAACCCCCAAAAATTCAAAACCAACTTATAAATTCAAGAAATTAACAGTATCAAATCAAACTTACCTTTAAGCTTAAGCTACGGGAAGAAGAAGAAGAGAGAAAGAAGAAGGCTTCCAGAAATCTCCCAAAACCTACGTGTATAACTCTTATTTAAAGGGAAAAAATATCCTTTAAGCTGAAAAGACTAAATTGCCCCTTTAATTATCCATCTATGATATTTAATCCATCATCAAAATTCTTTACTTAAATCCCATAACTTTAACTTATTTCAAAATTGAGCACAAAACTTTCAAAATTCTCATTTTAGTCACTAGCCAGATTTTGGGATATTACATATATAACACCCAACAATGAATTTTTAATTTATTTCCTTGTCTAATGACCATTATGCCCTTCCAACTCTCAATCTTTGCTAAAAAACCTACACAAATAATTTCCAAATAAATCTTTGAAGTTTTCCATTTATCTACTTTAAATCACAAAATTTTAAAATCTTACACTTTGGTCACTAGCCCGGTGTTTCGGATGTTACATCCCTTACAATGAGTGTGTTTGCACAATTCAGAACAAATATAACACTTGCTAAAATAAAATAAGGAAGTACACAAGTGTTCTTGAAAGCAAAAAGAATATTTGAGATTGTTGACTTGAATTTTTAACTCTATGTGATTGCTTCGGCTTTCTCTTTTATCTCTTGTTCTCACATATGAGTTAGAATATTGTTTTTACACGCCTTCATTTAATTCTAGTCGTTTGGGTAATTTTGGGAGTTAATAGAGCTGTTAAGATAAAGTTTCTCGCAATAAATGCTACTAAGACACCTCGAGTATTGGTACTCGAGCTTGGAGTATCGATACTACCTGCATTAATTGCAAAAATATAGTCATTGTGAAAATAAGGGAATCGGTATTGCATCAAAGGAGTATCAATACTAATGTTATAAGTAGTATTGATACTAGATGAATATCAGTACCAAAATGGTATACTGGAATCTAACATTCTCAAAAACATAAGGGAAGTATCGGTAAATCGATACTGACATGGTATCGGTACCAAAATAGCTTACTAGTATTTGCAAAACAACGGAAGTATAAGTACTACTATGTAATTTTAAGCTTTTAGCATCGGTACTACATCGATACCACATAAATAGTATCGGTACTATTCTTGAGGTATAGGTACTACTAGGCTTAAAATAATTTTTGATTCGATTAAAGTTCAAATCCCTTTGTAAAATTATTTTAAAAATAATTTTCAGTATATGACTCAATTTTCAATAAAGTAAGGAGTAAAATGGAGTTTTTGGCATTAAAAAGAATTTATATATTCGAATAATCGAATCAATTATAATCTTAAAATTTTAAAAATATTAATTACTTTTGGCATATCAAAATATCGAAGTATGTTCAATAGGACAAAGAGAGTATATGTTTTTTGTTGATACATGCACCAATGCCCATGATCGTGATTGAATGATTTTCCCATTTGGCCCAATCACACGGAAAAAGTCAAGACAACTAGAGGCTCGATTACGTGCAACTGTGCAAAATTTTGTAAGCATAATCTTCAAGCCTTCTTGAAGAATACAAAAATTACAGCAACATAATCATATATTTAAAAATGAAGCTCAATCGAGAAGCATAGTCTTCAAGCCCAAGACAATGTCGATGATTACAACCTGATAACCACCTGGAAGCTTCCACAAGCCCCATAGCTCTCGTTCGAGCTATCGTAACCCTCGTCTCCAAAACCTAATACGTGGGCATCACCTTAATCAATTGAGAAGCAAACTTTGCAGCTGACTCCATAACTGAGCTTCACACGAATCCTGATTGCTCCACCAATATCTTCCGGTTCCCCCTAAAACCCTCATTGATACTCTCTAGAGATAAAACTAGCTCTCCTCACATGAGGAGTGGTATTCATATGATGTAAAGGCTCTCTGCCTCTTCCCTATTCAAAAAAAAAAAAGGAAGCTCAATAAGAATGAAGTCTAATACATACCCACGTGCGTCCAATGATAATTGGGTCATTAGTTTACAATTAGCTGCCTCAATTAATCCACATGCTCAAGCCTTGGAAGAGAAGTCTTCAGTTAATTGTGAAGTCCATTAGTGGAGTCAATTAATTGTAATAATTCAACTCAAATCTAACTTATAAAGTCTTTTAAACCAACAAATTTTTATTTTAAGGGTAAATTATATGTTTAGTACCTAAAATATCAGTTTTGGCCCGTTTTGGTACCTAAACTTTTAATATTTCAAAATCATACCTAAAGTTTAGTTTTTATTTCATTTTAGTACACTCGTTCAAAATCTAATGTTAAATTTTGAATTTCTTTTAAGTTTAGGTACTAAAACTGATCAAAACTGATAGTTTAGGTACTAGATGTGTTAAACTTTTTAACGGTAGGGTGCTAAAATGAAACAAAAACTAAACATTAGGTATGGTTTTTGAAAAAAAAAATAAAACTTTAGATACTAAATACATAATATAACCTTATTTTAATTATGCTGTAGGCTTTAAATTAAATAATTAGTGATCCATGTGACTATAACTTTAGTCGTTGCATCTAAAATTGGTGAAGATTCAGTCGCCAAAATCTTTGTATCTAACGCAACTTTTATTTTAATTTTAACCTAAAGACTAATATTATTGAAAGAAACAACCTTGGAAGTTAAAAGTAACGTAAAATAAAAAAAAATTATATTAACTCTCTATAGTACAACTAAAAAAATATTAACCCTCTACATAATTAAGGTAAATCAAGTGAAAACAAATTATTAAAAAAATACACGGAACCATTAAACATAACCAATGAACACCTTGGTTTAGCTATAGGCTTTTCTTCTTTATATGTTTCTAAAACTTTTCAAGCCTTTAGGTTTAGCAATGAATATGGATGGATATTTAGGTGACCAAAAGCTATCAATTTAATGCACCTTCGCTTAGTTGGTAAGCTATAAAAGACTCAGCCAGGTCAAGAGAATACCCTTTTCATTGTTTTTATTTAACGAAAACAAAATCATTTTGGATACGTAAATGGGCATACAACTTTTAAAAATGTAATTTATTAAAATAATATTATTATTCTTATTATTAAACTTGATGTGCTGTGTGATATATGAAAATTGTATACATATTTTAGGATCATAATCGGTTACTTTCTTGGTAATCTCTGTATAAAGAAGCATTGAGGGTTGGTACGGCCTTGAGCCCCTAAATGATAAAGTTATTGTTTAATCCCTTTAAATTTTAGATTAAGACATATTCTAATTTAACATAATACTTTAAATTTAATACATTAAACATTTAAAACAAATACTTTAATACATTGTCAAAATTTATATTTTTGAGGATCATCTCTATAATTCTCATTTTTTTTTAAATTTTAGTCTACTAAAAATTACTTAAATTTTACATTAATGTAATGTCTAAATTTATATTTCTGACGTTTGTAAATAGAGCATATTGAGTTAGAAAGATCGTCCTTCAAAACACAATCTAATAAAGTGATCGTATATCATATTCCGATGACTAAACCAAAAAAATTATATTTTGACTTGTTAAAACAATGAATTTAACATTGACTCCTCAAAATTTATTACGGCGTCGTCTCGATCTCCTCACTTATGTTAAAACATGTTTGAGACAATATCTTTTTATATATCGTAATAATAACGGTATTAATTAAATCAAAATTCAATCAACAAGTTGTAAATGCACATTAAGAAGTTAGTAAATAGTTTATTATGATGGACGTGCAATAAGTGATAAATATGCTTATTATATGTACGCATTTTCAATATAAACTCACAAATGGGCGTACTTATACATTACATTGTTAATTTTATAATCTGAACTCAATCCAAGTTGTATGACAAATTTTCACTATTATACTAAACAAGTTTCCAGGCATATATCAATATATTTGTTGAAATATCAATTTCCACCAAACAAAGGAGACGAGACTTTTTGGAATAAAATCAGTTGTGATGAGTTTGCATAGTAATTTACAATCATGTCCACAAAAGATTATTTTTTTATTTTCATATGCAGTTTAAGTGTTTAACCAAATTAATATCAATTAAAAAATGCAACCATTAAAAAAACTCCATTAATATTCTATCGAATAATTATTTTAAACTAAAAATATTAAATATTGTTATTAGAACATCAAAGAAAATCCAAGCAATAACTACATGAACAGGTGGCACCAATTCATGGTACTTCATGTTTGGTTATACGTGCATATACACTATAATTCATGGTCCCCTTCAATAGTGACGGTACTTTTAGGACTGTGCCTTTCATAATTTGGATTAATTTTCTTGAGCAATGAAAAACGTTTTTGTTTATATTTCATTCTAAAATGTGTTCAAATTGGTATATTTTTATTTTATTTTTTAATATTTAATATCAACTCTTATTTCAATCCCTAAATCCACGTCAATCATCGTTGTTTGACGTCAATCGGACCTCCACCAAAACCTCCACTCTACGACAAGCCAAACTCGACGACAACACCGCATCTCCAATGAAGGAAACGACAAAATCGTGACACCCACAAACCCTAAATTCGTGACACCCAAGCAAGGAGACAACAGACGACAATGGAGATGACAAGGGCGGCATCGACGACGACCGTGGCCAACAAGGGTGATTACGGTTAGGGTTAGAGATTTGAGATTTTTAGGGATTTGTGATTTTTTTGTAATTTTAGAAAAATAGTTTTTTATAAATATTTTTTTAAAATTTCTTTAAAAATATTTTTTTAATTACCAGAATGTGACACAAGTCACTTAACAGAATTATTTAACGACTTTTACAGTCCGAACACCTAAAATGATAACGTTTGTAACACTAGACACCTAGATGAATAAAAAAAATTGGACACTTATTTGAGAAAAGTGGTATAACTTAGGCACTTATTTTCTAATTAAGCATTATAGATAATATCTTTTTTTTTAATATTTCCTTACCGACAAAACTAGGGTAAATACTTGCTATTAAATGAATAGGTCAAAAGTTCTCACTGGTCCTTGTATTGGACAAAAATTATAGATTTCATTTATATGCCCTAATTTAGTTAATTTTAGTCTTTATACTTTTAAAATTTGGAATTTAAGTCTTAGCACTAGTAATACATGGATAGTATACCTAAATTATAAGGACTTCAAATAATCAAATTAGTGAAAAGTAATTGAATCTACAACTTATGTAGAATATACGAACTAATAGAAGAATTTAACTCAAGATTAAATGCTGCTGTTTGTGTTAGGATCAAATTTCAAAGTTTGAGAAGCACAAGGATTAAAAAAATTATGCACAAAAATAAATACATTTCTTAATCATATCATAAATACCAATAAAATAATTTTACCAAAATAATAGCTTAGAAGTAGAGTACACCACTTAATCGTGTGTTTGGACGAGAGATTTCGAGGATAATTTCTATTTTTTTTCAAGGTTTTAAAAGTCTAAAAAATGGATTCTAAAAAATAAATTTTATTATTTGAGAAAAATTAGGAAAATTTTAACAGTTACAATCAATTTTAGAATAAGATTTTGATACTCCAAATTTCTTATTCAAATATCATTTAAAAAAGCTTTTTAATATAAAGAAAAAAAATATTTTATTTTTATTTTCTAAATACATATGATTTTTTATTAAATAAAGGCTTTTTTGAAAAATGAATATTCAAATTATTTATTTTATTTTAAGTGTTTGAAGATTGTTTTACCAAAATACTTACATAATCTTTTATTTCGTAATAATTTTCAGATCGTCGGTTAAAAAGTGGTTAATGAATTCTCCAAGTCATGCAACTTTTTTATTCACTCACTATTAAACATTTAGTACTTAAGTTATTATTATTTGGTAAATTACATGTTTAGGGTTATAATTGTATTTTTTTCATTTATGATGTAATGTGGATTTATATTGTGTATTATATTAAGTGTTGTGTATATACCAAATAACAGAAAACACTTTGATTGGGAGAAGACAGTTGTGTACAGAAAAATGAAAAAGAAAATAAAAACTGAGTCCACTCAGTCAGAGAGTGTACAAAAAGTTCTTCCATTACCCCTTCGACACTGCTGATCATCCACGTGTACGGATTTGGATTTGGATTTGGATTTGGATTTGGATTTGGATTTGGATTTGAGTGTTTTTTTTTTTGGTTTTAGCTGAATTAATTCGATTAATACGGTCGGTCACCAAATTAATTCGATCGGTTAACGATTAATAATTTTTTTAGAATTCGGTTAACGGTTAATTCAGTTCGAAATCGATTAATTAACCTAATTAATCGAAATTAAATTTTAAATTTTAAATATATTATATATAACATATAGGGTCAGCTCAAACCATTTAAAATCTAATTAATAATTTAAGATTTAATAACTTTTAAACCTAAATCAATATTAATTAATTAAAAAATCATATAAAATTTTTATTTTATAATTATATATTATTTAAAGTAATTCTAAACTGTTTTTAATTAAAAATATTCAATTTTTATATAAATTAGAGAATTTAAAAAAAATCGGTTAATTCAAAAATTAACATAAATTTATTCGGTTCGGTTAATATTTTGAAAAAAAATCGGTTCAATTAACGGTTAAAAAAAATTTGATTAATGATAATTCAGTTCGATCGACCATCGTTTTAACCGAATTAACACCCCTAACTTCGCCATAAAAGTTTGAGTTACACCCCTCTTCATTTTTGCAAAATACACTATATTTTAATCTCAGTTTATTTCATCATATGTTTAATTTACGAATCTATTGTAATTTTAAATATTTTTTAAAATAAAATTAGTTGTTTTATTGAAAAATATATATTAAAACGTCACCATATGCGAAATTCAATATCCGAATAACATTTTCTACCCTACTAATATTAGATTTAGTTGTTTTAATTTATCGAATTAATTTAAAAGTGATAACATACATTTAAATTGATGTGATTATTTTATTAGTATTGAAGTGATGATGCCAGCTAAATTATTTTGATAAATTTGACCAAAAATATTTGTATTAATATTTAATGTATATTAATGAAAAACTGCTAGATATATAGTTTATATTTAGATTTTTTTAAATAACATTACTCTATTTTATTATTGAGATTATTTAATTGATTAATATATTAGAGATTAGAAACTTTTATTTTCTGATTAATCGAGATTAGAAGCTTGAATAAAAGGAAAACAACTTGGGATCTTACTGCAAAATATGAACTAGAGATGGCTTATACTTTAACTCTTTTTTGTCTGTATCTTTTTTATGGTTGGTTTTGCTGTGCGGCGTCTAAAAACGGCTAAAAAACGACGTGACCTGTTAAATAAGTGACTGGTTAAAATTTAGACCGGTTATGTTATATCATTTAACCGAAAATATTTTTAAGTACAATAATATATTAGGTAGCGCTTATATAATGTAATAGATAGCGCTTATATTGACCTATTTTTTAATTAAACATGTATATTTAAATCGGAAACATTACAAATTTACCTATTACATTATAATTATCGGTTTTGATATTTTTGGGATTGATACAATTTTAAATGTATCGACACTTTATGTGTGCACCTCGTTGTGCTTTCATTTTGGGGAAAAAGTATCGACACATATTTAAAGAGTGTGATACATAATGTTAACCTATTTGTTAATTAACCAGTATATTTTTACCGGTTACATTGTAAATTTACCTGTTACATAATAATTATCGATTTCGATGTTTTTTGAATCGATACTTTTCATAAATACTTCGACACTTATGCGTGCACTAGTTTGAGTTCTTCAATCATAAGTTTATTCTTTAAGAAACTAAATCTGACCTAACTTTATCCTATGGAGATAATAAGAGTATATCATAAGTTTGCGTTGAGAGATGTTTGTTTTTCGGTTTTTGTTCTTTGAGAAACTGATAATATGATGGGTTTCCCAATGTTATTATTTTGTTACTGCAAAGTTTTTGTTATTTTCTTACTAGGTTTTGCTTAAAATATCCAACTTTTTGTATTAAAAAATAAAAATTCTGAAAAAAAATGATTACAGAAGCACACTTTTTTACTATCGATTTTATCATTTCGAGATCGATTTTATCATATTTTTACTGTTATATTGTTATGGATTAATACATTTTTATAAATTATCGATACTTTATTGGTACTATAACTTCTTTTCTTTTAAATTCCAAAAGTGTTAATACTTATAATAAAGTATCGACACTATCAACATATCCGGTAGCTCTTTACCTGTTTTGTCATTTATAGACCGATTTTATTATTTTTTTTACCTGTTTTATTATTATGGATCGATACATTTTTATAAAGTATCGATACTATCAACATATCCGGTAGCGCTTTACTTGTTTTGTCATTTATAGACCAGTTTTGTCATTTTTTACCTGTTATATTGTTATGGATCGATACATTTTTATAAAGTATCGACACTTTCAATATATTCGGTAACGCTTTACCTGTTTTGTCATTTATAGACCGGTTTTATCATTTTTTTACTGTTATATTATTATAGATCGATACATTTTTATAAAGTATCGACATTTTCAATATATCCGGTAGCGCTTTACCTGTTATGTCATTTATAGACCGGTTTTGTTATTTTTTTATTTGTTATATTGTTACGGATAGATACGTTTTTATAAAGTATTGACACTTTCAATATATCCGGTAGCGCTTTATCTGTTTTGTCATTTATAGACCGATTTTGTCATTTTTTTACTTGTTATATTATTATGGATCAATATATTTTTATAAAGTATCGATATAAATCGATAAATTAAATTTGCCGGTTGTCAATTTTTTTAATATTTCTTTATGATTTCCAATGCTTGCCATCTCTGTTAAAGTTTGTCATGGATAGTTCTTGCTTATAACAGCGGCAAAGCTAACGACTCTCTCGTTGAAAGACTAATGCAAAGAACCTCTCTTTTTTTTAAAAAAAAAAAAAGAAATTATGTTGCCTTTCTCACACTCCTTTTAGAGTTCGAAACTTTCAGACAACAAAGAAGAGAACTCTGGAACTTCAACTGAAAGTAAGGAATTTTCCTTTGATAGAAAACTTGTTGGTTATAGTAAAGACTTTTTTTTTCAAGACAGTTTGACTTGCTGGGTTGTCTTAAATTTTTTGAAGTTTAAGGTCTCAAATATGAGGTTTCTTTCATGTATTTGTCGTGCTTTTTAAAATGAAACTTTTTCAACCTACTTCATGCGCTTTCTGTGTTGGGATTTTAGCTTAGAGATCAAAGTCATTCAAAGCTCATGTGGGTGCAAACATAAGAGCTTTTAGTCTTTGGGTTTGTTTTGGTGAATTTGATTGGATTGGAAGGGGATTACTGTTCATACTGTGTTATGAAGGGGAATTGGGAGATTATTCTTTTGTTTGTGGTTGATTTGGAAGACTAATGTGATTTATGATTGTGAGGGAAATCTGAGTTCTTTAGTGATTATTTCCCAAAAGAGAAAACCCTTTCTGGATTTAAGCTTTGGCAATGGCCAGAACAAGGAAAAGAAGCATACAGTTGAGCAAACTTTGCTCATTTGCTTGTTGTCGGTCGGATTCGCTAGACGAACATGTGCAAATCGGGCAAAAAGGGTACTCGAGAGTGGTGTATTGCAATGAACCCGATAGTGAAGAGCAAATTCGACTCAAGTACAGGGGGAATTATGTCTCCACTACCAAGTATACAGCAATTAATTTCATCCCAAAGTCTTTGTTTGAGCAGTTTAGGAGGGTTGCAAATATATACTTTCTTGTTGTAGCTTGTGTTTCGTTCAGTCCGTTGGCACCATATTCGGCACCAAGCATCATTCTGCCCCTCATGGTGGTGATTGGAGCTACTATGGCCAAAGAGGGTGTCGAAGATTGGAGGCGAAGAATGCAGGTGATGTTTAAATATCTTATTCTACTTTCAGTGCTTTTCTATTACTATAGTTTGCTTCCTATTGAATCTTTAGGTTTAAATTGTATACGTTAAGTTAAAAGCAACAAATTTCGAGCTAAAACATGTATTTAGCAAAGAGGACAAATCATATCGTTTAAATTGAAACTTATTTAGCTATATTGTTGGAATTTAATCTAGATGTAATTTTCATTTTCTTATTGTTTACATACTGAAATGTATTTCTCGGTGTTTTATTGGCCCTTCATTTGTTATTTGGTTATGATATTTGTTACTTTTCTTGCTTCAGTAGGGTGCTCTTCCTTCCTGTTAGTTTCCAATTGAATTTATGTAAGACATCTAAAGTAGCTTTTCTATGGTTTTCAGGATATAGAAGCAAACAATCGAAAGGTTAAAGTTTATGATAAAATTTCTTGTTCGTTCAAACCAAATAAATGGAAGGATCTCCGTGTCGGTGAGCTTGTTAAAGTGTGCAAGGATGAATATTTTCCTGCTGATATACTCCTACTTTCATCTAACTACGAAGATGGTGTTTGCTATGTCGAGACAATGAACCTTGATGGAGAGACTAATCTAAAGTTGAAGCATGCCCTTGAGGTAACATCCTCCTTGCGTGACACAGGGCGCTTTAAGGACTTTAGAGCTTTGATCAAGTGTGAGGATCCGAACGAACATCTTTATTCTTTTGTTGGAACATTGTACTACGATTGTCAACAATACTCACTTTCCCCACAGCAGATACTTTTGAGAGATTCGAAACTGAAGAATACTGATTATATCTCTGGTGTGGTTATTTTCACCGGACATGACACGAAAGTAATGCAGAATGCAACGGACCCTCCTTCAAAGAGGACAAAGATTGAGAAGAGGATGGATAGGATAATTTATGTCCTTTTCAGTACTCTGATTTTAATATCATTCATAGGGTCCTTCTTCTTCGGAATCGAAACTAAGAAAGATATTAGTGGTGGAAATTATAGAAGGTGGTATCTCCGACCAGATGAAACGACTGTATTCTTCGACCCCAGAAGACCAGCAGTATCCGCATTTTTTCATTGCCTGACCGGCCTTATGTTGTATGGATATTTGATACCAATATCATTGTACATTTCGATTGAGATTTGCAAGGTTTTACAAAGCATTTTCATTAACCAAGATCAGGCTATGTATGATGAGGAAACAGATAGGCCGGCACATGCACAAACATCTAATTTGAACGAGGAACTCGGTCAAGTCCATACTATACTTTCTGACAAAACTGGAACTTTGACATGCAACTCGATGGGGTTTGTGAAATGCTCGATAGCGGGCACTGCCTATGGTCGTGGCATGACAGAGGTCGAAATTGCACTGGCAAGGAAAAGAAGTCAGCAATTGACTGAACTGACACCTATAGATGAATTTGAGTCAAAAAAGTCTGTCAAGGGTTTCAACTTCTGGGATGAACGCATTATGAATGGACAATGGGTGCTTCATGAACAAAAGGACGCCATACAGAAGTTCTTTCGGGTCCTTGCAACTTGCCATACTGCAGTGCCTGAAGTAATGGATTCTGGTGAGATTATTTACGAAGCTGAGTCACCGGATGAAGCAGCATTTGTCATTGCTGCTCGAGAGGTTGGTTTTCAGTTTTTCGTAAGGAATCAGACAAGCATACAATTGCATGAATTAGATCCCACGAGGGGCGAAACAGTTGACAGGTAACCTTTCCGTAACCTTTCACATCATGTGCTTAATCATTTTATGCATATTATCTCTCTAATTTCGGGGTAGAAAAAAATTATATCTATATTTTCTGATTCATGTATCATCACTCTCGACAGTTTCAACGAGGGCAAGAAATAGGGTAGTGTTTAACGGGCAAATTATTCATCATTTGAACTTAAGTCTGCTTTGCATGTGATTCTATTTTGCAGAGTATACAACCTTCTTCACGTGTTGGAGTTCAGTAGTGCTCGGAAAAGGATGTCTGTAATCGTAAGGAATCCAGAGAACCAGTTGTTGCTCCTTACCAAGGGTGCGGACAGGTCAGAACTCGGAACCCTCAATGCTGATATATTGTGGTAACATTTTATCAAGTTGTGAAATAGGTCAGGTAATGTAGTATTTTAGTTAATCTCTATGTATTCAGTGTAATATTTGAAAGGCTTTCGAAACAAGGTCGGGCATTTGAGGAAAACACCAAAGAGCATATCGAAGGATACTCTGAGGCAGGGTTACGAACCATGGCAGTTGCATATCGTGAGCTTGATGATGATGAGTATAAAACATGGGAAAAAGAATTTTTGAATGCCAAAACTTCTGTAACCGCTGATCGAGATGTTTTGGTGGATGAGTTGGCTGATCGGATTGAAAGGGACTTGATTCTTCTTGGTGCCACGGCAGTTGAAGACAAATTGCAAAAGGGGGTCAGTTAAACTAGTTCAGAAATCGTTGCAACTATTTTTTTTTTATAATTTCTAGTAGAACTTCTGAAATCACTGACCTATCTCAAAGCTTGCTTTTAGTATATCATCTTATCAATTTACATTGAAACATGCACAATATCTTGACAAAAGAATGTAAGTGCCAAATTGTGTACATAAATCGATCATGTTGCTATGGTTTCTATAAACTACTATGTTTCTCCGTAAGTAGGTCCCAGCCTGTATTGACAAGCTTGCACGTGCTGGAATCGGAATATGGGTCTTGACAGGAGATAAAAGGGGAACTGCTATTAATATTGGGTACGGTAACAAGTTGAATCGATCTATAGTTCAATAAATGCAAATGCTATAAATACTACATTTCCCCAGGTATGCATGCAGTCTACTAAGACATGGAATGAAACAGATTGTGGTCACTCTAGAGTTGCCGGAAATTGAAGCCTTGGTAAAACATGGGGATAAGGAGGCCATTGCCGAGGTATAGACTATATTGTTCGAAAGTTATGTTAATGCAATCCGTATTGGGAAAAATCTGAATATGTCATTATTATTATTATTAGGCTTCTCTTGATTGCGTAAAGAAGCAAATACACGACGGAAAATCGCAAGTGGGTAAAGAAAGTTCAACTGAGTTTGGTTTGATCATCGATGGCAAGTCCTTGACTTTTGCTATGGACATGACACTGGTGAATGATTTTATGGATCTTGCGATGAGTTGTGCTACTGTTATATGTTGTCGATCTTCGCCGAAACAAAAGGCTGTTGTAAGCATCATGTTTACAGAACTATGTATGCTATGGGATTTTCATAAAGATTAGCAGACATTGTAGTAATTGACGTGACAATAATTTGATGGAATTCTGGTTTATGTACAGATTACAAGACTGGTGAAATCTGTTACGGGTAAAACAACACTAGCAATCGGTGATGGAGCAAACGATGTCAGCATGCTTCAAGAGGCTGATATTGGAGTAGGAATCAGTGGAGTCGAAGGGATGCAAGTAAAAACATCTTTCTTTGACATCGTATTCTTCACCTATATTGCTCTTTCTTTTAAGAATTGGATTCCTGCTTATTCGATTCCAAGACCTTCTCATATTTTTGTTTCGACCATAAATGTCTTCAAGCTATTAACTTTGTCTTCTTTCAAACTTCTAATAACTACCTTGAATTCCAGGCTGTTATGGCTAGTGATTTTGCAATAGCTCAATTTCGTTTTTTGGAACATTTACTACTTGTGCATGGCCATTGGTGTTACAGGAGAATATCGATGATGGTAAGAATGCTTTCTTCAGTTTTCCCATTGTTGCAGAGCTAAACTCAGAATGATTGTCTTTGTTGCAGTTTATTACCTTTTCCGGGAATAGATTAGGCAAACATTTAACAAAAGAAAATGAACATCCGTGCTGAAATCTTAGTTCTCTTTCCGGTCATTGCAGATCTGCTACTTTTTCTACAAGAACATCACTTTCGGATTCACTCTGTTTTGGTTCGAGGCCTACACCTCTTTCTCTGGCCAACCTGCTTATAATGACTGGTACATGTCGAGCTACAACGTCTTCTTCACTTCGCTTCCTGTAATCGCGCTTGGTGTTTTGATCAGGATGTTTCGGCCAGACTTTGCCTCAAGGTAAACAATTCCGTATATTTATTTCATAGTTGCAATATCGCTTGTTTATCCGTATCCGGACCCACTATCTGTTGTGCCTATGAGCTTAGAATGTCGATCTCTTTGTGCAGCATCCTTTATTATACCAGGAGGGCGTGCAAAATCTCCTCTTCAACTGGACCCTTATTCTTGGGTGGATGTTTAATGGACTTCTTAGTTCAATAATCATATACTTCTTAACGACCAACTCGATAATCGGTCAAGCATTCCGCAAAGACGGTCAAGTTGCCGATTATTCGATTCTTGGGGTGACGATGTATACATGTGTAGTTTGGACCGTAAATTGCCAAATGGCGCTTTCGATCAATTACTTCACATGGATCCAGCATCTGTTCATATGGGGAAGCATTGCCCTTTGGTATATATTCCTGGTGGTTTATGGTTCAATCCCGCCAACATTATCTACAACGGCGTACAAGGTTCTTGTTGAAGCTTGTGGTCCGAGCTTTCTGTATTGGCTCACCACCCTTCTCGTTGTTACCTCCGCGCTACTACCTCTGCTTACCTATAGAGCATTTCAGATTCGATTTCGACCTATGGAATATGATAAAATACATATACAAAGACGTAGGCCGGAAAACTTGGAAAGCGATGTAGCACAAAGCAGACTTTCGGAAAGCTCGGAGACCCGGAATTCTAGTGAGTTGCCGGAAGAGGTTAGAAGAAGAATAAACAGTTTGAAGGGAAGTTCGAGGCGAAAGGAGTCGTAGGGATGTTTTTCTCTCTCGGCGGTTTTAAGCATAGGCGCCGTGAGATGGGGACAAACACCAGAATTGCTTCTGCTCGACACCGGTGTGTAGATTAGGGATGTAAATACGATTTATGCAAGTCTTATTGATGCATAGGTATGATTTTAATATACGGACCTCACCGATATGTAACTTTTTTTTGTTTGTTTGTCCAACTTTTGAATTTCAATGAATTTACTCATGGAGTTTTCTTAGCAACCAAACATTGTTTCCCCTAATTGGTTGATAGTATTCGATTATTATTTTTAAATTATATCTCATATTACGTTTAATTCTATTTTGATCACTCATCGTTAAAAAATTAACAATGATACTAGCAATGTATTTTTTAATTTATTCTTCTTCAATTTTCACGTAATTATTCTTTTTATTGTTTTTTATAAGATGGACCATGACCTGTTTAAAAGAGTATATGCTTGTTTTTTTTAGCGGTTGAGTGATTAATAAAATTTCTTTTTGTTTTGGAATAATGTCAAAAAATATTCATAAACATTTAATCAAACAGTCGCATTCACCCTTATTCTTATTTTAGAGTATTTTGGCCTCTAATATTTTATTTTGGGGGCGAAAAGGCACTTATGTGAATGAAAACTATTAGTTAAAAACATATAACGCTCCAAAATATGGCATTTTGACCTTAAAATGAAACGTTGAGGGTCAGAATACTATAAGAAAAAGAATAAGGTTCAAAGTAATTATTTGGCCAAACATTTGGGACTTTTTCCCCTAAAATGAAATGTTATGGCTAAAATACTATAGGTAAAAGAATAAAGGTCAAAGTAATTATTTGATCAAATATTTGGGATTTTTTACCCTACAATGAAACGTTAGGGTCAAAATGCTAAAAAAATATGGATCAAAATGTTAATTTTATTAAACGTTAGAAACTAATTTTTGATATTATACTTAATTTTTCTATTTAAAATTTAATGTATTTATTAGATAACTCGTTAATGAAAATACATTTCACAAACAAATTAATTTATTTTTACTTGTAATTTGGTTTTCTTTTCAATTCTTATTATTAAAGGACTTCAGGACCATCAAAATTTCAAACATGGGCCCGGACACATGCAATCACAACCTAGTCCAATCCAAATGAGTGTCAGTGTAAGATGAACAGGTACAGTCCTAGCAGCGTATCAAGAGGCGTAGGATAAGGCAACAACATATCCGTAAATCCTCATAGAAAATTTCGTAGTTAATATAACAACAATTATTATTACATAACAAACATTTTAAAAACATCTGAACCATCAACGACTATAATTTCACATGCCGCCGCAAATACCGTTAAAATCACAGCTGTAATTGCTACTGAACAACATATAACATGACAACAATAACCTAAAAATTCTTGGATCCTTTTGCGAGAATGGCAATAACATGACAACATCTTTAGGTACATAAAACACGAGGCATGCTATTTCCAACTCTTTAGCTTTCAAATATTCCTATGGTTTTATTTTAGGCTTAATTATACTTGAGGTCCTCAAACTTTTAAAAATAATCAATATGATCCTTGAATTAATTCTACATCCAATGTAGCCTTGAACCAAAAAAAACCCTTAATTTAGCCCCTTAACCAATTGATTACTTACGATACTGATGCGGTAGTCCGTAATGCTAACATGACGTTTATGATATAGACATGATGGTATATTATAGATGATGACGCAATAAAGGATTTAATTAATTCTTTTGGAAAATTCGAGGCTTAACTAATTTTTATAGGAATTTTAAAGATTTATTTATTTTTTTTAGAAAATTTAAATTAAGTGATTATTTGAATTTTAAAATATTTTAAATAAAAAAATAAATTTAAATATAAAAACACCAAAAATAAAAATATTAAAAATAAAAAACTAAAACCACTATTAAAATTTTTAAAAATAAATATTAAATAAGACTATAAACTGTAAAATGATAAATTATTTATTTATTAAAAATTAAAATTTAAAATATCTAAAAAGAATTAAAAATATAAACACTTTCATCCGGAACATCTTTATCGTCTCTTGTTAATCTAAAAGTCTTTAAATGTCTCTTGTTAGCTTGAGTCTAATTTATTTATTGGATATATTCTTTGTTAAAAATATAATAATTTTTATATTTTTTATTTTTTGAATACTTTATGCATACATTTAGACACAAAGGAAATGTAATTTATCATATAATCATACTCATATTATAAGTCATTAAACAAGACAAACACATTTAATCGTTGTTATAATCAAATCACTTAAAAAAATTATATTTATAATTTAATCGTATAACATTCATTATATATTTAAACGTATATATATATATATATATATATATATATCAATCATATTATATTGTTGCACAAACTTCTTTAATATAATATAAACACACCAACAACTGCAACAGAGTGGTTGAGCGTTTATTATCAAATAATTAAGAGTGTATAGAACATATAATACTTTATAATTAACTTAACTTAATCAAAACTAAATATAAACACACAAATATATTTTAAGAACGAAAATAATAGAAAGATATTATTTATCACAAACGTAATATGGTAACACCTAACGTACAAAGTACACTATCACTGTTATTTCGAATTAAATTTTTTATGAAATTATGAACTTATATTCAATGAATATTAAAAAATGAAAATTTTATTATTATACTTTTTTGCTGAAAACATGTTCAACAAATAGCAATATACTCAGGTAACGGGGCATAGTCGAGGATTTTTTTTATATAAAATTATAAAAAAATTAATTCAATAGTTTTAATAATTTATAATTAACCCTTTAATAGTTTCAAATATTTTTAAAATTTTATTTTTTAATAGTATTTTTTTAGTATGTTTATTTCTAAATTATCTAATTTTAGTATTTTTATATTTATTTTTTAAATATTTTAAAATTTTAGTAATTTTTTATTTTTTAAAAAACTAAATGAATCGTCACACTTTCTAAAAGAAACAATTAAGTCCTTGAACTTTCTAAATGAATTAATTAAGTCTCTTTACCTTGTTATCATCTATCATAGACGGTCACGTTGATACCGTGTAATGTCACATCAATATTATGAACCACCAAATTAATATTATAACGATCAACACGATGATTTTCATTGTCACATCAACATTATGAACTACCAAATAATATTGTAATGATCAACACGATGATTTTAATTAGTTAGTCAAAAAGGCATATTGATTTTTTTTCTTAGTTTAGAGGTCGTATTGGGTATAAAAAAATAAGTTTAGGGGCCAAATTTATTTTTTCCAACGTTTGAGTTAAGCCTTTGTTTTATTGTTAAAAATGTTGACACTTTTACAAGAACCAAACGATACATATAACATCAGTTTGCAATAATAAAGGATCCTCCGATTTTGTAGTTAAGGACGTCAAATACTCTTCAAAATAATTTGTAAGGGACTAGCAATTTGAAGATTCGCACAACTCACAGTGCTTGTTGGATCATTCATTTTTCTTGTGGAAGAAACAAGAAATTTACGCAAATTTTTCTAGGAAGTTGGATCGAATATGACCGTTTTCAGAGGGAGGCGGTGGGTTAAGCAAGCAAAGCCAGCCGTGCACGACGGACTGACC
Organism: Hibiscus syriacus; assembly: GCF_006381635.1. NCBI lineage: Eukaryota > Viridiplantae > Streptophyta > Magnoliopsida > Malvales > Malvaceae > Hibiscus > Hibiscus syriacus. The sequence goes on from NW_024063472.1 coordinate 341,746, forward strand.
CTTCAACGCTACGCAATGGTTGATCGCCGGATATCCCAGCAGAGAACCAATCTAATTTAATTAGCTTTCCAGGAACAAGAATTTGGTGATGTCCAAACGGCATATGCTATGCTGAATTTCAATCGTTAAATTGCTTTCTTTTTCACCATTCCTCATGTTCTTTATCGAGTACTATGTTACTAGAGAATACTTATATTTAAATATGTAAAATACTATAATACTTATTTTGATCCCATTTTTTAGTTTGTGCGAAAATCCTTTTAGCCGAGGTACAACAGTGATAAAAATTAATTAAAATCCAGTGTCTCTGAAATTAAGGGTAAAACCATAGCTAGGTCCTCTCATCTCATGAGTATAGCATATTAATTTGTTCCTTTGTGAATGAAGACGTAGGAGAGTATTTTGTCACGATGCTAGCAAATGGAGAAAGTTGGAGGGAAGACAAATGAAGGGCATAGCGTAGAATATGTGGACATAACGCAAAAGTAAATGGTTTGAAAAGAAGATGAGAAGCAGAAAACAGATGATGGGGAGCCATGTTTTAGAGATAGGGTCTTATCTTCATCACCAACACCTCTAATGTTTTTCACCCATTCATTCATCTCTTCCTCGATCACCTTTGGGTTTGTTCCATTATATTACACGTGTTGCTCTCTTGTTTGTTTTGTTTTGATATTTATGTGGAGGATGGGCATTGCATGCATGTGTTAAGATATCATGGTAATAAATTGATGATCATACGTTTAGGAAGAGAGTAAAATAAAATTTGATCTCCAACGCCCAAACCTCATCTACAAAGGAAGAAGCTCTCCTTCACCAAGCTTTCCTTTTCATTATCCGGATTCCGGGTCAAGAATAGTTAATAAAAACATTGGTATAAATCTAGTGCATTGTGTGACACATAGTGGCAATGTCGACTGCTTCCATTAACGGCTGGTGCCTAACCTCCTCCGCCACCGCTTCTTCCTCTCCCCGCCAACCCACTTTACGTCCCTCCGCCATTGTTGCCTCCCTCAACTCTTCCCCTTCTCCTCCTACCCTCATTCGTAGCCAACCTGTTTTCGCCGCTCCTGTTCCTTTGCTCAACCCTTCTAATTGGGTACATACACGCACACCCTTTCTTTCCTTTTTCAATATCGTTTTTAGTCACGTAACTCACTTTGGTTCTATTTTAGTCACTTAACTTCTTTTTCCTGTTAATACTTTAAATCATTATTAACATGTTATGTTTTGATTTCATTTTGTTCATCCGGTGTTAAAAATTTAACAAAATTATTGATGTAACATTTCTTATTTTTCAATGATTATATGACATTAATTTATGGTGACATGTTAACAGAACTAAAAATTTATTATAGTGGGGGTTAAAATATTTTTTTTTATTTTCCATAAATACAAATTTTAATTGAGGGGCCGATAAATTTTTCTTTATTTATTTTTTAAAAATATATATTTTTCTATATTAATTCATAATTAAAAATATAATTGGAGGGGCCAAGGCTCCCCTTGCCCTCCCCTGATTCTGCCCATGATCACCATTAAATTTTTAAAAGTGGATGACCAAAATAAAACCAAAACATAATGTTAGTAATAATTTAAAAAAATTATTGGGTGACCAAAACAAAACCAAAATAATAATTAAATAACTAAATACGTAATTTACCCTATCGTATAATATATACATTACTCCCTTTTCCTTCGTTACTTTCATTAAAAATATATATTTATTTTTAAAAAAGGCATGTTTCATTGAGATGCAAAGATTAGAAAAAAGGTATTAATGTGGCAATGCGGTAGAGTTTTGCATGTGAAAATCTATATTCATTGCTTAAAGACGTTGGTAGATCGTGAAAATCTATATGCAAATCACGTTTTATCTCAAGATTTGGAAACAACGTGGCATGTCATCAATGGTTCTAAGACACTTACCTGGTCTAGTGACACCTGTGTTGCTTTGATTAACCCCCCAACCAACCAATCAAATTAATGCCATCTCCTTTTTGGCTAAATATCACTAACAATCCACCATAAAATAACTGAATCTGAGCTAAATTAAAATTAAACATATTCAATACAGACAGAGATTACATATATATATATATACATGCAATAACAAGTAAGTGTGAAATAGTTTATGAATGGTTTGAGAATTGGCAGAGAGAAGACATGGGAGACAAGACATACGAGGAAGCCATTGAAGGTCTCAAGAAACTGCTCAGGTAATATATGTACACACATTGACGTTTTAACTGCCAATTTTTCTCGTTTGTATTTGTTATTTGATTGTAGTGGGAAAGGAGAACTGAAAGCTGTAGCAGCTGCAAAGGTAGACCAAGTGACAGCTGAGTTAAAAACATCAGCATCTGGTGACTCAGTGGAGAGGTTGAAGCAAGGATTCATTCACTTCAAAAAAGAAAAATACGAGTTAGTCATCACCCTTACTACATTCATTTCATCATTTTTCTCTTCTTCTGTTGTACTTTTTTTTTTTTTGAAAAAAAAATGCTACGTTTTTGCAGAAAGAATCCTGCTTTGTACGCTGAACTTGCCAAGGGCCAAAGCCCCAAGGTACACACACTACAATATATGTATTGTTGCAATACTTTTTATAGTACTAAATGTTGGTTTAATTTGTTGCAGTATATGATTGTTGCCTGCTCCGACTCCAGGGTGTGCCCATCGCATGTGCTGGACATGCAACCGGGGGAAGCTTTTGTGGTCCGCAATGTTGCTAACATGGTGCCACCATACGATCAGGTAACTTTTTGATCCCTCCGGATAAGACCAAGTTATTACAGATGTTGAAATTCAGACAAATTTAGCTCATTGTCCATGTTATGACAGATTAAATACGCTGGAATCGGTTCTGCTGTTGAATATGCTGTTTTGCATCTCAAGGTAAAATATGTAAAAAATCTGGAACAGTTGATAGTTTATTGGAAATCTCAGCGTGAATCAACGTGTTAAAATCCCCTTTTCAGGTTCAAGAAATCGTGGTCATTGGTCACAGTGCCTGTGGTGGAATCAAAGGGCTCATGTCTTTCCCATTTGATGGAACCACCTCTACGTATGTGTCCTTGTTGCTTTACAAAACAACTTTCTACATTTACAAACAATAAGTTTATTGTAACCTGATTCATATTTGCAGTGATTTCATAGAAGAGTGGGTTAAGATTGGAATCCCTGCTAAGAAAAAGGTTCTAGCAGACCACGCTAGCGAGCCTTTGGGAGCTCAATGTACACATTGTGAGAAGGTGGACACCTTATCCCTCAGCTTCTCCATAAAGATAGATAGATAGATAAATAGATTGCATGAACCAATTGGGTTAAGTCCTGAGTTCGGTCCATGCAAGTTTCGAACTAATGATGGGTGTATTATAATTTGCAGGAAGCAGTGAATGTGTCACTTGGAAACCTGCTAAGTTATCCATTGTGAAATGGACTGGCCAACAAAACTCTGGCACTCAAGGGTGCTTACTACGATTTCGTCAAAGGAACTTTCGAGCTCTGGAGTCTCAATTTCGAGCTTTCGCCGCCTCTCTCTGTTTGAAACAACCAACCATGACCATCATCAGTTAGACAATGACACATCTTTGTGGTGTTCCTGAATCACTTGTCTTTTTTACTGCAATGTACTACTTTGTATGCTTATGTCTTTCTGAGCTAATAAACATCGATGGAGTTCTTATTTACTAATTAATATATATTTCAACAACTTTCGAGTCCTTCAAACTCATTCAATAGTGTTCATCTTTCTCACTCTTCCATTATTACACATCATTGAACAAGGGATGGGTTTCTCTGCTCTGTTCATTCAAGAACTTGGAGCACTTTTAATTGCCATTCAAGAGTCATGTGGACATGTTTCTCTCCAGTAGGGTATATATACATATACTATTATGTTCCTTTATTTATTGAAAAGATTCGAAACTTATATTACCTGATTTTTTTTTTTAAAAAAGTATGTGTTTAATATTTGAATCTTACATATTCGGTGGGTATAAATATATTTATATTAAATAAATCCATATCTGACATCCACCCAAATTTAAATAAACAAAATTTCATTCAATACTGTTTCTATAAATGTATACTGCATCTACGGGAAAAAAATTAATAATTGAATCTGACCTTACACAAAGTGAATGTATATTGAATAAAAATTTATTAGACCTTTTCGTCATGTTAGCATTTTATGGGTTTCAAACTATTTAACACCTTAATCTTCAAACACATGAAAGGAACATGGTTTAAAGGTTAAACAAGTGGTTTTTAATGTATCTGAAAATTGAACATTGTCATGTTAGACAAGCATCCATACCCGAAAATAATTCCCTAGTTGTAGCTACAGTTTGTAGCTATTAAGCAAGATCAAAAGAAGAATATCCATTGAAGTGGTCAATCATAGCAAGTGTACTTAGCTCATAATCAGCGTCAGGAATCCAGGAAGTGTTCATATAACTGGTGCTGACAATTGATTCTTGAGTGTCGTTTAAGACCCTATGATCAATGGCTTGCTTGTTGCTTTGATCCACTGTTATTTCAATGGTTTCAGTACTGGTGATGCCATCTCCAGGACTTGGATCCACGGCTGCCTGATGATGATCATGACCCGCTTTCACTTGCTTTTAACTTCGACGAAAATAGACCCTTTTCTCATTTTGATCATTGATTCCTAGTTTCTTCCTCAAATGACTGTTCCAGTAATTCTTCACCCGATTGTCAGTTCATCCTGGAACTCGTTTTGCAATCAAAGACCATCTGCGAAGAGATTAATGAAATATCACCTGGACTCGAAAAGATTTGAACTGGAGAGTTGTGATATAGGAGAAAAAAACCTGTTTCCAAGAAGCTAGTGAAGTCTAATGATAAGCTCTTCTTCTTCCCTATAGAATTCGCCCTTTTTAATGTTGGGGCTCAGAGAATTCATCCACCTTAGCCGACAACTTTTCCCACGTCTCTTCAAACCTGTAAGAAAACACACACAAAAACAATAGATTATTTATAACAAAGAAGAAAATAATGAAGAGGGTGTGTGCGTTGTTAAGAACCTGTTCTGTTGGCTATTTTATTCCATTGTCCTTTTCCATGGACCTTGACATAATCAATGAGTAAGTTGCACGTCTCTTCAAACCTGTAAGAAAACACACACAAAAACAATAGATTATTTATAACAAAAGAAAATAATGAAGAGGGTGTGTGCGTTGTTAAGAACCTGTTCTGTTGGCTATTTTATTCCATTGTCCTTTTCCATGGACCTTGACATAATCAATGAGTAATTTGTCTTCCTCCTTTGTCCATAACCCTTCTTTGTATGGAATTTCACCTTCTTTTTTCATGCTCTTTCTTGTTGGAGTTGGTTGATATCTGTAGAAGATCACGAAGGATAGGATCCTGGTTTCATATACAGGTATGGAGATAATGATTGGGATGGTAGATTTTTTTTCTTTTGGATAAATTGCTGGTTAGTAGCTTAGGCACACATCTTTATATATTGTGTGAGCTCTCTCTTGAATAGATGAATGCCAAATTAATGAGATTACAGTATGTCCAATAAAAGAAAATTACAAAACCCAAAGGTCGATGGGTTGAAAGAATTTCCTCTTACCTAATGTCTGGTTTATCCTTGAAAAAATAGATTACATAAATGTACTTGGATTGAAAGCAAGTTATAGAACTTCATTTTCATCAGGTGTAACTTTAATACATAATAATTAGACGGTTTTAAATATTAGGAGTATGAAAAGTATTAAATTGCAGAGCAACAACTAAGTGCATGTAGGAGCAGAGGACCTTAACAAATGCACATTTATCCAAAACTGGAAACCCCACCAATGCCTACGTGCCAAGGGCATCTCTTGCTTTTTGGGACAATCAATTCCCCTTTCCTCTTTTCTGTACTTCCACCTATACACTTTGCTGTGCTAAGCTTAGCTGGCATATCCTATTTTCATACTCAAATATTTGTCAACAATTCATAAACAAAAAAAAAAAGGGAGAAAATTTGGTGAACATAATTTCTATATATGTAAAGGAAAGAAATAGCAACATTTCCATGCCTCCAAAGGAATCTACGAACACTTATTAATCAACTTGTATGAAACATAGATGTATAAATAAACCTTTGCATGGCATGGCTAAGTGATCAACCTCTCAGAAAAATAAACCTGTTTTTCGACCTTTGCATCGACGACCCATTTTTCTTTCGAGTGTCCATATTCGACATATTTTCTATACAAATCTGAGAATGTGATCCTCCAAAACAAGGGATGGATGCATTTTTTACAAATGTAAATGCCTTCTGCTTCACAATGTGTCAAAGATGATACAAGTTGATGGCGTACGTACAAAAGGATCATTTCCAGTTGATAATCACATTTCCTGGCATATCTACTATACTTAAGGTTACACAACTTACAGAAACACATTTTACGACTCGTCCGGCTTTGGTTCGAGTACTACAGGGATCTTCTCCTTGTGATCTCCACGCATCACCTCTACGGTAACCTAAGAATTAAGATTATGTCAAAGTTTGTACATCAAAAATTATTTAACATATATATATATATAGAGAGAAGTTGATATAAGTAGTATTCAATTCTATACCGTATCGCCAACTTTGCATTGATCAAGAATTCTGTACAAATCACTGCCATTAGTGACCTTCATCCCATTAACGGATGTTATTATGTCACCCAAAACAAGTCTACCATAAGCATCACGCTTTGTCGGCAGCAGACCCTGTAATATATTAAAAGGTTAGCCTTGCAATAGAAACAAAAGAAATCTTCAACATGTCATTGAAGCATAATGACCAAAGAGTTTAATACAGACATGAACGTTGTAGCAAATTTCAATAAAACATTAAAGTCTGTTGCAGAAACATAGTACGCATACCGCCTTGCCGGCTGGACCATTTGCAGGAGCATCCAAGACAAGTACACCACTTACACCCAACTGTTCGACAGATTGATCCGGTGCAAATTTAATGCCTAAAATAGGTCTCGTCACCTTCCCGAACTTCACCAACTGATCAACAATGCCAATGACCTAGAAATGTAGGAATTCCAAGCAAAGAAAAAAAAAAAAAATACTTGCATCTCAGCACACACACACATCAGATCAAATGAATACAAGGTCTGCAGTAATACTCACTGTGTCAACAGGAATCGAAAACCCAACACCAGAAGGAGAATATATAGCAGTATTTATCCCGATAAGATTTCCAGAACTGTCTAGGAGTGGCCCTCCACTATTACCAGGATTAATGGCAGCAGAACTGATTTCTCTACGAAGCCCACTATAGGCAATAGAAAAGATCCATTAGCAAAACCCTAATTCACATAAAAACCAGTATAAGTAGGAGGAAAATAAATCAGACATATCAATCACAATAGTTGGTCTTGGAACCTGATAACGCCTGTTGTAAGAGTATGATCAAGTCCAAACTGCAAAAACATAAAAAAAATTAGGATACACACCTGAAGAAGCTATCAAAGAGAGCTCCAATTAGCAGTAAAAGAACATGATCACTGAAGTCTTCACCAGGCACTTACAAACTGCATTACCAGCAAGGACAATTTTCAAGTAATAAATACATAGACCTGCCAGTCTTCAATATGTATGCAAATTGAAAAACAACTCTCTTTTCCATGACAGTCCTTTTAAACATCATAAGAAACATGTTCGGATTTCGGAGAAAGCAATCCATTTCATATGGTGTATCAGTAATAAAACATAAGATATATGATGCACAAATGGTAAAAAATAACCGTTCATTCCTAGGAAATAAGAAATATTATTTTCTAAAGATAAGTAGATAAATATGTTCATATCTAGCCTCACCACAGACAATTTCCAATGAAATGAAAAATGAAATATTGAAGGGTATAGATTATAACTCAGTGTAATATAATAAACATTTACTCACTGGGTTACCAATAGCATATACTTTCTGGCCCACAAGCAAATCTGCCGAAACACCAACAGGTATAGGCCTTAGTTTGTCTTTGGGTGCGTCGACACACAATACAGCAACATCCTTGTCTTGGTCGAATCCAACAATTTTTGCATCATACATTGTCTGGTCAGCAAGAGTAACCCTGCAAGTGATTAGCATTTAGAACCAACATAAAATTTTAAACATTCACAACAGTATAAAATCATTTTTATCAATTATATCCCCAGGACCCAAGGCCAGGCAATTTCTAAGGTTCGCTCAAAGTTTTCAGTATAACATTACTTTAGTGTAAAAAAATTCGATGTAAACAGCAACCTAAAGTGAGTGCAAAACCTCCAAAATCAATCAAGTATTCCATCCGAATGATAGACATAGAATGATCCCTTCCGTTGCTCAAACAAGATCAAAACAAAGATACCATCGTAACCGACTGAACGTGTCACAAGCCCCATTTTGCTCCTATGCCAAATAGGCTAAAATAAACCCCTCCGGATTAAAGAAATAAAATAAACGCATCCCGATTCCCGGGCAAAAAGTTTTAAAGCATCTTTATCTTGTGCATCCCCAGGGTAGGAGGCCAGGTACTTTCCAAGGTTAGCTCACATTTTCCACAGGAGACTACTTTAGAGGCTTAGAACCAATGTTAACAGCAACCTAAAGAAAGTCTTAAACCTCCAAAAGCAGTCACGACTCACGAATTTCATCCCAGTTACAGGACGCACCCTTCCTTTGTTTGATCAAGAAAAACCAGCGACATCATCAAGATCATGTCTTCAAGCAAAGATAATGTTAATCCAACCATATACATACAAATCCAAATTTCAGCATCTCGCATCACCCTTCTCTTAGAGGTGGCATTGTTTGAGATTCAAATTTCAGCATCCGCATACCCTTCCTATATTATACAGGGTAGGATCCATTTACACAATGTAAAATTTTTAAGTTTTAACCGACTGAACGTGTCACAAGCCCCATTTTGCTCCTATGCCAAATAGGCTAAAATAAACCCCTCCGGATTAAAGAAATAAAATAAACGCATCCCGATTCCCGGGCAAAAAGTTTTAAAGCATCTTTATCTTGTGCATCCCCAGGGTAGGAGGCCAGGTACTTTCCAAGGTTAGCTCACATTTTCCACAGGAGACTACTTTAGAGGCTTAGAACCAATGTTAACAGCAACCTAAAGAAAGTCTTAAACCTCCAAAAGCAGTCACGACTCACGAATTTCATCCCAGTTACAGGACGCACCCTTCCTTTGTTTGATCAAGAAAAACCAGCGACATCATCAAGATCATGTCACAGACCCAATTCTCATGCCTAAATCACCCCCTCTCCCAACAAAAAGATGATTCCAATCCTTTCATATTTGTCCTTCAAGATAAAATGTTTAGGAATCAAATAGATTACAAAAGTCCATGCTTTTCCTATCCATCCCCAGAACTTCAAGCAAAGATAATGTCTAATTCCAACCATATACATACAAATCCGAACCCGGAGCTCAGCTCAGTTGGCTCAAGCAACCATCTCTTAGAGGTGGCATTGTTTGAGATTCAAATTTCAGCATCCGCATACCCTTCCTATATTATACAGGGTAGGATCCATTTACACAATGTAAAATTTTTAAGTTTTACACATTTTTAGGATAGTTATAGGAAAAAAATAAGAAGATAATTTCAGTTGTCTATTTTCAATTATTTAAAATTGTGTAACTGTATACTAACCCTATTATATATATATACTCATAGATACATTCACTACCATTCTACAATTATTCAATCTCAATCATTTACATTTACAGCAAACGCAGAAAACAGGAAACAATAAATTAAATCTTTTTTTATAAAGAAAAACGAACTTGAGATCAGAAGCTCCACGAATAACATGATAATTGGTGACAACATGACCATCTTTATCCCAAACGAAACCCGACCCGGATCCTTGTGGGACCTCCAGCACATCCAATGTAAAAGCATCCTGCCTAAAAAAACCAATTACCCAAGAAAACCCTTAAAAACAGAAGAAAAAAATTGGAAACTATCCAAAGAAGAAAGGGGAAATTTTGAGTGAACCTTACTGCGAGATTGGTGATGTAAACAACAGATGGAGTGTTCTCTTGAAATAGACGAACCGTAGCCAACTCATCGGTCTGTAACTTCCTGGGAGTGGTTACCACAAAGGCAGAGGCGGATCCCACATCGGTTACAAACAAGGAGAAAGATAGAGCAAGGGAGGCGCAGAGAAGAAACAAGGAATCGAAAGCTGAAGGAACAAGAGAATCATTGTCAGACTTAATGGCGGCATTGTTTTTGGTTTGATTCAAAACAAGACTGCGGAGGGGAGAGAGAGAGAGAGTTTGTTTGTTGGGAAGAGAAAAGAGGGTTTCGAGGTGGAAATGGGCTTTTGAGTTCTGTTTGGGAAGCGCGAAAATGCGGAAGGAAGAGATGAGGACTGAATGAAGAGTGTGGAAAGGAGTGAACAAGCTGCCATTTCTTTTTGCTGGTTTGGACAACTCCAAGGAATTATATCAGTATTTTGACTTTCTTCTTCTTCTTTAATTATCTTGGGTAAAATACTCAAACGATCACTTGATTATAAGATTGATATTGATATAAATGTCATACTTTTAATTTTGTTAATATGATCACATAATAATTTAAGTGGCAATGTAACCACTTATTGTAAAAGCAAATAACATAGTTGATGTGGCTTTTATTGGTTAACTGGGAGATAGAGATATACATCAGATACATAGTTTGTTTTAAGACTACATTAAATCACTTTAATAATTATATGATTATATTACAAAAATTAAAAGTATGATGATCATATCTACACCGACTTCACAATTGAGTAGTCATTTGAATCTATTACCCATTATCTTTTTCTTTGTTGAAAATTTTCCTCGCCCAACCATTATTATATATTTTTCGTAAATATGTGTAGTATTATAAATAAAAAAATAAAAATGATTTTAAAAATTATATATTTTAAAAATTAAAATTTAAATAATTTAAAATTTTATCTAAATAATTTAAAAATTCATTTTTGATATTTTCATTTTATACTAGTTTTTTTTTTTTAAGAATTTTAGAATTTCATTTATAAAAATATCAATTAAAAACTCTACAAATATAAAAATTTTATTATGTTTGGTTAAAAAGATAAAATGTGTGTTACGAGTCAAAGAAACATATTTACAATGATGATACATTTGTATAAATTTTATCTTTGATCCCTAAATGGGTAAACCTGGTAAATTTGATTCATATTCGATTATTAAATTGATTTATTCGAATTGAAACCTAAAATAGACCAAACATGATAACTCAAATTTGAACTGAAACCCAAAAAACCGAATTGAATTGAAAGTGACCCGAATTTTAGTCAAACTGAAAGTAACCCGAATGGAAAATAACCCAAACCGAAAGAAATCAAACTGAAAATAACTGAATTTAATTTATTCAAACTCGATATGAACCGAACATTGACATGATTTTAACCCGATAATCGAGTTAAAATGTATAAAATACTAAAATAACTTATTAAATTGGTTTTCATTTTATTTAAATCAAATTATGAATCATTAATGAGTTAATTGTATCATATGTCCCCAATCTATCACCCTTATTTCAAACTAGTCCATAAACTTTTAAATATTTCAATTTCATCCTTAAACTATGACTTATTCTAAATTAGTCATCAAATTTTTGAACATGTCATTTGCATTCCCAAGCTACGATCTTCTTTCTAAATTGGTCCCCAAACTTTTTCAATATTTCAATTTTATCCTAAGTTATTCATATATACTAACCAAATCACTTGTTAATAAAATCATTAGACAAGTTTACTATTACATGTTTCAAAAAAATAAAATTTAGATTAAATCATGGGTGAAATGGATTATTAGATTTTACTTTAGAACTACTAAAATAACTTTCCAAAACTCCCTACAAGGAATTTCATCTTTTGTATATGAAAAATATAGTTATTTAAATTTAATAAAAAGTACCTTATTTTTATACTACACAAATAACTTACTTTTACAATATAAACATATCTATTTTTTATAATTTAAAATTAAAATATTATCTCTGATATAATAATATAATATCATTTATAAATATATTTAAAATGATATTTATTAAAACATAAATAATATATTATTATTACTTTTAAGTTTAATAAAAATATTATATTTATAATTAAAAATTAAGTATCTAATTTAAAATTTTAATAGAAAATAAAATTTTATAATTAAAAATTTTATTTTTTAATCAAATAGTTCGTACCATAAACATTTCAGTCCGGATCAACAAAAAAATCACAAACTCTAACATATCTTATAGGTCGACTTTGAATTAAATTATAATCCATAAATAATAAATTAATTTGAATGAAATTGAACACAATTAATAAGATTTAAAAAAGACACATATTTTATAAAAATATATCAATAATTCTAAATATACTTGATTTGACTTATATGCAACTAAAGTTGAATTGACCTAAAGATCCAAAGTTGACCCAACCAAAAAATGACTATTTGGATATTGATCAGATCCGAAAATAACTGATCGAATATTGATTCGACCCGAAAATCAACCGATCTAATTTGACCCGACCCGAAATCAACCAATCTGATATTAGCATGACCCGATACTCATACTAGCCAGACTTACTGTAGACCCGACCCTGAACCAAATTAAATCTAAATCGAAATAACCGGACTGAATGACTCATTTTCCACCTCTATAAATGAGTGTATATTTGGAAAATTATATTTAAACACTTTTGAAAGACCTGTATTAAACAATGTTGAATTTGAGAATATTATAGCAATAATTTATTAATTTTGAGTTTCAAAAGATTTTTTCTTTTTGAATTGTTTTCTTAAAAATTTGACTAGACGACAGTCAAATACAATTTTTAATATGAAAATCTTAATTACTTCATAAGAAAACTATCATGTTTAATTCTCGTACTACTTTAGTCTTAAAAAAATAGGATAAACTATGTATTTAGTATCTAAACTATTGATTTTGATTTATTTTAGTACTTAAATTTTCAATTTTTTCAAAAACTATACCGAATATTTAGTTTTTATTTTATTTTAGTAAATCATCGTTAAAAATTTAATGGAACTTTTGCACATGACATTGTTTTATGGGTAAATTACATCATTCATCACTTAATTATCTCTCACTCCTATTTTATTCATTAGAGTTTAAAATTTTTCAATTTAACTACTCAACTTTCAAATTGCTTATGTTTTAATCACTCTAATTTATTTTATTAGTAATATTTTGTGACATGATATTTTTATTTAAAATAAAAAGTTAAATTTAAAAGTTATAGTGATTAAATTAGGAGTAATTTGAAAGTTAAGTAATTAAATAAAAAAAATTAAACTTCAATGACCAATATAGGACTTAGAAGAAAGTTGAGTAATGAATGATGTAATTTACCCATAAAATGTTAAGTATGATTTTAAAAGAAATTGAAGTTCAAATATTTAAATGGACCAAAACTTAAAATTTAGATATTAAACGCGTAATTTACCCTAAAAATATTATGACATTTTGTATAAGAATCAGTCAAAAGTTGCTCCAAACACCTGCAGGTTGGAGGAAGGGATATTGTAAAGAACTTTTTTTACTTTTTTGAAAATAAAGAAGTAAATGAAAAATATCGTTTTAGTTTTTGCTTGTGATTTTCAAGTTTTGATTTTGTTGTTTTTAACTGCGATGTTATTAAAGGTGACGAGTAATCAACGTGTAACCTCCTAGACCCGGCCTATGCGTTTCGACTAAGTCTAGAGGATCACATTATGATTATTAAAGACATTTTCCGAAATCGTTATTCCATCAATATAAAATCACATTATAAATAACATGAAATTATAAACAAATTATACTATCAAAATCCGACTCGTAAATATAGTACCAATAAATAATAATTTAATTTAAAACATGTCTTCAAATTCAAAATCACAATAAACCGAGCAGTAATAGCAAAAGAGTCATCATTATAAAAATCCGATATTTAAAATAAGGTCTATGTCACCAAAATAAAGTCAACTTGCAAGATAAAAACATTACAATCTGATTTACTTCAAGAGATATGTTGATCCTCCAAGTGCTCGAACCGAGGTATCTAACCAACAGTATCTGAAAGGGGGAAAACATTTTCAAAAGGTGAGCTAGGCTCAGTGTGTCCCAACATTTCCATAAAATGTCAATAGGTACAAATTATAGTCCAGTAATCTCACAAATTCGTAAAAGAGTTTAACTTTTGAAAATCATAGTTTAAACCCTTTTCTGGTACACCATCAGTAGTTCCCAAAATTATTTTCCATATAGCTTACTTTATGCACATAGCAAAAAGAAAGTTGACTTAAGGATAGGCTCTGAAGCTTGTATCCTTAAGCCCAAGTCAATAAGTCCATATAGCTTACCCTAAGCACACAACAAAGGAAAGCCGACCTAATGAAACATCTTGGGGCCCTCAAGAGTCACATTAGGCCCATTTAGCTTGATCAGAGCTATTCCATCGTAATTCAATTCCAAAATTCAATTGCACCGTGACATAAATTCCATAAATCCAAAAACATGGTAATCATATACCATTTCAAAACAAAAATTAGATAGCAGCCATATTCCATAAATTGTCACATTAAATTGGTGCATCCATAAAACAATAACCAATGAATTCGGTGTACCACATATTAAAACCAATAAAACAGTTCAGTAATAAGTAGAGAACACACCTCGACAATAGGTTCAAATAGCAAATCTACTGATTGCTGGTTTCACCGCGCTCTGCTACAGTTTTCGAACGCGTGAATAATGGTACACGTGGTTTAACTGATCTAGAAGAGCTGGGTCGAGTTGTCGAACGATCCGGAGAGTCTCTTGTACCTTCAAACAATAATAATCTATCAGTCCCAAATCCTATTTAATTGTTCAAAACTAGACTTCTGAAGTATATAAGCATTTTTCGGGTTTGACTATCAATTTGGGGTATTTCGAGTCTGAATTTGGCCAAACGGATTGCGGAATCGGAATCAGGACGTCAAAAAACATAAAGTATGACTTTTCGAAAATTCAGATTCTTGGTCAAAGTCAAAGTCAACTACTTTGACCATCGATTTGGAGGCCTTCGGGTTCGAATTTGATGAAACGGATAGCGGAAACGGATTTGGCACGTCGAAAACTATCAGGATAGGTATACTCGGAAAAGATTAACGGTCGTTTAATGCTCGGTCAAAGCCATTTTAAGTTTTGGTCAAAGAAAGTCAACGGTCAACGGTCAACGGTCGGGTCGGGTCGTCGGGTCAACGGTCGGGTCGGGTCGGTCAACGGTCGGGTCGGGTCAGCCGGGTCAGACCGGTCAAATCGGTTCAGACCGGTCAAACCGGTTCGAACCGGTCGAAACCGGTCAGAACCGGTTGAAAACCGGTTTCCAGCAGCCACTCGCCCTGCGGCGGCGCGTGTGGCGCGTGAGGCGTCCTCCGGGGCCCTAAAAATCCCGGAAAAATTTCTAAAAATTATTTTGAGCGATTTCAAGATACTTACAACGATCGGTTCAAATTTTTGAACGGCGGAGAGCTCGATTTCAAATCGGTCGAATCTTTGACTGCACCACCTCCTCATGCGCCGCCGTCTACAGCGGACAAGGTTGACACCAGTGAACTCGAAACGACACAAGGAACACGATGGTGCAGGAGGTGTCGTAAACTGAGCAACGATCGGCGGTGAATTTGAGATTTTCTCGGCGATAGAGCTAAAAAAAACATCGATGCTTTGACTTGAAATTCCCGACGTTTAGCAGCGTTTCGCTTCAATTAATTTAAGGGGATTGTTCCTGACTCGATAACGAACACGATGGTGGTTTCAATTTGACGATCGGATGTCGAACGGCGTCGGAATCGAACTTGAAAGTCGAGGTGCGGGAGGAGTGAAAGTTTAAGAAAAGCTTTTGTGTTTTCTGATTGAAATCAGAAAACACGTTAGTTATAACCAAACCTGCCGACCCTTTTAGGGGAAATTCAGGGCTTGGTCCCTGAATTTCCTTTACTTTGAAAATGGCATACAAGTTTTTCATAAATTATACTTTAGTCACTTAATTTCACCAATTTTCACAATTTACCTCCAATTTCAATTAATATTATTTTGTAAATAGTCGGGTTGTTACAATTCTCCCCCTCTACAAGAAATTTCATCCTCGAAATTTACCTTATGAGAATAGTTGAGGAAACTGAGCCTCCATTGACTCAAATGTCTCCCAAGTAGCTTCTGAGGGGCCTCGATTACTCCACTGAACTTTGACCATTGGAATTCGCCTATTCCGAAGAACTCGTTCATCTTTCTCTAAGATCTGAATGGGCTCCTCTTCATATGACAAATCAGGTCTCAGCTCTACTTCTTCAACCTGAATAATGTGACCTGGATCTGGACGGTATCTCCTCAACATTGATACATGAAAGACATCATGAATACGACTTAGCTCAGAACGCAACTCAAGCTGATATGCAACAGGTCCTACCCTCTTCAAGATACGAAATGGTCCAATAAATCTTGGACTCAATTTACCCTTACGCCCGAATCTCAATACTTTCTTCCAGGGTGAAACTTTCAAAAAGACTTGATCTCCCACTTCAAACTGTATATCCTTCATTCTTTGATCTGCATAAGATTTCTGCCTATCAAATGCCTCTTTCAGACGGTCACGGATTAATCTGATTGTGTCCTCCGTCTCTCGCACTAACTCAAGTCCCAACGTTTTCCTATCACGCAACTCAATCCAACAGATCGGAGTGCGACATTTACGCCCATAGAGTGCTTCATAGGGTGCCATACGAATGCTGGTCTGATAACTGTTATTGTAAGCAAATTCAGCCAACGGCAAAAAGTTCTCCCAACTACCATGAAAATCGATTACGCAACCCCGCAACATATCCTCCAGAATCTGAATTACTCTCTCAGATTGACCATCAATTTGTGGATGAAAGGATGTACTATAATCCAATCTTGTTCCCAAAGCCGTATGTAACGCCTTCCAAAATCTCGAAGTAAATCTCGGATCTCGATCAGAAATAATAGACAATGGAACACCATGCAATCTGACAATCTCTGAAATATATAATCTTGCCAACTTATCCAAAGTATAATTTACTCGCACAGGAATGAAGTGAGCTGACTTTGTAAGTCTGTCAACAATCACCCAAACTGAATCTTTTTTCGAAGGAGTCATACGCAAGCCAGTAACAAAATCTATAGTAATACGCTCCCATTTCCATTAAGGAATCTTGATAGGCTGTAACAAACCTGATGGATGTTGATGTTCTGCCTTAACTTGCTGACAAGTTAAACACCTAGCCACAAAGTCAGATATGTCTTTCTTCATACCAATCCAATAATACCTCTCTCTCAAATTCTGGTACATCTTATCTCCTCCGGGGTGCATAGCATATGGACTACTATGAGCCTCAGTAAGGATAGTCTGCCTCAACTCAGCATCATCAGGCACACAATATCTACCTTTAAAGCATAAAACTTCATCTTGATCAATTGCGTAATCTGAGTTTATCCCCTGCTCTACTTGCTCAAAGATGGAAAGCAAGGAGCTATCAAGGGGCTGCTTAGCTTTGATCTCATCAACCAAGGTCGACTTAACTTGCAATTCTGCTAACAAAGTGCCATCGTCATATAAATTCATCTTGGCCATTAAAGACCTCAACTCCGATACCGTCTTTCGACTCAAAGCATCTGCTACAATGTTAGCTTTACCAGGGTGGTAATCAATCACGCAATCATAATCCTTTAGAAGCTCTAACCAGCGACGCTGTCTCAAATTAAGTTCCTTCTGGGTCAGAAGATACTTTAAGCTCTTATGATCCGTGAAAATGTAACACTTCTCTCCATAAAGATAGTGTCTCCAAATCTTCAAGGTAAAAATTACTGCTGCCAACTCTTAATCGTGAGTAGGATAGTTACTCTCATGCGGCCGCAGCTGACGGGATGCATAAGCCACCACCTTACTTTCCTGCATTAAAACACAACCAAGTCCTGAATGTGAAGCATCACTATACACTGTAAAATCCTTCCCGGACTCTGGTTGAATCAACACCGGTGCTTGAGTCAAAACCGCCTTTAATTTCTCAAAGCTCTCCTGTTGTGCCTCACCCCAGTCAAACGGCACATTCTTCCTTAACAACTTTGTCAAAGGAGAAGCAATGATCGAGAAGCCCTCAACAAAACGTCGATAATAACCAGCCAAGCCCAAGAAACTGCAGATTTCAGATATGTTCTTAGGTCGTTTCCAATTCATAATAGCCTCTATCTTGCTGGGATCAACCTAAACACCTCGCGCAGAAATAATATGCCCCAAAAATGACACTTCTTGAAGCCAAAACTCACACTTGCTTAGTTTGGCATATAGACGATGCTCTCTCAAAGTCTGCAGAACGATCTTCAAATGCTCGTCATGCTCTGCCTCAGTACGAGAATAGATCAGAATATCGTCAATGAAGACCACCACAAATTGATCCAAATATGGTCGGAACACCCGATTCATCAAATCCATGATAGCTGCAGGAGCGTTCGTTAAACCAAAAGGCGTCACTAAAAATTCATAATGACCATATCTAGTGCGAATGGCCATTTTTGCAACATCAGATCCTTTAACTTTCAATTGATAATACCCCGAACGAAGATCAATCTTAGAGAATACAGTAGCTCCTCGCAATTGATCAAATAAGTCATCAATCTTGGGTAATGGGTATTTATTCTTGACCGTCATCTTGTTCAATTTCCGATAGTCAATCATAATCTTAGTGACCCATCCTTCTTTTTCACGAATAGAACTGGAGCTCCCCATGGTGAAGTACTATGTCGGATAAATCCTCTATCGAATAATTCTTGCAATTGGACTTTCAACTCCTTAAGTTCCTTTGGAGCCATACGATAAGATGCCATAGAAATAGGTGAAGATCCCGGATAAGTCTCAATCTCGAACTCTACCTCTCTATCAGGAGGTAACCCAGGCAACTCCTCCGGAGAAACATCAGGAAACTCGCTAACTGTACGAATCTCCTCGATCGTGGACAATGCACCTTTGGTGTTCAAAATACAAGCAATGAAGGTCTCATATCCCTTCTGGATCATACGATCAATTTCCATCGCTGAAACTATATTGGAGAGATAACCACGCCGTTCACCAATTAACACAACAGTCCGACCATCTGAAGTCTTCAGAGTAGCCCGCTTGTATTCGCAATCCAGCTTTACCTTGTGTTTATTCAACCAATCCATTCCAAGAATTAGATCGAACTCCCCTAAAGGAAGTTCCATAAGATCAGCGAGAAAAATTTCTCCCTGAACCTCGAGAGGACAACGCCGAAATACTTTATTCACTAATACCGCTTGTCCTACTGGACTTGTAACTGTAACAGTATTTTCAGTGTTCTCGATCGGAATCTGAAGGTTTCGAGATACTGAGCTCGATACATAGGAGTGAGTGGAGCCATTGTCCAATAATGCAAAGTATGGGGTAGAATAAATAGTAAATGTACCTGCAATAACCTCAGGCTCATCTCTGTCATCACGACGTCTAGTTGCATAAACCAAAGCTGGCTGTCTAGCCTCAGAAGCTGTTGGCCCTCTATTTTGCTGAGGTCAGGCTCTACTGTCTGTCCTGGACGCTGATCCTCGAGTCTTTCCTTGACTATTATCTCTAATTGGGGTCTGTACTGTAGTCTAACGCACAGGAGTTTGGGTAGTGGTCTGCTCAAACGAAACTAGCTGAGGACAATCCCTCCGATAATGACCACTAGATCCACACTGATAGCAAAGACCCATCTTCTTACGACACTCTCCTGAGTGCTGTTTACCACAATACTCACAAAGGGGCCCATTATAATACGACGAGTAACCGCCTCGACTGCCAACTAACGGTGAGGATGTTGCAGGCCTGAAACGTGTATTGCTTTTCTGAGGGGCTGAAGTACGTGTCCTCTTCCCGGACTGTGCTGATGACTCCATCGGGCCTGAAAAGTTTTTAGATCGTTCCTGATCAACACGCTCTCTACCAGAAGCTAAAACCTCCACCTCTTCAGCATCTTTGGCTCTGCCCACCAGCACATCAAATATTTCATCCTGATGGGTTACAACTTGCCTACGCAGCTCGTATCTGAGTCCAAGGGCAAATTTACGACATCGATCTCTCTCAGTAGGTACCATACTGAATCCATACTTCAGCAACTTCAAGAACTCGATCTCATACTCAGAAACAGTCATGTCTCCCTGAACCAAGTCTTGAAACTGTTGTCGTCTCTGAGCTAAGTAGCGCTCTCCCAGAAAATGACTCCGAAAGCGATCCTTAAAGAAATTCTTGGTCAAACGATCGGTAGGAACACTACTGATCACTGACTCCCACCAAGTGTAGGCATTACCATCTAACATTGCTACAGCACCCAGATATCTCTTAGTTGAGTCCAAACCTAACTGATCCATGCGTATCTCTGTATCCTGGAGCCAATCCTCAGCTTCAGTAGGAGCTCCACCAATCTGTTCCCCAAAAGTTCTAACTCCATTGGCAATCAACGTCTGTGAAATAGGAACCTCAGATACAACACCAGTAGCTCTAACTGCTCCCTGTATTAACTGCAGAAACTGTCTACTAAAATTCTCATCCAATGCAACTCCAGTAGACTCTGACTCAATATCGGTCGCTCCTATGATCGGTGTAGTCATGCCAATACCATCGATAGGTGGCATATTCGTTGGGGTCGTAGGAGCAGGATCACCTATCGGAGGTGGGGGATCTACTCGTATCTCATCAATCGGATCTGCAAATCTAGCCACTCGACCTCGTCCACGACTAGTTCGACGACCACGTCTAGCACTCATTTTGGTATATCTCGAGATTACTACATAAGATAAACTTAAGGTTAGATAAGCACTTGGAGTCTCGAACATAGTTAAAATCTTAATAACTTTGTGACATGGCCTTAGAAACTCGTTTTGTAAAATATTTCAAAACTGTATTTTCAATGTGGACTCATACACAGTCCGAGGGTTAAAAACCAAAAGCTCTGATACCAATAAATGTAACCCCCTAGACCTGGCCTATGCGTTTCGACTAAGTCTAGAGGATCACATTATGATTATTAAAGACATTTTCCGAAATCGTTATTCCATCAATATAAAATCACATTATAAATAACATGAAATTATAAACAAATTATACTATCAAAATCCAACTCGTAAATATAGTACCAATAAATAATAATTTAATTTAAAACATGTCTTCAAATTCAAAATCACAATAAACCGAGCAGTAATAGCAAAAGAGTCATCATTATAAAAATCCGATATTTAAAATAAGGTCCATGTCACCAAAAATAAAGTCAACTTGCAAGATAAAAACATTACAATCTGATTTACTTCAAGAGATATGTTGATCCTCCAAGTGCTCGAACCGAGGTATCTAACCAACAGTATCTGAAAGGGGGAAAACATTTTCAAAAGGTGAGTTAGGCTCAGTGTGTCCCAACATTTCCATAAAATGTCAATAGGTACAAATCATAGTCCAGTAATCTCACAAATTTGTAAAAGAGTTTAACTTTTGAAAATCATAGTTTAAACCCTTTTCTGGTACACCATCAGTAGTTCCCAAAATTATTTTCCATATAGCTTACTTTATGCACATAGCAAAAAGAAAGCCGACTTAAGGATAGGCTCTGAAGCTTGTATCATTAAGCCCAAGTCAATAAGTCCATATAGCTTACCCTAAGCACACAACAAAGGAAAGCCGGCCTAATGAAACATCTTGGGGCCCTCAAGAGTCACATTAGGCCCATTTAGCTTGATCAGAGCTATTCCATCGTAATTCAATTCCAAAATTCAATTGCACCGTGACATAAATTCCATAAATCCAAAAACATGGTAATCATATACCATTTCAAAACAAAAATTAGATAGCAGCCATATTCCATAAATTGTCACATTAAATTGGTGCATCCATAAAACAATAACCAATGAATTCGGTGTACCACATATTAAAACCAATAAAACAATTCAGTAATAAGTAGGGAACACACCTCGACAATAGGTTCAAATAGCAAATCTACTGATTGCTGGTTTCACCACGCTCTGCTACAGTTTTCGAACGCGTGAATAATGGCACACGTGGTTTAACTGATCTAGAAGAGCTGGGTCGAGTTGTCGAACGATCCAGAGAGTCTCTTGTACCTTCAACAATAATAATCTATCAGTCCCAAATCCTATTTAATTGTTCAAAACTAGACTTCTTAAGTATATAAGCATTTTTTAGGTTTGACTATCAATTTGGGGTATTTCAAGTCTGAATTTGGCCAAACGGATTGCGGAATCGGAATCAGGACGTCAAAAAACATAAAGTATGACTTTTCGAAAATTCAGATTCTTGGTCAAAGTCAAAGTCAACTACTTTGACCTTCGATTTGGAGGCCTTCGGTTTGAATTTGACAAAACGGACAGCGGAAACGGATTTGGCACGTCGAAAACTATCAGATATGTATACTCGGAAAAGATTAACGGTCGTTTAATGCTCGGTCAAAGCCATTTTAAGTTTTGGTCAAAGAAAGTCAACGGTCAACGGTCGGGTCGGGTCAACGGTCGGGTCGGGTCGGTCGGGTCAGACCGGTTCGAACCGGTCGAAACCGGTCAGAACCGGTTAAACCGGTTTCCAGCAACCACTCGCCCTGCGGCGGCGCGTGTGGCGCGTGAGGCGTCTTCCGGGACCCTAAAAATCCCGGAAAAATTTCTAGAAATTATTTTGAGCGATTTCGAGATACTTACAACGATCGGTTCAAATTTTTGAACGGCGGAGAGCTCGATTTCAAATCGGCCGAATCTTTGACTGCACCACCTCTTCATGCGCTGTCGTCTATGGCGGACAAGGTTGACACCGGTGAACTCAAAACGACACAAGGAACACGATGGTGCAGGAGGTGTCGTAAACTGAGCAACGATCGGCAGTGAATTTGAGATTTTCTCGGCGATAGAGCTAAAAAAAACGTCGATGCTTTGACTTGAAATTCCCGACGTTTAGCAGCGTTTCGCTTCAATTAATTTAAGGGGATTGTTCCTGACTCGATAACAAACACGATGGTGGTTTCAATTTGACGATCGGATGTCGAACGGCGTCGGAATAGGACTTGAAAGTCGAGGTGCGGGAGGAGTGAAAGTTTAAGAAAAGCTTTTGTGTTTTCTGATTGAACTCAGAAAACACGTTAGTTATAACCAAACCTGTCGACACTTTTAGGGGAAATTCAGGGCTTGGTCCCTGAATTTCCTTTATTTTGAAAATGGCATACAAGTTTTCATAAATTATACTTTAGTCACTTAATTTCACCTATTTTCACAATTTACCTCCAATTTCAATTAATATTATTTTGTAAATAGTCGGGTTGTTACACAACGACTTTGGTTTGGTTGTAGTTTTTCCAAAACGATAGTGACTAAACTGAAAGAAAATTAACGTTACAAAGATCAAATTTTAAAATTGAAGAATTTTGCATCTAAAAAACACTTATCAATTTTTTTATGAATAACTATATATTTCTGTGAGAAAAAATAAATTTTTGAGTCCGACAAATTAGAAAAAACAAAGATAAAAGATCTAAAAATAAAAAAAATATCACGTAAAATAATTATACTTTAATTTGATCGTAGGGACATAAAAAATGTCACGTAAAATAAAAATACGGATGAACCTTTATTCTAAAGTATATTCTAAAAATTAATTAAAACAAATACTCATTTAAAAAATAATTTTCTAACCAACCGGGTTGATTCAAGTGGTAAGTAACTTAATATCGCTTAAGTAAGGTCTCAAGTTCGAGTCATTGTGTATGCAAAAAATAATATAATTTAAATATAGAAATCACAAAAAGCATAAATACATAATTGTCGTAACCGGTTTTCGCCCGGGTACGAATTTTTTACTTGGCGGGAAAAATGACGTGAATAAATGGTTTTAAAATATTTTGGGAGTCGCCATCGGCCTTTTGGGTCAGGTAGGTCGAATACCTAAAAATTATCTTTTAAAAGAGTTTTTAAGAAAACATTAGTTAAAAGATAAACCGATCTGCGTTTTAACCAAAAATTCGTTCTTTTTAATAATAAAAAGGGATTCGTGGTCGATTACGTTTGGGGAAGGATTAGCACCCCACAACGCCCATAATTGGTACTCATTAATTATAAATTGTCTTATTATTGGAAATTTAAAAATTTAAAAACATATTTAATTCATAATCTTGTTATTTATTAATATAATATAATATATTAATATCTATTTTTTAAACAAGATACTTATTTACTTAAAAATATCATAAAAGGACTTCTAGGTGCTTTAAGACAACTCTTTTATTAATATAAATAAATAAATATTAATAAAATATTTATCTAAAAATAATA
This sequence comes from Hibiscus syriacus, assembly GCF_006381635.1. Lineage (NCBI taxonomy): Eukaryota > Viridiplantae > Streptophyta > Magnoliopsida > Malvales > Malvaceae > Hibiscus > Hibiscus syriacus. Next base: position 366,163 of record NW_024063472.1, read on the forward strand.
AAAAATTAGATTAATATATATAATTGATAAAAGTAAAATATTTATTTAAAAATATTAGAAAATGGACATCCAGTTGCTTTAAGACTGCCCTTTCTTAATATTTAAATATTAAAAATAATAATTTTCTCTAATAAAATAAAAACAATATGTGTTTTCTGGTTTTTATAAGTAAGATATTTATTTATTTTTAAAATATCAGAATAGGACATCTAGTTGCTTTATGACTGCCATTTTGTTTGATATTAAAAATAAATAAATATTATTATTTAAACCAATATATATATATATACATATATTTATATTTATATAATAAAAATAATAATGAAAGTAATAATTTACATATATATTAAAAGTAATAATAATATTGAAAATAAATAAATAAATGAAAAAAACTATAGTATTAAAATATAAAATATCTAAATTAATGAACATAACTTGAAATATTATAAAACATAACTATTAACAATGTAATTTAACCTATATAATTATACGGGATTAAAATAAATATTAATTAAATAATAAGGGACTAAATCGGTTATTTACCCTAAAGTATGTAATTATACTGGAAAGGACTAAAACATAATATATTAAAATTTGAATACCAAATTAAAATAAATAAAAATAACTTGTAATGACTATTTTGTAAAGATTACAAAATCAGAGGGGCTGCGGAAAGGGTTTTACCGTATGAAATTACACAGATACCCTCACCAAAACGACGTCGTTTTGATGAGGGTATTTATACCCATTTAAGCCGGCCCCAAGGGCCAACCTTCTCATTTCTTCCTTTCTTCTTTTCTCTCTAACAGAGAGAAATTTTTTTTCTCTCTAAACCCTCCACCGGAGGGAGGCAATTTTCGGCCGGCAGCGTGTTCCGGCACCGGTCACCACCGCCGGAAATTTTAAAAATTCCCTAGGATATAGATCTATTTATTTTAAGGCCAAATCCGGTATCTATTTCCTCTAAAAATTCCTATAATTTCCTAGATCTAAGAAAATACCTTCGGTATTTTCAGTTTTCCGGCAACGTTTTGGGGTTCTCCGGCGAGATAAGCTCTCTTCTTCTTCTTTTTTTCTTTCTGTTTTGTGGATTTGGTGGTTGCTGCGTTGCTCCTCTCTTTTCTTTGCAGGTTCGGTGGTAGTTTTTATAGCCACCACATGTCCTCTTCGGACCAGATAATAGGGCAAAGTTCGGTGAGTCACCAAACTATAGTGGTGACTCACGCTGGACTTCAACGTGTGCGGCTGCTCTGGGTCTTCTGGAGTCTTCGTCGGAGGCGTGACAGCAACAAAGCGTCGGCAGTGGATGATTGGGTCACCTGGCAGTGGAGTGGCGGCCGTTTTTCTTCCATCCCAATGGCGGCGCATAAGAGGGTTTGAAACCCTAACTGCATATATAAAACCTTAATAGGGTTTTAGGTTTATTGGGTCAGATCCGATTGGGCATGTATTATTTATTTAATAATAATATTAAAATAAATATTTATTAATAATAATAATATTAATAATATTATTATTAATATTAATAATGATAATATAATAATATAATAATAATAATTAAAAATAAATGGATGAAGAAAAAAATTAGTCATCTTTGCTCATTCTTGTGTTAACAAGAATAGGACAAAGAAAAAAAGATAATAAGTTTTTTTTATCCATTTGACTTCACTTGATTACGATGGAAATGTTGAGCAAGTTCTTCTCATTATGAACTCTTTCATTTTTCCACTGGGGATGATAATCTATTTTCTTCTGTGATGTAATATAGAAAAAATTGAACAAGCTCTTCTCATTATGAACTTCTTTTCCTTTTTCAGATGAGTTCTTCTCATTATGAACACTTCTGGAAATATTAATGTTGATCTATCTCCTTCTGTGATAGAGTCATGCAAAAGGTTGAACAAGCTCTTCTCATTATGATCTTCTTTTCCTTCTTCAGATGAGTTCTTCTCATTATGAACACTTCTGGAAATATTGATGTTGATCTATCTCCTTCTGTGATAGAGTCATGCAAAAGGTTGAACAATCTATTCCCATTATGAACTTCTTTTTCCTCTTCAGATGAGTTCTTCTCATTATGAACACTTCTGGTAATGTTGATCCATCAAGTGATGTATTAAAGCGAAAGGTTGAATAAATTCTTCTCATTATGAACTTCTTCTGCCTTCTTCAGATGTGTTTTTCTCATTATGAACTCTACCTGGCAATGTTGATCCATCGAGTGATGAATTTGAGTAAAAGGTTGAACAAATTCTTCTCATTATAAACTTCTTATGCCTTCTTCATATGAGTTCTTCTCATTATGAACTCTACTTGGCAATGTTGATCCATTGAGTGATGGATTCAAATCATGCTAAAATTTTTGAAATTCCTGTCAAATATTTAACATGGATAAAATGATGAAAATGCTCATATTTTGCAAATGTCTAAATATGATGCATGAATGTTAAGTTCCTCTCAAAGTGGTGAACTTGATCTTTCTTCAATTGTGTAGAAATCCCAAAAATCTTTCTTCTTTGAAAAGAGAATTTATCATCTTTAGAGAGTGTAGATGTAGATATGCCTGAATTTTTGCATGATGTTACAAAACCACTTGAGAACAAAACTCAATGGTATAGGCTCTTGAAAAGTCTGCACTCATGCAACATGTTGATTCTGATAACTACTCATCTGATTATGAAGTGATTTTTCAGGATGATTTCACAGATATTGATAGTTCTTTGATACCGAGGAAATCCTGAATTCTGATTCTGATGAGGAGAGTAAACTGTTATACTTGACGAAAATGGGATACTCAGATGCTAAGTCTTCAATAGTCATAGAGATGTGGTCCGGATTCATCAATTGCAGAGTTGATAGATTTTATATGTGCTGCTCAAATGGCTAAGGCTGCTGACACACTTCTTCCGGTAGAAGATAGGAAGCCTTTATGCAATGATCTCAATTACAAGAAAATGTGAAACTTGGGCTTATGATTTTCTTAGAAAAAGAAGAAGCAGAGGTAGCTTGAAAAGAAGCATTTTAATGAAGACGATCATGCAGTTCATCTTCCAAATCCAATGATTGGTTTTGGAGTTTCTATTGAACCAGATCAGATAACTCAAAGAACACTTCCAGAAGATGCTATTAGGCCTCCTTATTTCTACTACGAGAATGTAACATTTGCTCCAGTTATATTTAGTCTGAAATGTCACGGTACTTATACGATGTAGAGCCTAGAATTTGTAGATTCGAAGCTTTTTTGTACTGATGCACGGAAAAGGTGCTATATTCATAATCTGCCAATTGAGAACAGATTTCCTTTTGTTCCGCTTCCAAATGACTCTATGATGGACATAACTTGTTTTCTTTTCAACAGTGATTGCAAATGTCGATAAGACTTACTTTAGATTCCATGCATTTAAAAGTATTAACATGAAGTAATAGCCAGAAATATTTTGTTTGTTTTTAAGATTATGTTAATCTATTTTACAGGATGTTTATGTGAAAAATAAATTGAATTTCAAACAAAGGAAATTGAATTTCAAAAATATAATCTTGGAATAAATATATAAAAATGTATTCAAAGTCATGGCAAACATAAAAATGATAAAAATTTAAATGACTCAACAAATCATTAGCACAAGTATTTCTAAATTAATCAACTTGATATAATTTAGAGCACTGAAGTAAGCTTTTGTCTGGAAGATCTCAAACATTGTCAGAATGCTTGTAGATGTGAAGTTCCTCCCAAACTATCAAAATCTTAAGAGGGTTTAATTGCCAGATGCCTAATATCAACTTGCATTTGAGCAGCCTTTTTAGGTTTTCAACTCAAATCCTTCCTTTAGTTGCAAGACGCCCTTTTCGGGTTTTCATCTTGACCCTTCTTTTCTCTTTCACTCATTTTTTTCATTTTATTTTTCTTTTATTATTTTTTCATTATTTTTTTCTTTCTTTCTTTTTCTTTTTCTTTCTTTTCATTTTTTTCTTCAAGCATAATATTTCTTGACAGAATCTGAGTTTATTGAGTTTCTCAGAACTTTTCCATCCATTTCTGCCAAGATCAAAGCTCCTCCGGAAAAGGCCTTTTTTACAACGTATGGCCCTTCCCAATTAGGCATCCATTTCCCACGGAAATCTTTATGTATAGGCAAGATCTTTTTCAGCACTAGATCACCCTCTTGGAATTCTCTTGGATGTACTTTCTTGTCATGAGACTTCATCATCCGTTTTTGATACACTTGTCCATGGAAAATAGCTTTCAATATCTTCTCCTCAATAAGGTTCAATTGATCAAATCAAGCTTGGATCCATTCTGACTTATCCAATTTCACCTCTCTCAAGATTCGAAGTGATGGAATCTCAACTTCAATTGGTAAGACTACCTCCATCCCATAGACTAAAGAAAAAGGCGTTGCCCCAGTAGATGTTCGTACAGTAGTTTGGTATGCATATAAAGCAAAAGGTAACTTCTCGTGCCAATCTTTGTAAGTTTCAGTAGTCTTTGTAATGATTCTCTTGATGTTCTTATTTGCCGCTTCAACTGCCCCATTCATCTTTGGATGATATGCCACTGAGTTTGCATACTTGATCTTAAACTGTGCACAAAGTTCAGTCATCATTTTGTTATTCAGGTTCAGAGCATTATTTGTAATGATCCTTTTTGGTAGCCCATACCGGCAAATTATTTATTTCTTTATGAATTTGCATACTGTAGACCTCTTGATATTGGTATATGAAGCAGCTTCAACCCACTTGGTAAAATAGTCAATTGAAACTAGGATAAACAATGTCCATTTGATGCTTTTAGTGTGATTACCCCAATGACGTCTATTCCCCACATAGAAAATGGCCAAGGTGCAGTCATTACATGTAAAGGCGATGGGGGTACATGAATGTTATCTACATATATCTGGCATTTATGACATCGCCTTGGATAATCAATACAATCTGTATGCATGGTAGCCCAATAATATCCATATCTCATTATTTTCCTAGCCATGGAAAGACCATTTGCATGTATTCCACATATTCCACTGTGTACTTCCTCAATGATGCTTCTGGCTTCGCTAGTATTTAAACATCTCAACAGCATTTGATCATTGCTTCTCCTATACAAAGTTTCATCATCAAGAATATATCCAGCAACCATTCTTCTCAATGTTCTTTTATCAATTTCAGATGCATTTTGTGGATAACTTTGATACTTGATATATTGCAGGATATCATAATACCACGGTTTGCCATCTGCTTTTCTTCCACACTATAACAATGTGCAGGAATTTCATATAGTTGCATTTTGATCGGTATCATATCAACTTTTTTAGTTGCCTGAAACATACAGCTAATGTAGCCAAAGCATCTGCCATTTGATTTTCCTCTCGAGAGAGATAATTTAAGGTGACTTTCTCAAATTCTTTCACTAATTCGAGGGTAAAATTTCGGTATTCCAGCAATTTGGGATCTTTTGTTTCCCATTCTCCTCGTAATTGATAAACCACTAATGATAAATCTCTGTATATCGTGAGAAATTTAATTTTCCTTTCTATGGCTGCCTTCAATCCCATGATACAAGCTTCATATTCTGCCATGTTATTAGTGCAAAAGAACTCCAGTCTGCTTGTGAAAGGATAATAAATATTTTCTGGAGAAATTAGCACTGCTCCAATTCCTAGTCCCAAGGCATTGGATGCTCCATCAAAATAAAGCTTCCATGATTCATCATTTGTTCTGACTTCTTCATTCATGGATATGCACAACAAATCTTCATCTGGAAAATTAAAGTTCAGAGACTGATAATCCTCGGATACACGACTGGCCAGAAAATCAGCTATGACACTTCCTTTTATTGCTTTTTGGTTGACATATACAATATCAAACTCGGATAATAACATTTGCCATCTAGCCATTTTTCCTGTCAAAGTTGGTAATTCCATTAAGAATTTTAAAGGATCAGTCTAGATATCAGCCAAGTGGTATGATATAACATGTATTGTCTGAGCCTTCGAGTAGCCATACCAAGGCACAATAATTTTTGTATTAGTGGGTATCGAATTTCACAATCAGTAAATTTCTTACTCAGATAATAATGGCTTTCTCTTTTCTTCCAGATTCATCGTGCTGTTCCAGTACACATCCCATCAAATTTTCAAAGACTGTTAAGTAGAGAATTAACGGTCTGTCAGGCACTGGTGACACTAAAATGGGGGCATTGGATAAATATTTCTTAATAATATCCAAAGTTTCTTGACATTCATCATTCCAAACTTCAGGATTGTTCTTTCGGAGTAATTTGAACACTGGATCACATTTGTCAGTTAATTGAGAAATGAACCGAGATACATAATTTAATCTTCTAAAAAGCCTCGAACTTCTTTCTTTTATTTGGTGGTGGAAGATCTTGAATTGCTTTTACCTTATCTGGATCAATCTCGATTCCTTTTTACTGACTACAAATCCCAAAAGCTTCCCGAAGTTACCCCAAAAGTGCATTTAGCGGGGTTGAGTTTTAATTGATACTTCCTCAATCTTTGGAAAAGCTTTCTTAAATTTTGAATATGTTCTTCTTCGGTTCGGGACTTGGCAATCATGTCATCCACATATACTTCAATCTCTTTGTGCATCATGTCATGAAACAGAGTTACCATGGCTCTTTGATACGTTGCCCCTATATTTTTCAATCCAAATGGCATTACTTTGTAGCAGAATGTGCCCCACATGGTTACAAATGTTGTTTTTTCCATGTCCTCAGGATTCATTTTTATCTGGTTATATCCTGAAAAACCATCCATGAATGAAAACCATACATGTCCTGCAGTATTGTTCACCAATGTGTCTATGTGAGGTAATGGAAAGCTATCTTATGGACTAGCTTTATTGAGATCTCTGTAATCCACGTACATTTGAACTTTCCCATTCTTCTTTGGTACTAGAATAATGTTGGCTACCCATTCTGGGTATTTGGCTGCCTGTAGGAAACCTGCATTAATTTGCTTCATTACTTCCTCTTTGATATGTAACAACATTTCTTGCCTCATTCGTCTGAGCTTTTGTTGAACAGGTTTATACTCTGAACTGATTGGAAGTTTATGGACCACTATATACATACTCAAACCAGGCATATCTTGATAAGACCATGCAAAGATATCTTTGAACTCTTGGAGAAGATCTATCAATTCTTGTTTTATCTGGGCTGACAAAGTAGTACCAATTTTCACTTCTTTCATTTCTTCATCGGTTCCCAGTTTTACAGTCTCAATCTCTTCTTTATGAGGTAAAATTTGATTGTTTCTTTTTCTACTAGTTTCAATAATTCGGTAAGAATGTCACATTTATTTCATCCTCATACTCATTGACTTCCTCCAAACATGTGGGCTCCTCTAAATTTATCTCATGATTAAATTTAGAATAATCAGGCTATTAACATTGTGACACCTGCAAGTTTAAGTCGGATATATTTCCGAAAAGATATAGTAAATTTATTAAGAATGAGAAATAATGAATGTAAAAAAATGTAAAAATGTAAAGAATGTTTGTCATTTGAGAATTTTAAGAAAACGTTTTATATTTGATATTAAGCGAACTTAACAACTGCCCTTACAAGATAACAAACAAAAAAACTTTTATATTCTTGGGCTAAAACATAAAGATTAGTTCTGAATATTACTTGTGTTAATACTAAAAACTACATGGAGGTCTTCAGCAATCCAATTGTTGAGTGTTTCATCAGGAAGACAAGGGCGAATTCCAACCAAGTACTTGCCAGTCTTGTTGTCATTCGTGATCATGTTGATAACTAATCTTCCTATAGCTTCTTCAACCATGCTTTGATCTTTTATCAAATTTTCTTCTTTGAGAGCATCAACAAGCTGTTGTTCTACATTAACCATTCCTCCGGATTTAAATGTGGACTTTAAAGGAGGGAAAAACATGTGTTCCCAAGGAATTTCTTCTCCCTTCAATTTTGCCCTTCTATTTTCACCTCTTTTTTTCATCACTTTGTTCCTTTGCTGAAAATTAGGCTTAAATCCAAGCCCAAAACGATCTTTCTTCATCTTTATCTTTACAGGAACTAAACTCCCCTGAAGATTCTTTCCCAAACCTTTCCCAATTTTAGCTCAAATGCCTAAAGTCTGTCGTACAGTCATCTTGGTGCAATCAGACAATCTGGGATGTGGAATTTTGCTTCCCTCAGCAATAAAGGTTGCATTGACACATTCAAAGCTCGGAAAGAGCATTCAAGATCGTCATCATTGGTTTCAATAAACGGAACATCACTTGTTACAGACGCAATGATTTCTTCCTCAACTCCTACGCATATTAGTTGTCCATCAACAACGAATTTCAGTTTCTGATGTAATGAAGAAAGAACAGCTCCTGCAGAATGAATCCACGGCCTCCCCAATAAACAATTATATGTAGGGTGGATATTCATTATCACAAAATCAATGTTGTATATGACTGGTCCGATAAGCAGTGGTATTTCCATTTTTCCAAGCACTTCTTTCTGAGTGCCATCGAAAGCTCGCACTACATTCTAAATTCTTCATGTGCGATTTATCTACTGGAATTCTTTGAAGTGTAACCAGAGGCATTAAATTAAGAGCAGATCCATTGTCAATCAATACTCCTGGAAACACATGACCATGACAATGTGTGGTAATGTTTAGAGCTTTCACTGATCCCATTCCACCTTCAGGTATCTCATCATCCGTGAACGTTATGTAATTGTCAGCGGCTATATGCCCCACAATCCTGTCAAGCTTGTTGAGGGATATATCTTCAGGGATAAAGGTTTGATTAAGAACTTTCATCAAGGCATTTCTGTGTGCTTCTGAATTCATTAACAGATCAAGAATTGAAATCCGCGCTTGCTGTTTATGTAGCTGTTCAACACACTATATTCTCTATGTTTCAGAAATTTCAAAAATTCTTGCGCTTGTTTTTCTGTTACAAGCTCATTGAATGCTGGAGGGAATTCATCATCAAATACCTTTTGGGGTATTACCGTAGCTTTTCCTTTTGCCTTTGTCTGTTCTGATGCATTTGATGTGTTAGGAGAATAACATCTCCCACTTATTGTAAAGAATCCGACTTCACTCACAGCTTCAGACGTTGGATCCACACTCTGTATTTTCTCTTCTGCTTTTTCCAGAGAACAGATCCTCCTACCATTGAAACATTAGTAGTTTAATTCCAAGGTACCCTGCGAGTATCCTTATATAGAAATGGTAAAGGAGTCATGATAACCACTTTCGGCTTTGTTGGTGCAAGATTCACTGTAGATGATTTCACATTAATATCACAGGATCACTTGTTTTCTGCTTAGGTTTAGAATCTTCTGATGAGCAAACGTCATCTTCTCTTTTTCCTGGTTCTTCTTCAAAGAATTCTATCTCTTTGTTATTCATCAATTTTTGCACCAAATCCCTAAATTCAGGGCATAGTTGAATTCCATGTCCTTTATCTTGATGATATTCGCAATAATTCTTGCCTTCATTATGCTTTGGCCTGAATTCTTGTGGAATTATACTGGATAAGGAGAGTTGTTGAAATATTCAACCAAAAGGAGATTTAATCTCAGAAACGTTAGTTTTTGCTTTCTTTCTGTTCTCTTCCTGAATTGCGTTCACATTTTTTCTCCATGATTTGGCATCGGATGATTTGATGTAGCTGGTGAATTGAATTCCATCTTTCCAGTGTTGATCAAATTTTGGACCATCATTTTAAACGCCAAACAGTTTTCAATAGAATGACCCATAATTCCTTCATGGTAAACACAGTGCACTTTTACATCATACCACGAAGGGAATGGTGGTTGCATAGGAACCAACAGATAAGGCCGTATGACATCTTCTTTTAACAACGACTCATAGATCTCAGCATAGGGTACTGGTAAAGGTGTAAAAGACAACCTTTCACTTTCCCTTCGAGATCTTCTGGACTCTACTTGATTAGTGTTTGTTTCTTCTTTCTTAACCCTTAGCTGGGTTATTGTAACACTTTTCGAGGTATCTTTGTTATAAGAGTCCGCATTGTTGACTTCATTCTCTTTTTTCCAGTACATAGGTCTTTTGGAACTAGACCCCTCATTTGATTCAATTTTGCCACTTTTCAAGACATTTTCAATGAGTTCTCCAAAAATGACCAGATCTGCAAAATTTTTGGTTGCATTCCCCATTAGATGACTTAAATAAGGAGCCTTTAAAGTCTGGACAAACATTATTGTGGCCTCTTTTTTTGATAGAGGTGGCTGAACTTGGGCTGCTGTGTCACTCCATCTCTGAGCGTACTGTCTGAATGTTTCATTATTCTTTTTCTCCAAATTTTGGAGAGTCCATCTATCAGGGACCATATCTGTCACGTGGTGGTACTGCTCTAGGAATGCCTTTGCCAGATCTTTCCAGGATCTAATGTTGGCTTTGGTCAGTTGAGTATACCATTTTAAGGCTGGTCCTGTCAAACTATCTTGAAAGCAATTAATTAACAATTTCTCGTCTTTCACATGACCTGTCATTCTACAGCAAAACATGGTAATATGGGACGAAGGGCATGTAGTACCGTCATATCTATCAAATTCAGGAACTTTGAACTTGATGGGGAGGATTAGGTCTGGAACCAAACTCAACTCGCTAGCGTCAAACCCATAGAATGATTCAGTTATTTCTACGGATTTCATTCGTTCCTCTAAGCTCCTGATCTATCTGGTCAATTCTTCATTTACTTTTTCTTTCTCATTTAGCTCATTCAAATTTGAGATTAGATGCTCAACATTAAAATCCCCTATTTTCACATCTGATATAAGTGGATTTTTGCTTGAAGATGCAGATCCACTTGTTGATTTTAATGTGGTTTGGCCTCTTGAAGTGCTGATGTGCGGGCATGGATTTGTATAGGTGTAGTACCAGAGTGATAAATTGGTTCCGGTGGGAAACCTAGAGGATACATAGGTTCTTGGTCGAAAGATACAGGATTTTCATGAATTTTTGCAATGGTAGCCTGCTTTTTGAGCATGTCTTCTATTTTCTGCATCATGCTGTCTTCTGAGTTTGTAATACTGGCTTCAATTTTCTCTAACTTCATTCTCATCTCTGCTTGTTTTTTATTATGATGTTCCTTAATACTTTATATTTTCTTAGTAGCTTGTCTAGTACCGTAGTGATGTTGTATTTCTCGTTTGGCCAGAATAACTGTGATTGAAAATTCTTTTGACATTATTTTTTCAAATTTTAATTAATGAATGTTTATCTTAATGTAAAATAAAAATTATACATAAAGAAAATAATGCAATGAATAATAAATGTATGCAAAATGCATGTATGCAAAAGGTATTGATCCCAAAAAGTTAACTGTCATAGAACAACTTCCATCGGCATACAAAAGTTTCTTATAATAGTTCATAACTACAAATACGGCATAGCTTTCCTATTAAGCTCTATTATTTCTTTCATCAGCCATGACATCTTCTTTCCGAATTTAGAAACTGGATTAACGTGATGCTCAATAATCTTTGCTTCAGTAGCTAACTCCCCAATATATCTGGAAACTTCACTCATTTGTACTATGGCCTTGAAGACCATATTGCTTCTTTCTACATAGAAATTAGTCGATTTTTGCCATTGTTCATTAGTTCCCTCGAGAGTATGCTCTAACTCAATGATTCTGACTTGACAACTGTGCAGATTTTTTCAAGATCTCGAATGCGTCTTCTCAGTGAAGCATTCTCCTCATAACTTTCTTTAAGATCACTAGGTCCTAGACAAACCTTTTCTTGAAATAATGACTCTTCAAGTTACAAAATATAAGCATTAAACTCTGAGTTTTTGTTTCTAGAATGATCCATATCTTCTTCGAGTTTTGTTCATGCTTCTTACGTCCTTTGACTAAGCTTCTGGATTTGAACATTCTTGTTTCTACATCGTTGCATCCAAGTGCTGGCCACTTCTTGCTCTACTTCAAGTCTGGTGTTGAAATTCTTCCTTTCCAGCTCCCATTTTTCTTTTTCAACATCGAACTCTTCAATCCTTTGGTCCCTGACTTCAAGTTCGGTAATCATATTATTTATTTCAGATTCAAATCCCTTGAACATAGTGTTTTTCTCAACCTCAAACCCTTCAACCATACTGTTCTTCATCTCTTCTAATTCTTTGGCTCGATCCCTTTCTCTATGCATTTCATTCATAATCTCGCGGCTTTCAGCTTTGTGCTTTATAATTCGCTCCCTTCTATCAACCTCAAAATCCTCCATTTTTTGCTTTCCTTTCTCATGGCTTTTGAGTAGACGGCTATTATTTCCTTTCAAATCTTTAACTCGGCTTTTCTCGATGTTCAATTCTTTAGTCATCTGTACTATTGATCTGCTCGGTCCTGATGCTTTCCGGGATTTATGTAGCTCATGGTAATTCTTCTTTAACGTTCTGAATTCACCATCAACTCTTTCTTTGTTTTCCCTCAGCATTGCACATTGTGCGGAATGAAAGTTAACATCAACGCCTAGCATAGCTTTATCCTGTCGCATTTGTTCTAATTCTCTCGACCAACCTTCTCTTTCTGCTTCAAATTTAGCTTTCAGGATTTCAATCTCTTATGGAACCACCCTAATACGATCTTCCATAGAGATATCCTCATTTTGGTCTGGTAGAGGAATATTTTCATTTTTCCTGATAGATCTCCATTCCTCATAATTGGGAGTTAACATTTCTTTTGCTGCTTTAGCTCGAATACAAAAAGTTGTTTTCCAAGCTGTAAAGGCCTCCATGACATTTCTTTTATAATTTTTGTTGTGGAATGCGAACTCAGACTAATATAATCCAGCAGTAACAGGAACAAATTGATGACCTTCATACTACCTTATAACCAGAAGTGGTGCATATCTGATTCCTCCCCATAATCCAAGCAGCATCACCTAGTTGTAATCACCACATTTGTAAAAGAATTCCCTTTGGATTTGCCACGGGGCTCGCCAAACAATGTCATCGCTTTCCAGATTTCGAAAGGTATTGATCCACATATCTTTCGTAATTTCTTTTGGCCATTCTTGCTCCAGAAACTCTTTCAACGGTGAATAATCAGCATTAAAGCGACGGTAAGAGACCTTTTCCGTCCTCCAAAAATGGCTACGGATCCATACGTATAACAATTATGCACATCCCGAAAATCGTCCACCTCCTAGCCTTCTGCAAGCGCTTAACGATCGAAAGGTCTCTTCTAGAATTGCAGAAGAAGGATTGATCTTTTTTGGCAACTGCTCAAACAAATCTACTACTGCAGCTCGATGTATCCCAATGCTTTCGGGAAAATGACCATACCATATATACCCAGAGCAAAAAGATCAAATCGTACTTTATCATCTGGATGACTCTGAATAATTTCTTTGATGTTGGTCCAAGCAATGCCTTTGCCCTCGCCCTTTTGTTTTGTGTGGGATACCACCCATTCCTCTCGTACTCCGGCAATCTTTGCTAATTTAACTAGGAAAGGTTGAGTTTTAACTGACCTTGAATAAATTCGATTTTCCAAGGCCGTTCTATATATAGAAAAGTTGTGTACTCTTCAATAGTAGGAACCAAGTCCTCCTTATTGAAAGTGAAACAATTATAACCAGAATTCCAGAATTGAATCAGGGCTCGAAGCAAGTCATCATCAATTTCTACATAGAGCAAATATAGGATGTCCCCGTAAGTCTGAAAAACTACAACTTTTTGTTTGAGTTCCAACTCTCCCAAATGCCTCGTAGATCTTGCATATCATTCTTTTTAGAGAAACTGGAGCATAACTGGCTAAATCGGATACATAGTCATCTTGCAGACTGTCTCCCCCTTGTCTTTGTAAGTCCTCAGCCCACTGTCTTACTTCTGAGTTTAGAACTATTTGATTTGAACACTTTTTATCCATGGATGAAGGTTTTTCAATGAGACGATTAACACGAGGATCAATTCCTTTAATCCTGTATGATGCTATGCAAAAATAACAGAACACACAAAAAGAAATTAATTAGTTCACATAATAAAGAAGTAAAAATTAATTTAATAACATCTATCCAAATATTTCTAATTAAACATGCTTTAAAATAATTTAAATTTTCATGCAATTTATTTAGCAAGAAAATAAATAAATAAAGGGAAAAGTTAGAAATCATTTCTCCTTTGTGTACGCCTATTTTGGACAACATTTCGGCATGGCTTCAGATCAGAAGAGTTTCTAAGGTTTACTATATGTAGAGTTTCAGTTCTAAGAGTAAAGGTACCCGAATTGTCCTTGTTAGTGCCCCCTTGGGCTGATAACCCTCAATCCTAGTCCATCACAGACTAAAGTGGATCGAGTTCAATTCGAGGGGATACACTTCTCTATGCCTGACACGGAGAATAAATTCCCACGAAGACATAGAGCATATAAACCCCGAAAGCTACTTGCTAGGTTGACACGGAGAATAAATTCTCATGAAGACGTTGCTTTCACTCCCACTTAAAAGGGACAAACTTGATTAAAAAACTTATGTTATGCAATGCATGTGTTGTGTGTGAGGAGAAATGTTCAAACCTCTGACAGAAAAATAAATAATGAAATAAAATACTTGAAAATAAAATGAAACATTAATAAAATAATATAATATAAATATTATGAAAATAATAAGTATATATAAAAATTTTGAAAAAAAAAATTAAAAATTAAATATATTAATTTTTAATTTCTAATTAATAGAGACAATTATAATTGATTTTAAAGTTTGACAGGCATCCCCAGTGGAGTCGCCAAGCTGTCGTAACCGGTTTTCGCCCGGGTACGAATTTTTTACTTGGCGGGAAAAGTGATGTGAATAAATGGTTTTAAAATATTTTGGGAGTCTCCATCGGCCTTTTGGGTCAGGTAGGTTGAATACCTAAAAATTATCTTTTAAAAGAGTTTTTAAGAAAACATCAGTTAAAAGATAAACTGGTCTGCGTTTTAACCAAAAATTTGTTCTTTTTAATAATAAAAAGGGATTCGTGGTCGATTACGTTTGGGGAAGGATTAGCACCCCACAACGCCCAAAATTGGTACTCATTAATTATAAATTGTTTTTATTATTAGAAATTTAAAAATTTAAAAACATATTTAATTCATAATCCTGTTATTTATTAATATAATATATTAATATCTTTTTTTAAACAAATACTTATTTACTTAAAAATATCAGAAAATGACTTCTAGGTGCTTTAAGACACCTCTTTTCTTAATATAAAAAAATAAATAAATATTAATAAAATATTTATCTAAAAAAAAAAAAATTAGATTAATATATATATTTGATAAAAGTAAAATATTTATTTTAAAATATCAGAAAATGGACATCCAGTTGCTTTAAGACTGCCATTTCTTAATATTTAAATATTAAAAATAATAATTTCTCTAATAAAATAAAACAATATGTGTTTTCTGGTTTTTATAAGTAAGATATTTATTTATTTTTAAAATATTAGAATAGGACATCTAGTTGCTTTAAGACTGCCATTTTCTTTGATATTAAAAATAAATAAATATTATTATTTAAACCAAAATATATATATATATACATATATTTATATAATAAAAATAATAATGAAAGTAATAATTTACATATATATTAAAAGTAATAATAATATTGCAAATAAATAAATAAATGAAATAAAAAAACTATAGTATTAAAATATAAATTATCTAAATTAATGAACATAACTTGAAATATTATAAAACATAAATATTAACAATGTAATTTAACCTATATAATTATACGGGATTAAAATAAATTTTAATTAAATAATAAGGGACTAAATCGATTATTTACCCTAAAGAATGTAATTATACTGGAAAGGACTAAAACATAATATATTAAAATTTGAATACCAAATTAAAATAAATTAAAATAACTTGTAATGACTATTTTGTAAAGATTACAAAATCAAAGGGGTTGCGGAAAGGATTTTACCGTTATGAAATTACGCAGATACCCTCACCAAAACGGCGTCGTTTTGATGAGGGTATTTATACCCATTTAAGCCGGCCCCAAGGGCCAACCTTCTCATTTCTTCTTTTCTTCTTTTCTCTCTAACAGAGAGAAAAAAATTTCTCTCTATCTTCTCTCTAAACCCTCCACCAGAGGGAGGCAAATTCCGGCCGGCAGCCGTGTTCCGCACCGGTCACCACCACCGACCGACCACCGTCAACGGTGGTCAGAAATTTCAAAAATTCCCTAAGGTATAGATCTATTTATTTTAAGGCCAAATCCGATATCTATTTCCTCTAAAAATCCCTATAATTTCTTAGATGTATTTTCAGTTTTTCGGCGACGTTTTGGGGTTCTCTGACGAGGTAAGCTCCTCTTCTTCTTCTTCTCTTTTTTCTTTCTTTCTATTTTGTGGATTTGGTGGTTGCTGCGTTGCTCGTTGCTGCTCTCTTTTCTTTGCAGGTTCGGTGGTAGCTTTTATAGCCACCACAGTGTCCTCTTCGGATCGGATAATAGGGCAAAGTTCGGTGAGTCACCAAACTATAGTGGTGACTCACTCTAGACTTCAATGTGTGCGGTTGCTCTGGGTCTTCTGGAGTCTTCGTCGGAGGCGTGGCAGCAACAAAGCGTCGGCAGTGGATGATTGGGTCACCTGGCAGTGGAGTGGCGGTCGTTTTTCTTCCATCCCAGCGGCGGCTTAGAAGAGGGTTTGAAACCCTAACTGCATATGTGAAACCCTAATAGGGTTTTGAGTTTGTTGGGCCAGATCCGGTTGGGCCTGTATTATTTATTTAATAATAATAATATTAATAATATATATATATATATATATAATAATAATAATATTAATAATAATAATAATATAAAAATAAATGGATGAAGAAAAAAATCAGTATCTTCAATAATAATTCATGTATCACAAAATATGTATATGTAGAGTTGTAAATGAGATGAGATAAATTGTGAGGTACTCGAGATTAACTCAAAACTAGATAAATACTCGATTTGAATGGACTCGAGCTCCCCGTGAATATATGTATATTTCTTTTGCGTACACGTATTAACTTTATTAATTTATAAAGTCACTACATAATACAAAGCACAACCAATGAGCAGCAGCAGCCATTGGAACTTGGAAGTGAAAGACAGAAGCCCGCCTCTTATTGGCTTATGTTATCTGCTCTATTGGCTAACTATGTATCGTTTCACCTTTTGTGTTCCCTAATAAGCCCTGAAAATTATACAGAAGCCTGAAAGGTTTGTTTGTATCAAGCTGTGGGGGCTCAGTCAATAGTAACAGCATCGAATCCTCCCTAAAATTAGAATCTGTCCTTCATTAACTCCAAATTCAAGAAGAAGAAAAATGTTTTAAAGATTACAAGTCTGGTATGGTTCTAAATCTAATAATAGTTTCAGAGTTATGGTAGAGGACTAGGAGGGCTTGCAAACACCAGGATGATGTTATATATAATACATCATCTTCTTCCCACAAATCCCACGCTATCACTTGATATGTTCATTACGCCAAACTGAGCATGTTGTTGTGAGGCGGAAGATGATCATTACGCCAAACTGTAAACGTGGAATGAAAACCCATTTTTCCATTAACCTTTTTTAAAAATAATAATAATTGAATATGCTACAATCCATCACACTCTTTCAGGGTGGGGTTTTGCAAGATTTTTGAAAGCTACTGCAATTTCACCTAAAAGATTCACCCTACTCTTTCAGATATTTGTACTACATGGTGTACATGAATAAATGTAAGAAATGATTACTTCATACAATATCTAAAAACACCCATAGGCAATCAAACCAAGCAAAAAAGATTGAAAACAAAGGGTCTTTTTCACCAACTCTTCACTGCAGATTTGATTACACACGAGCTAGCTACCTGGAACTGGAAGATGAGAAGATGCCCCCAAAAAATCATGGGATTATGAAGCTAAACATGCTTTTATTAATTGAGAATAATTCTTGGAGGAGCACAAGCACCTAGTCCTAGTGTTTCCTCCTCAGAAGGAAGGTAAATGGATCGTCTATGGCAGTGCTTACAATCATCCATCAAAGCACATTACCTAGGAAGACATACATTACAGTGAGATAGCTAATATGTGGGATGCAGAGCGAATTATTAACGGCTCATTCTCTGATCCACCTGTTTCAATTAAAGAACCATGTGATGATGATAAAGAAAAAAATAGCAATCATGGCATGTTATATTGTAGTTCACCATAAGACAGATTTGAGTCTATATCCTGAGACAGAATTAATTATAAAAATGCATCAGTTTTAGGATTTATGCATGTGACATTAAATGCAGGCAGGCATTATAGCTGTGGGATAGCATACAAAAACTCAGCCAACTAACGGAATCTGTCACCAAATTGCATTTTGTTCAATGGCTCATTCTTTTGACCCGTTAGTTTTAATTAGAGGAGAGGTGGTCATTTTCTCATCATTATATATGATTGTGAAGCTTTTATCATATTAGCTTAGACTTTAGACAAGTAATCAAGCTTTAGGTAGCTAATACATGGTTTTATTTGGTGTTGTGCAACAATCTAACCTTGATTACTTATAATGAAGGGAATGTGAAGGATGGTTCATAAATTCCATTCAACTGTGGCTGGTTAGTCAATTCTTTCACTTTCACCATGGAACCTTGATTTACCAATGCCACCCACTTCCATCTAGAAGGCTTGAAATTCAACTTATCTTTGGTCAATTTGATCTCCCATATCAAGGAACTTCCAGCAATGAGATGATGTGACACGATATTGACATTCAGGCTCGATATATAATTGGATATAAGTACAAAAGTAAGATCTTCAAAAGACACTAAATACAAGAAAAATGAATAATACCTGAATCTGAGTAGCACGACCATGGAAGCATAGGATTGGATGCAAGTTGCTGTTGTAGAGATCACTGGTGGATCTCTTACTTTGATGTGGTAGAAATTAACATCCAAAAGAATTTCATATAACCAGAATGCCTCCATTTCTTTATTGATAAGATTGAAACATACATATAAGAAATGTTAACATATATTTTCTTTTGACCCCTCAACACAACTATTGAAACCAGGTTTCTCTTTATACATGCGACAGGGAATCGGATAAACCAATCATTTAATCATCCCTTTTACAATGAGAATTTTTACATTATTTACCTACAAACAAAATTATGATACCTTAATGCCATCATCTTTGATTATTTGAGTGCTGGTGTCAAGGAGCGTGACTAATGCTCTTGATTTTCTGCTTCGGACCTTGCCTGCTTCCTTCAATAATTCACTCAACCTTCTTTTCTCATCAACCTTCTCTTCTCTCATGTCAACAACATAATCCAGGATTTCAATGGCCTGTGAAACATAGAATTAGTAAGAAAGAAACACGGACCTATGTGACTCGTATTCGAGTGTGAGTGTTGAATATGAAATGTATTTCACAATTGATATTTTTCTAAGTTTTACCTCACCATTGCATCATAGGTGCCAGCCATATTGCTATATACCCCTAATGTTTCAGGGTGATAAGGACCATATTCCTTTTCTAAAATGCTCCGTGCTTCTTCGAACAGACCGGCTGCCTCGTTTATCGAGTACTGTTGTATGCAGGCTAGCCCCATTTGATTGAGTGCAATCCCAAACAAAGCAGACTTCTTCTCTCCACTCACTCGAAACTTCGAGATGGCACTTTTAAAGGTGTTGTAAGAGTCAGCATAGCTCCCCATCATGTAATACATGACTCCCATTTGTGCCTCAATGCATGCAATTGTGGTTTGTTTCCTTGGGGCTTCACTGAAAATACTTAAAGCCTTCTTAAGTAGTTTGAGTGCCTGATCCAATTCATTCATAGATTAACAGATTGCAGCAATGTCAATGAGGCCACTAGCGATCTCTTCTAAGGGAATTCCAGGATCTGGCTTTACATAAATCCTGAGTGCGTTTTTGCAATATGTTTTGGAATCGCTTAACTTTCCTACCTTATTGTACAAATCAGCCAACCGAAAGAAAACCAAAGAAACTGATAGATGCCTAGATGGTTCTCTTCTTTTGCAGATTTAAACAATGTGAGTGCCTTCTGATAGGCAAAAACTGCCTCATCGACCTGAGCTAATGATAAATATGCATCTCCAATGCTACAATAAATTGAAGCAAGGTCGAGTTCACATCCATTGGCTGCCATGGCCAAGCTAGCTAAAACATAATGCTCAAGTGCTGATCCGTAATCTTCTTTTGCATCAGAGATGAGTCCCATGAGTCTTCTATCAGCAGCTTCTTCAAAAGAAGCTGGAGCCTGGAGCACCATTCTCCCTGTGGATGTCAAGAGCCATTTGACAAAGCTTTTCGGCCTCATCGAACTGCAGTGCTTCAGCCACATATCGAAACGTTTTGCCAACTCGAGGATCGATATCCCCTAAAACTTGTTTTTGAATCTCCAAACCTGCTGTATAACACAAAATAGAATTCTCAATTTGAACCAACATGGCATAAGTGTCATCCAGTTGCATGCATCCAGCAAATTTAGCAAGTGCATGAGTTTGGCCATCCTCAATCACTGGGATTTCGATCGAACGATCAAGAACTGGAACGACCTCATTGGACTGGCCCAAACAACAGTACAATGCTGCCAAAACATGCAAAGACATTACTAGCTCCATACTTGGTTTGTCATCGCACATTTCTCGAATGATTTCGTTGCTCAAATCGCCAATTGAAGCACTTTGCGTGGATTTTCACTCGATGAAATCATATCCCTTGTCCATTTTAGCAGAAATGGGCCAAGTTCAGGATTCTCCAGCCCTGCCTCTAGAGAATCCACTGTTCCATTCTAAAACTTGGCACCAAGTAAACCAAAATTCCTTTGTTTCCTTTCATTCTTCTCATACCTCTTTCCAACAGGAGTTTTCTCTCGAGATGATTTGCTCTTTGGACTCGTTTTCTCAATGCTTCAGACTCCGATTGCAAGTGGCGACCGTGCTTAGCACCACCTTGAGTTTAGATCTTGTCATTGTTCTTCTTCACGGGATACCACCACCTTGTTGGTTTTTTTGGCAAAGTCCCACATTGGTTGTGTATAAGGAGGAGGGGAAATTCTTTTGTTATAAATAAAGCCATCCTCCTCCTTAGTTAAGCATCCCACAAATATAAGCCTTCTTCACTATTAAAGGCTATTTGTACTCTTTCTCTCTTTATAATATTTCCTCAATTAGTGAAATATTATTTTAGTAGTGTTCGAGGAGGTAGGCATAATTTTGGCCTAACCTCGTTAAATCTTGGTGTTCTCTTTATGTCTATTTAATAGCTATTATCGGGTATAGTTGTTGTTAATTATTGTCCTATTAAAATTACTTGTCTTGGTAGTTCTGTCTAAGGAAAGTGGGTTTTAAGAGGGACCATTGTGACCCCTCCTCTTTCCTGGAATCTACCTTGGGGTGATTTTTAGTACAATCGTTTTCACACTAGTCACCTAGATAATAGTTTTCAAGTTGAATTTGTTATTATTGGTGGAAATTAACCCGAATTCCACAACAATTGGTATCAACGTTTTTGGTTTATTTTAGTATGCTCTGTGGTTGCGGCTTAGGCTGATCTTCCACATCAGAAAAAATTTCCTTGGGATAATTGGCATTTCGCATTGACAGCTATTAAATAGAATTTGTAGCAAAAATGGCAGACGCAACAAAAACATCCACATCGTCGTCAACAGCTGTGACAAATGTTAGATTTGCAATGGAGATTTTTGATGGCACCAGTTATTTCGACATATGGCAAAGTGAGGTTCTAGATGCCCTATTTCAGCAGGGTCTAGACATTATTATTGAAGGAGAGAAACCAGATGATGTTGAGGAGAAAGAATGGAAGAGGATCAATAGATTGACATGTGGTACTATTCGATCATGTCTTTCTAGAGAGCAGAAGTATGCATTTTCTAAGGAAACTTCTGTAAGTAAATTGTGGAAAGCACTGGAGGAGAAATTTTTGAAAAAAGCGGTCAGACAAGCTCTACATGAAAAAGAGATTGGCCCACTTCAACTATGTACCAGATACCACTATGAATGATCACATTACTAGCTTTAATCATCTGGTGACTGATCTGATGAATATGGACGTGACTTTTGAAGATGAAGATCTGGCTCTGATGTTGATAGGATCACTTCCTGATGAGTTTGAGTATCTTGAAACTACTCTACTTCATGGGAAAGTTGATGTGTCTCTTAGTGAAGTAACTGTTGCCTTGTATAGTTATGAATTGAGAAAGAAAGACAAACAAGAAAACACAAGTGTCGAAGCAGAAGCTCTTGTTGTTAGAGGCTGTTCGAAGAGTAAGAATAAAGGAAGGAGAGGGAGATCGAAGTCAAAGTCCAGATTGAGCAAAGATGAATGTGCCTTTTGTCGAGAAAAAGGGCACTGGAAGAAATAATGTCCCAGGCTAAAGAACAAAGGCAACCCTGAAAGGGGAAAGGTTGTCTCAGAATCAGATGTGGTCGAGTATGATGATGCAGATTCAGATTTTGCATTCGCTGTTAAGCCATCAACTGTTGTTCCAGTTCATGGCTGTTAGATTCAGCTTGTAGCCACCATATGACCCCCAATAGAGAATGGTTCTTTGATTTTAAAGAACTAAAAGGTGGAATTGTCTACACATCAAATATTTCCCCTCTTGACACACTTGGGATTTGTTCAATTCGCTTGAGGAATAAGGATGGATCAATCAGAACCTTAACAGGTGTCCATTATGTACCGTATTTAATAAGAAATCTCATCTCTGTGGGAACCTTAGAGTCAAAAGGTTTAGAAGTGGGGGCAAAAGATGGGATTATGAGGATTATCTCTGGTGCACTAGTGATAATGAAGGGAATCCGGAAAAGAAACAATGTGTATTACTTTCTGGGTAGTACAATTGTTAGGACAATAGCAGTGGCAGCTTCTACTGATGAACAGGAGTCAGAAGCAACCAGGTTATGGCATATGCGCTTGGGGCATGTTGGTGAAAAATCCTTGAAATTGTTGATAGATCAAGGATTATTGAAGGGTGCTCGCGCTTGCAAATTAGCTTTTTGTGAGCATTGCATCAAAGGGAAGAAGACGAGGGTGAAATTTGGAACAGCAATCCATGATACTAAAGGTATTTTGGATTATGTTCATTTAGATGTATGGGGGCCTTCCAAGACAACTTCATTGGGAGGAACACACTATTATGTCACCTTTGTTGATGATTTTTCCCGGAGAGTTTGGGTGTATACAATGAAGACAAAGGATAAGGTGCTAGGATTTTTCCTTAAATGGAAAAAGATGGTGGAGACTCAAACAGGCAGAAAATCAAACGTCTCCGTACAGACAATGGTGGAGAGTACAAAAATGATCCATTTCTGAAAGTCTGTGAAGAAGAAGGTATTGTCAGGCACTTCACTGTCAGAATTACACCACAACAGAATGGGGTGGCAGAGCGTATGAACCGAATATTAGTGGAGAAGGTTCAGTGTATGTTGTCTAATGTTGGGTTAGGCAAAGAATTTTGGGCTGAGGCTTTGGTCTATGCTTGTCACCTTGTTAATCGCTTACCATAGACTGCTATTGGTGGTAAAACACCATTAGAGAAATGGTTTGGAGTACCTGCTACAGATTATGATTCCTTACATGTGTTTGGTTCCACTGCATACTACCATTTTAAGGAGTCAAAGCTGGATCCAAGAGCAAAGAAGGCGATCTTTATGGGGATCACCTCTGGTATGAAAGGATATCGTCTTTGGTGTCCAGAAACAAAGAAAATAATCTTTAGCAGGGATGTTACCTTTGATGAATCTACCATGTTGAGAAAGGTGACTTCAGAAAAATTGGAGCAGACAGATGGAACTCCCAAACAGGTGGAGTTTGAAGGAAGCAGAATTGACCCAGCCAGTAAAGAAACTGATGTTGACTCTCCTATGGTAGTAGAAGAGTCAGATGAAGAAGTGGTTCAGACCCAAGAACCTCCACAACAACATGAATCAATTACACTCAGAAAGGGAAAGAGAACCATTAGACAACCTGTAACACCCCCAACCCGTACCCGACCCGGATTCGAGTTTGCGGTGTCACATTAACTTTTCAAACTTTGACTCTTGACAAAATTCAAGAAAATTTAAAACTTTCATTAAAGTAAAAGTGGTTTATTTACATAAATTGACCACAAAAACCAAAATCGATCAGAGCATATTTAATTCAATCAATTAGTACATGCCAACTATATTCAAAATAACCAAAACCATTTAAATCATCTATTTTCTGATCTGAAATTTTGTAAGGAAGATGCTGACCTGTCTTACTCTTCTTCGCTTCTCTTCTAGTGTCTGTAACCTACGTGTGAAATAATCACACGCTAAGTCTATGACTTAGTGAGGCATAAAAACTTATAATGCACTTTATAATATATATCAATACATGCATGTTCTGTTCTATCATGATATACCAAATTACATGATTTCCTCATATCATGTAAAATCATATCAGATTAATTAACAATAAATACATACATACACATAAATTATCATTAGCAGTTTATCATGTAATCACATACTTTTATGCTTAACCTTTTCAATCAAACACTATACACACACAACATCATATCATTTGTATAACATTTATCATATCACTAACATATATTTGTTTATATCTCTTGATTAACCCATGTACATATGTGAGAACTATAGTTATATGAGTCTATGGAGGTTGTGCACTAATGCTGTCACCACAACTCATATAAATGCACCGAAGTGCCACGTAGAATTGCACCATAGTGCCGCGTAGAATTGCACCGTAGTGCCATATAATAATGTCCATAAGGACCACATATCATTCCTTAAGAATCATATACATATACTAGGGATCAAGTATGTGTTTCACAAGACTTCACACATGTTCTAAAGAATATATATATATATATCCCGAAGGACCGCGTAGACCCTCTACTCTTGGCATGCCAACTATACCCCTAGCTCTCATGACACACAACATGGGCATTGTCATTTATATAATTTCATATTCACACATGCATATTAATTATCTTTTATCACATGTCTGATCTCTTATAATCATGTAATCACATAGCTCATGTCATTTCTTGCAAAATCACATATATCATGTAATACATATAACTTATACACTTTCTCATATGTTCACATGGTTCACATCACATGAATCATATCTTTTCATATAGTTTATGTTTTATTCTCTTATATTCCATACATGTAATACATATCAGGCATGGTTACACAACTCCTTTCTATATAACTTGCATGTACCTATATTCTTTTTCATATACTCACATAGTCATATAGTATGATATTTCATATAACCTCAATAATCACATCACATGGATACATACTCAAATACTCATAGTTACATATCACTTAAATTATTCATATTTACCTAATCCATGGTCATATAGCTTCTATCACCAAGACACTTATCTAATCTCTTATTATCATATGTTCATATTTATGATATAGCACATAAGTTTTATTGCATATTTATATCTCATTCCTACATCACTAATTCATAATATAATTTACATCATATCATCTACCTTATTCTGTATTTCGTGGTATGCACTTGCATTACCTAACCTACATATACTTATAAACCTAAATATATTACTTCTATTATTTCTTTTATATACAATTTAATCTATTTACTTAATTCAATTACGTACAACTCCTATAATCATTTCATATCACTCCATAGCTTCTATTATACAACTAATGTATCATAATTTTATTTAAGCATATGAATATTTCTCCTCTATCTTATCTTATATGCTCATAGTATCACTGAAGTTCAAGTCTCCTAGTTAATATATTATTTATGTAGCCTTTGTTTACTTAGTTCATATCCTTTCTCATAAACTCACTTTTACCATATTCTCATATTATTACTTAAATTATCTCATAGCATGTATTCACGTAGTAATATTTCATTTATATATATGTATATATCAAAGATCTTATCACATAACTTATCTTTTATATTCATATAATTTATTATCATATCATATGGTTTATATCATCATAACATAGCACATATTCACATCAACCATATAATACATATATACAATAACATGTCAACACATATAAATCATACACATATATACTTATATTTATGAATTCATGCATTTTACTATGGAAAATAGACTTGTCGCAAGTCTTATTTCCATTTAACATCATATAATACTAATATGCACTCACCTGGCCTCACTAGTCCATTCCAATCTCTTATCTTCCCTTTTTATCGATCTTACTTGTTAATGATTCCGGAACTCGTTTAGGCTCTGAATCTACATAATTATACATTTTAAGGCAATTATTAGATACCTACACCTTGTAATTTGATACTAGCAACTTAAACGAACTTATTAAACCAATATTTACAATTTTACTTTAGGGGGAATCGGTTCCCTCCTGTGGGGGTATCGGTTCCCCCATGACATTCTGGAAATTTTTATTCGCTTGAAGGGGTATCGGTTCCCCTTGAATGGGTACCAATTCCCCTAGCTCAGAATTACATTTTCAGCATGAAAAATACTTCATTTAAACTTAAACACTTCCTATTTCAACCTCTTTTATATACTAAACTCAAACACATATACTTAAACCCATTTGTACTCATTTATCCCATCTTAATTCTC
This sequence comes from Hibiscus syriacus, assembly GCF_006381635.1. NCBI lineage: Eukaryota > Viridiplantae > Streptophyta > Magnoliopsida > Malvales > Malvaceae > Hibiscus > Hibiscus syriacus. Next base: position 392,779 of record NW_024063472.1, read on the forward strand.
AAAAACCTTTCATCTTATGAAATTCAATAATCATACTCAAATTTCAACATGTTCTAAATTCCTTTATATCACTCCAAATCTCTTAATTTAACTATTGACAAGTCAAATTTAACTTCAAATTCTACTTATCAATTCTTTTCCAAAATTTCATATAAAAACTCCAAATCTTTAATCTCTCTCAACCCATCCATTCTTTGATTTTACCGTAACCCAAGCTTTCCTTAAGTTTATCCATCAACTAAAGATCAAAACCAAACTTAAAATTCAAATAATAATAAACTAATAAAACTCTCACCTTTGCCTTTCTCTCCCAAGTATGAAAAAGAAGAAAGGAGAAGAGAACTCTGGATGTTTCTCACATTTCCCACGTTTATATTACTCAAAAAGGGAGGATAAAAATCTTTCCTACGAAAAGACCATTTTACCCCTTTAGTTAATCCATCTTTACTATTTAATCCAAAATCCTTTACTTAAGTCCCTAAACTTTTAGCTTATTTCAGAATTGAGCATAAAGTTTCCATATTTTACATTTTAGTCACTGACCCAGCTTTTGGGATGTTACACAACCTGCTCGTTATACTGATATGGTCTCTTTTGCATCACCAGTTGCAATTGATGACGTTCCTGCTACCTTTAATGAAGCAGTCCAAAGTTCAGAACATAAAAAGTGGAGGATCACCATGAATGAAAAAATGGAATCCCTTCAAAAGAATCAGACGTGGAAACTAGCTAGTCTTTCGAAGGGAAAAAAGGCAATTGGGTGCAAGTGGGTATATGCAAAGAAAGATGGATTTCCTGACAAGAATAACATCTGTTACAAAGCAAGATTGGTGGCTAAAGGCTACGCTCAAACGGAGGGAGTTGATTATAATGAAGTATTTTCTCCAGTTGTAAAACATTCCTCCATCAGAATTTTGTTGGCTTCGGTAGCACAGTTGGATTTGGAACTAGTTCAGATGGATGTAAAAACTGCATTTTTACATGGAGACTTGGATGAGGAAATCTACATGACTCAGCTAGATGGATTCAAAGTTACTGAAAAAGAAGAGATGGTGTGTAAATTAGAAAAATTGCTATACGGATTGAAGCAATCTCCAATGCAGTGGTACAACCGATTTGACAAGTTTATGATAGGTCAGAAGTACACAAGAAGCAAATATGATCATTGTGTGTATTTACGTAAGCTACAAGACAGATCCTATATATATCTTCTTCTTTATGTTGATGATATGCTGATAGCTTCTAGGAGTCAGACAGAAATTACGAAACTATAGACTCAATTGAACAGGGAGTTTGAGATGAAGGATCTTGGTGAAGCAAAGAAGATTCTAGGCATGGAGATGTCAAGGGATAAGAAATTGGGGAGGCTTTGTTTGTCTCAGAAAGAATATCTGAGGAAGGTACTAAAACGTTTTGGCATGAATGAGAAGTCAAAACCAGTTAGTACACCTCTTGCTCCTCATTTCAAGCTCGGTGCATCCATGTCACCTAAGGATGATGCAGAACGGGAATACATGTCAAAGGTTCCGTATGCAAGTGCTGTTGGTAGCTTGATGTATGCAATGGTATGTACGAGACCTGATATTTCACAGGCAGTTGAGGTTGTGAGCAGGTATATGCATGATCCTAGAAAGGAGCATTGGCAAGCTGTGAAATGGATTCTGCGGTATATTCTAAACACCATAGATGTTGGTTTGGTCTTTCAGCAGGACAAACAAGATGGTCATTGTGTAGCTGGGTATTGTGATTCAAACTATTCATGTGATTTGGACAAGCGTCGATCAACTACTGGTTATGTGTTTAAATTTGTAAAGGCACCAGTCAGTTGGAAGTCCACCTTACAGTCAATAGTGGCTTTTTCTACTACAGAGGCATAGTATATGGCAGTTATAGAGGCTGTGAAGGAGGTAATTTGGCTTCAAGGGTGAATTTGGAATGGAACAGAAGCACATCAAAGTGCATTGTGACAGTCAGAGTGCTATTCATTTAGCAAAGAACAAGGTTTACCATGCAAGGATGAAACATATCGATGTTCGATATCACTTTGTACAGAGATTCTAGAAGAAGGTGGAGTCATAATCCAGAAGATTCAGACCACTGAGAATCCTGCTGATATGTTGACAAAAGTGGTAACTGCGGTCAAGTTTAAGCATTGTTTAGACTTGGTCAATATTGTTACAAATTGAAAGATGAATTTGCAGACACTCTGAAGATTGAATTTTTGAGAGATGTGTGTGGAATTTGCCAAGGTGGAGATTTGTTGGTTTTTTTGGCAAAGTACCACATTGGTTGTGTATAAGGAGGAGGGGAAATTCTTTTGTTATAAATAAAGCCATCCTCCTCCTTAGTTAAGCATCCCACAAATATAAGCATTCTTCACTATTAAAGGCTATTTGTACTCTTTCTCTCTTTGTAATATTTCCTCTATTAGTGAAATATTATTTTAGTAGTGTTCGAGGAGGTAGGCATAATTTTGGCCTAACCTCGTTAAATCTTGGTGTTCTCTTTATGTCTATCTAATAGCTATTGTCGGGTATAGTTGTTGTTAATTATTGTCCTATTAAAATTACTTATCTTGGTAGTTCTGTCTAAGGAAAGTGGGTTTTAAGAGGGACCATTGTGACCCCTCCTCTTTCTTGGGAATCTACTTTGGGGTGATTTTTAGTACAATCGTTTTCACATTAGTCACCTAGATAATAGTTTTCAAGGTGAATTTGTTATTATTGGTGGAAATTAACCCAAATTCCACAACACACCTCCTTTGTCATTTCAACGACACCGAAATCCCTGACGAGATGGCATAATTCGGAATCAATCCTTGACTTCTCACCGTACTATCCATAGCTGGAAATTGATGAAGATTTACCAGAGCTTTGCATCTCATAAGCATTGTGATAAAGCTGCTCAATGGAGGTCTCCACCACACCATCAATGGCTAAATCAAGAGAATCACTTCGACCTTTCTTGAGTGGAACTGTCCTTGTAAGGCGAGTAGAAATCATTGTTAAGTTCTTTAATTCCAGTTTCTCCATTCATTGCATCCATAGCCAATCCAAGCATCGAAAAACTGCTAAAAGAAAAAAGAAACCAATCTATTATTTTTAAACATAACTCAATTCCATTTTCATTATAAAAAAATCCCCAAAGAAAAATCACATTTTCTCTCCAAAACCAAAAAGGCTAGACAAAGTAACTTATGCAGTTCATTGTGTAAATGAAAGATGACTCCATTATTCTCTAATATTTGCTAAATTCAGCTAAAAGGAAGGAGAATTCAAATGTTCAACATGAAAATAAGACCAGGAAAACCAAAATCAGTTATAGTAGAGAAAGATAAAAGGCATTGGGTGCTCAATAACCATAATCGATAAATGAATACCTTTTGTTTAATGAAGAAAACCCGAAATTTAAAATCCCAAAGAATAAAAAAGTTCAAAGTTTTGAATGCGAGTAGTGAGTGTTTTCTTTTTCTCTGGGGTTATATGCACAAGAAGATGGTGATAATTTTCATAACGTATCCCGAACCCGTTAGACTTAAAAAATTTGTTTTCAGGGGAAGGAGATAAAATATGATTTTAAAAATGGTTTGATTTTGGAATCGTCACCAACCATTAAATTAGGTAGGTTAGAAACCTTAAACGAAAAAAACGGTCTGCGTTTTACCGAAGATTCGTTTTTTAAGAGTTCGAGAGTCGATTATGTGTGGGGAAGGGTGAGCACCCCCACAACGCCCAAAATTTGGCTCCTAAACGATTATACCATGTTTAAATATTGAGAATTACAAACTCGAAAATATATTTAAATTAAGATCCTTTTATTTATTTGAATTTATTCAAAAAGTGTTAATTTCCATATAATTAATACTCTTTTGTGTGAACAATCTTCGGGAAAACACTTCCTTTAAAGTTATGAGACTTTTCCATAGATTCCCCTCACAAAAGACATTATTTCGCAATCATAAAATAAAATAAAAAAATAAAAGTGAAAAGAGTTAAAAAATAATCAAAATAAATAAACGTGGAACAAATAGAATTATCGAATATAAAACAATATTTACATGAAAATCCTCGAAAATACATATTACCTTTAGTTGGGAGAAGTCTTCATAGATTTCTCTCATAATGAAAATTTTAATTTACATATTTTAGAAAACAATGTTGATTTATATAAAACAAATCTAAATATAATCATAAATAAAGGACCAAAATACAAACTTTCTAAACCAACTACCAAGATTAAAAATACCTTACAAATACGAGATAACTAAAAATTATACCCGAAGCACAATATATAAAGAAATGAATAAAATGAAACATTTACGAACATGATAAACTAAAATACTAATAAAAGTATCTAATCCTACCTAGTAAATTAGGACCAAATCGCAAAAACAAAAACTTTAGAGGTATCATAATAAAATATAACAAATCAAGACTAATATACAATTATTATTTAATTGAGTACTGAAACTGAGATAAAACTCAAAGCAACATACAGGACCAAAATAAAAAGATGTAAAAAACCCCAGGCCATCAACAGTAATTTAACAAAGAACACAAAACAAATAACAATCACTAAAACGCATTAAAACAAACGTATAATACTCAAACATAAACTAATTAAAATACAGGGGCTAAATCAAGAATATGCACATAAATATATTAATTTACATAATAGGGCAATAATGAAATGTAAAATAAATAGAGATATCAAAATCAAAGAAACACAAAATTTCATTCATGGTTAAAATAATATATTACAAACGAAAGAGGACCGAAACTATAATTTTCCCAAAAACAAAAAAGGGAAAAGATTACAAAGTGATAAGGACCCGAACAGATATTAACCCTTTTTCTAAAACACACTGACACATCCACCTGTTAAACATCGTCGTTCGACTGCTTATGTATATATCATCTTAAGGGTTTTAGAAACCCTAATTTCTCATTTCCTCACTCTCCCTCACCCGTTCCCCATTTCTTTCCCTTCTCTATTATTTCCTTCTATCAAGAGAAAAAGAAAAACTTTCTTCCACCACCGATGAGAGTCAAACCGTGACTTCGGCCACCATATCTCGGTAGCCATAGGGAGCATAACTCGTCGAGAACCCCCTTTCACTCTTATCTCTCTTTCACCTCTATATCTCTATAAGAAACCCAAAACACGAACCTCAAAACCAGATCTAAAAAATGGAGGGGATTTTTACCTTCAGAGATGGGTTCTTCGGTTTGATGAAAACTACGATGGACGATTGGGGTAAGGATTTCTTAGTCTCTCTTTTTTTTATATAGTTTTTCAGTTTTGGTTCAAATGCCTTCTAAAAATCTTCTCTATTTTTTTAACCCTCACCGATTGGTTCTCCTTGTTTTTTTGTTGTTTTTGGTTTCCCTAATTCTCTCTGTATTTTTTTTAATCCCCCTCTCTTAGTTGCCTCCGATTAATTTTATGGTTGTTTCTCTGGATAAGATGATGAGGTTTAGTGTAGGGAAATAATTTCTCAGATTTGATGGATTTATTTACTGTTAATGACAACTTGGATGTACTATTCGCAGGTTTTGGTGACAATGGCAGTGACGGGATGTTCGGCAGCAACACGCGTGACTGGGGAAGCTGTCAGTGAGGTGCACACGCTGGTTGGAAGTTGAATCATTGGGCATGTGTGGTACACACGCCGGTGATGGACACTTGATCTTCACTGTGGTGGTTTGAGCCTTTAGGGTTTTAAAACCCTAGTTTAATACTAGGTCGGGTTGGGTCCTGGACCCAGGATGGGTTGAGTGCTATTGGACTCTAATCGGATCTTGAGTGTTGGGTAATTTGTAATGGACTTCGGGTAGGTTAGCTGATGGGTTGATGGGTCACTTATGTTGTAGTTGGGCTTGAGCTTCAGGCCTAAAAAATGTTAATTTCGTTATTAATAATAAAATTAATAATAATAATAATAATAGATTAATAATAATAATAATAATAATAAAATAATATTTTTGGTAGACCTGAATAAAAACGGGTGTCTACAGCTACCTCTCTTTGCACATTTTTTGTGTTAACAAGAATAGGGCAAAGACGAAAAAGACAACCAGTTTTTGTCCGGTTCTCTTTTTTATTTTTGTTTTTGTTTTTGAGATTTGATGTGTTTGTTGGTGGAGACGACACAACTCATATGTAAGGAAAAGGTCTGGTCGTCTAAGGGTGACACGAGTCCTACGTGATGAGGAGATCTGGTCGGGGGATGACACAACTCATACAAGATGAAGAGTTCTGGCCATCTTTAGGAAGGGTGATAACATGGTTCCTACGTAATAAGGACATATGGTTATCTAGGGGTGACACAGCTCCTACGTGATGAGGAGATATGGTCGGGGGATGACACAATTTATACGTGATAAAGAGTTCTGGCCATCTTTAGGAAGGGTGATAGAACGGTTCCTATGTGATAAGAACGACTGGTTATCTAGGGGGTGACACGAATCCTACGTGATGAAGAGACCTCGTCGGGGAATGACATGACTCATACGTGTTGAAGAGTTCTAGCCATCTTTAGCAAGAGTGATAACACGATTCTTACGTGATGAGGACGACTGGTTATCTAGGGTGACACGTCTCCTACGTGATGAGGGGATCTGGTCGGGGGATGACATGGTTTCTACGTGATGAGGATGATAGACCGTCTTTAGGGATAATGGTTTCAAGAGAAACCGATTCAAAGATGATGTTTCAAAAGAAACAGACTCAAAGATGATTTTGTTAAACTGTCTCAAGAGAGACAAAATTTTGTTTCAAAGGAAATGAAACAAAGATTGTTTTAATAGAAACAAACTCAAAGACTTTTGTTTCAAGAGAAACAAACTCAAATATACTGTCTCAAGAGAGACAAAATTTAGTTTCCAAAGAAACAGACTCAATTATTTTTCTTCAAAAGAAATTGTCTCAAAAGACAAAAATTTTTGTTTCCAAAGAAACAGACTCAAAGATGGGTTATGTCTCAAGTGAGATGAAATTTGTTTTAAGAGGAAAAGATTTAAAGATTGTCGATTTTGCTTCTAGGGAAACAATCTCAAAAGTGTTTGTTTGTTTCACGGGAAACAATTTCAGGATTTGTGTTTAAAGGGGAAACTGTCTCACGCGAGACGAATAGATTTTGAAAATCTCAAGTGATAATAATTTTGTTTCAAGTACAACAACTTTGAAATTTGTTTCTCATAGAAAAATTATCTCAAGCGAGATAAAATTTGTTTTAAAATTTTCAAAATTTGTGGGAAAATTTCTCAAGTGAGATAGAATTTGTTTTTAAGAGAAAGTTGTCTCCAACGAGACAAAATTTTATTTTTAAGAAAATTGTCTCTAGCGAGACGACACTTTGTTTTTTTAAGAAGATAATCTCAAGAGCTCATAGTCTGTCTATTGATTCCTGCATGTTGAGGAAACACCTTCAGAAAATCTAATTGTTAACTTTAGGAAGTCAAATATATGGATGGCATTGTTCTTTCAGGTTGAAGACATCTAGTTATTTTCGAGCTTTTATTTCCTGAAAAATCGAAATGATTTATTTATGACTGCCTATCTTGGATGTTTATGGGTGTCATGATGAAGTTTGTATTTTATTTGATGAATTATTGAATTTTTCCTCAAGAGAGGGAAAATCAAAGTCTTTATTACACATGATGATGAATGCAAAGATGCAAATTTCATGTGTCATGTATGTATATGTATGTATGTATATGTTGATGTATGTTTTCTCGATCTGGAAGGGGAATGGTTGCGAGAGCATTCTTCACTCTATTCTTGATTCAGTTTGTCTTCATTTCCACCACGGTGTACTCTTACAAACCTTAACCTGAGACAATTTGTTTTCTTTGCCTCATCAAATTTTACCCCAAAAATTTGTCTTTTCTTGCCCCAGCTTCGATCTTCATCTTCAGAGATATATTAGTTGAATTCCAAGATACTTCCAGAGAACTTATCTTGTTTGAAAATGTTTTTTTCCTTTGGATTTTCAAAATTTTGAAAAATATCAAAAGGAATTTTGAAAAATATTGTCTCATTCTAGGTTTCACAATTGCAACAAATCATAAAACAGGAATTCGTTGAATATCAAAAGAATCAACTGTTCTTTTAATCTTTGATAGTTACAAATCTTTGATAAATATCAATATTGACAGGTTGGTTTTGAGGTAGGCTACCTAAATTCTAATGTTTGTTTCATCGATTCGGTATCGTGAAGATCATGACATGTCCCTCTTTCTTAGTTTGGCATTTTGATTGAAGGCAGACAAAATGATACAACTAGCATAGTTAATTGCTAGACTTTTTAGAACACTTCTTTTTCAGTTCTCTAAAATCTTCCTTTTGTTCAAGTTTCGTAGACTCCTCTAGCTAAGGTAGTGCAGAAATATCGGTCTAAAATGAGATTTCTAATTGCTAATGTAAGTTTGACTATAACAGGTGTTCCTAAACTCCCTTAGTTCATATTCACCGAAACTTCATTTTTTAGTAAATTTGATTTAATTTGCCATTGTTTGGCTAGCTGAATTCAGCTTTATTGTACATATATTTAATTTCCTTTGTTCGACTAGCTAAAGGATTCATGTCATCACAAAGTCTTCGGCTTGACAACCACAGTGGAGCAAACACCGAATTACCAAGTACCCGATCAATGTCATGGTTTAAATGTATTCTATTCATAAAGCCAGGGCTTTCGAGTTTCCTCTATAACCAATTGTTTTAGCGGAATAGCTCAGCTTTATTGTGTACATATATATATATATATATATATATATATATGGTTATACGGATTCCATTCTTAAGCTCGCTGAGGAAATTCTATTATAGTCCAGGTGTTTGTTGAAGGTCAGAAAATCTCATCGTTAGAGTTCAATTCCCAAGCAACTGACCTAAACTAGATTCATCTACTTGACCATTCCATCTAAGAAGATTATGATATCATTGAACATCATTAACAGAAGTAGACCCAATTAGTTTTTTAATCTCATGTGCTAGTTGCCCTATTTTGTCCGTTCCTGACACATACCTGAATACCAAAATGAATGACTGTACATACGAGGAGAGAGCTATCTTGGTTTCTTCAAGGGAAGGGTATGCACTTTGATGTATTAGATTAGGATCAAGGGGTCCTAGTTTTACTAGGGTTCAATCTTGTCATTTGTCAAAGATTTACAACCTCAATTATTAAAGAGCTTTTAATTAAGATGATTTTGAAAGAATTCAAGATTAAAATTTGCTCATTGTTCATTTCCTAAGAATGAATCATTTTATTTAAAAAGTTTGAACTTCAAGTGATTTACAAATATTTAAATATAAGAAGAAAAACAAGTTGAAACAAGATGACATGCATGAGAATGCAACAAAAAACTCCTGATGGATGCCCCAACCGACTCCCTATCAGAATGCCCCCATTATACATTGAACGTTAATGTCCCTGAATCGATCATATCTTGGACCTTACGCTTCAACACCCTATAGTTCTCAGTGGTGTGCCCTGAGCTCCCAATACGATAGCTACATATGCCGTTAATATCATGGCCTTCAGGATATGGGGCCTCTCTTGGTTTGGATTTAACTTGAGTCACAAGGTTCCTCTCCACTAGCATTGGGAGCAATTCCTCATACGTCATTTGGATTGGATTGATGCAAGTCTTATCACGAATGCCTTATGAGGTTTGGTCCCCATACTAGCTAAATAAGATCCCACAATGTTGATTTCAACTCTATCCTGAAAGTCAGTACTGCTAGTGCCTCCTATCTGGCCATTCTTGAAATTTATTTCGATCATTTCTCCACACATGACGATGTTATAGAAACTCTTGGTGGCAGCTCCTATCATGTAATTAATATATGAAGATTTTAATGTGTCGATGAATAGAGTGATGAATTCGCTTTCAGTCATTGGTGGATGTACTTGAGACGCAACATCTCTCCATCGTTGATCATATTGTCGAAAGCTCTCATCACTCCTCATCTCCATATTATGTAACATTGTTCTATCCAAGGCCAAATTAATCATGTTCTTGTATTGACCCAGAAAGGCACGAGCCAAATCCTTCCAAGAGCTGATTTGAGCACAACTCAGTTGGTTATACCACCTAGAAACGGGTCTAATCAAACTGTTTTGGAAGCAGTGGATCAACATTTGATCGTTGTTGGTATATCCAGTCATCCTTCGAACAAACATTGTGAGATGGGCATTAGGGCAACTGGTTCCATTATACTTCTCAAAGTATGGCATCTTGAATTTGGGCGGAAGCACCAAGTTAGGAACTAAAACTAGTTTTGTTACGTCCATTTCCTTGTGAGAGATATGTCCTCTCATTCCCTGGAATGTCTCTCTGCACTATTTTTTCAAGTTCTCCGGGATCTCATTATAGTCTCTTCTCATCTCATCATAATTTGGCATGTTGTGATCAATAAAATTACTCATGTCTTGAGTTTTAGTGGAAGAAAAGCCTACTTGGTGGCTTGGAAGTTTGTCAGGAAAAATGTGTATCGGTGAATTTGCATGGGCTATCATACACTCAGAGGTTTCTTTGGTCGATGAAATCTTTCCTTTGCCTCTTTCTTGGTTGAGTTCATTCAGTTGTACTATAATTTGATCAACCATGTCGTTTTGGTTTTGCAAGATACGATCCATGGTGGCCTTTTGTGCCTGCTCCATTTTAGCTTCTCACTTGCACACTCTCTTCTAATTCTTTCTTCAGCTTCTCAAATTTGGCTTTCATTCTCAATAATGTGTGAACGAAGTTGTACAGTTAGAAGCACTTCTTCAGATTTTTAACGAGATAAACCCACGAATCCATGATTAATGCATGTAAAAAAATGATTCAATGAATACTATGCATAATGCGAATATGCAAATACAGATGCAAAAAATGTGAAAATGTTTAAATAAATGCAGTGCATAATGCAAATGCAAAAGGTATATATTTCCAAAAGTAATCATTTTTAGAAAGAGTTCCATTCGCCCAAAAGAGTTTTCATCTTTGCAAGAGAGATCTATAAAAGAAATGTGTTCAATTTGAGAGGATACATTCTCTTATTTCTATGCGGATAAACAATTTGTCTCACGTAGGCTTAGCTTTCACCTCAACTTAAAAGCGACAAAGCACGTAAGTGAGCTTATGATATGCGAATGTACGTGTTGTGTGTGAGGAGAAACTCACAAACCTTTAAAAACACAAAAAAATAACACTCCTACAATTTCCAAAATCGAATCGAATCTGAAAACCACTTAAATAAAAAATCAATTAGTTTAAAAAATAATATGTTGAAACTCAAAATAAATAAAAGGATCGTAAATTAAATAAATTTTAAGTTTGTAATTCACAAATATAATAAAAAACATATAATCATTCATGGTCTGACTCTCAAAATCCCCAACAGAGTCGCCAAGCTATCATAAAGTCTCCCCGAGGGACCCGTTAGACTTAAAAAATTGGTTTTCGGGGGAAGGAAATGAAATATGATTTTTGAAAACGGTTTGATTTTAGAGTCGCCACCAACCATTAAGTTAGGTAGGTTGGAAACCTTAAACAGAAAAAATAGTCTACGTTTTACCAAAGATTCGTTTTTGAAGAGTTCGGGAGTCGATTGCGTGTGGGGAAGGGTGAGCACCCCCACAACGCCCAAATTTTGGTACCTAAACGATTATACGGTGTTTAAATATTGGTAATTACAAATGCAAAATTATATTTAAATTAAGATCCTTTTATTCATTTGAATTTATTCAAAAAGTGTCAATTTCTAGATAATTAATGCCCTTTTGTGTGAACAATCTTCGGGAAAAGACTTCCTTTACTGTTAGGAGACTTTTCCAAAGATTCCCCTTACAAAATACATTATTTCGCAATTTTTTGCAATGATAAAATAAAATAAAATAAAATAAAATAAAATAAAAGTGAAAAGAGTTAAAAATAATCAAAATAAATAAACATGGAACAAATAGAATTATTGAATATAAAATAAATAAACGTGAAAAATCCTCGAAAAGACATCTTCCCTTTAGTTGGGAGAAGTCTTTATAGATTTCCCTCATAATGAAAATTTCCATTTACATATTTTAGAAAACAATGTTGATTTATATAAAAAAATCTAAATATAATCATAAATAAAGGACCAAAATACAAACTTTCTAAACCACCTACCAAGATTAAAAATACCTTACAAATATGAGAATAACTAAAAATTATACCTGAAGCACAATATATAAAGAAATGAATAAAATGAAATATTTATGAACATGATAAATTAAAATACTAATAAAAGTATCTAATCCTACCTAGTAAATCAGGACCAAATCGTAAGAACAAAAACTTTAGAGGTATCATAATAATAAATAACAAATCAGGACTAATATACAAATATTATTTAATATGCGTACTGAAACTGAGATAAAACTCAAAGCAACATACATGACCGAAATAAAAAGATGTAAAAAACCCAGGCCATCAATAGTAATTTAACCGAGAACACAAAAACAAATAACAGTAACATATAATACTCAAACATAAAATGATTAAAATACAGGGGCTAAATCAAGAATATGCACATAAATATTATTAATTTACATAAATAGGGAAATAATGAAATGTAAAATAAATAGAGAGATCAAAATCAAAGAAACACAAAATTTTATTCATGGTTAAAATAATATATTACAAACGAAAGAGGACCGAAACTATAATTTCCCAAAAACAAAAATCTCGGGGAAAATATTACAAAGTGACAAGGACTCGAACAACTATTAACCCTTTTTCTAAAACATGCTGACACCTCCCCCTGTTAAATGGCGTCGTTCGGCTGCGTATTTATATATCATTAAGAGTTGTAGAAACCCTAATTTCTCATTTCCTCCCTTTCCCTCAATCGTTCCCCATTTCTTTCCATTCTCTATTTTTTCATTCTCTCAAGAGAAAAGAAAACATTTCTGCTACCACCGATGAGAGTCAAACCGTGACTTCGGCCACTACATCTCTGTTGCCATGGGGAGCACAACTCGTCGAGAACCCCCTTTCACTATTTTCCTCTCTTTCACCTCTATATCTCCCTAAAAACCCCAAAACCCAAACCCCGAAACCATATCTAAAAAAGAGAGGGATTTTTACCTTCGGAGATGGGTTTCTCGGTCCGATGAAAACTACGATGGACGATTGGGGTAAGGGTTCTTAGTCTCTCTTTTTTATAGTTCTTTTCGGTTTTGGTTCGAATGCCTTCTGAAAATCTTCTCTAGTTTTTAACCCTCATCGAATGGTTCTCCTCGTTTTTTCGTTGTTTTTGGTTTCCCTAATTCTCTCTGTATTTTTTTCAAATCCCCCTTCTTTTGGTTGCCTCCGATTAATTTTATGGTTGTTTCTCTGGATGAGATGATGAGGTCTAGTATAGGGAAATAATTTCTCTGACTTGGTAAGATTGGGATTTAATTTGGTTTTTTAAATGAGTTTTCAGATTTGGTGGATTTATTTACTGTTGATGACAACTTGGGTGTATTGTTCGCAGGTTTTGGTGACGATGGCAGCGACAGGATGTTCGGCGGCAACATGCGCGACTAGGAAGGCTCTCAGTGAGGTGCACGCGCCGGTTGGAAGTTGAATCGTTGGCCGTGTGTGGTACACGTGCCGATAATGGACGCTTGATCTTCATTAGTGGCGACTGTAGCTTTTAAGGTTTTGAAACCCTAGTTTAATACTGGGCCAGGTCGGATCCTAGACCCAGGTCCAGTTGAGTGTTGTTAGACTCCAATCGAGACTTGAGTGTTGGGTCATTTGTAATGGACTTCGGGTAGATTAGCTGATGGGCTGCTGGGTCACTTATGTTGTAGTTGGGCTTAAGCTTCAGGCCTACAAAAATGTTAATTTAGTTATTAATAATAAAAGTAATAATAATAATAATAATAATAATAAAATAATATTTTTGATAGACTCAGACAAAAATAGGTGAGGAATGGGGTGGTGTCATGCATTTCAATATCTTTGTTGGCTTACATATAAATATATGTAATTTTTAAAGTCGCAATATTTTCTTTTTGGATGTCTAGAAGAGAACCTAATTTCTGTGAAAAAATATCAAGGAAAGAGGAAAATAGGGATATTTTAAGGGTAAAATATACAAATAGTCTCCAAACTTTTGGGATGATTACATTTTGATCACCTAACTTTTAAAACTTGTGTCATCAAACTTTTAGTTTTTTTTAATCCCTATTGTTACCTCCCGTTACGTTTTGCTGACGTGACACTTAATCCCGTTAACTCCCCCTCTTCTTCTTCTTGCACAACAACCTTTGTTCCTATGTGTTATGCAAATGACATGAAATACATGATAGAAAGGATAATAACTAATATCATGGCTTTGTTTTTACTAGTTATTACCACAAAGAAACTGTTGGAGCATCGTTTTCCTCTTCTTGACCTTGTGAAGCGAAACCAACTGCTCAGAAGCAAAAACGTTAAAAACCATGTGAACAAAGCATAGTCTACGCCATGGGGGAGTTGATTAGGACCTGCAAAAGCTGTTTTGGGTTCAAACTTTCTAATCCAATTAAGCCATTAGAATTAACATGTTGAGCCGATGAGAAACTGGAAGTGATGGACATCGACTGGAGACTGGAGACCTGATTTTGCTAGAATCGAACGTATTTATAATCCTCTTGGAGCATGGTGACGATGTAACGGGAGGAACAATTTCGAAAAGAAAAAATTTGTTGCAAGGAGGAAGAAGAAGAAGAAGTTGTAAGGAGGAGGAAGAAGAAGAAGAAAAGGGGGAGCAAGACAACGAAGGTGAGTCCAAAGAATCTGCATTTTAATGGCAAAAGACTAGCATATATAATTGTGGCAAGAGCTTGATTGTCTCTTTTGAGAGTGATGCAATAGTGAATAAATTGAAATGATTTTGAAGAATATACACTATTACGGAATCATACCAACCCAACCAAATGCCACCAGAAAAACCCACAATTTCAACATGGTGAGAATTAGGAAAACCCAAAGGTGCGATAACTGCCTCTGCTCGCGAACCACTGATCTAAGGTTCCATAAAACCAACGACATCGAGTTTGTGATCCCAAATATATTGCTTGACAACAGCCACCAATCGGTGGTGTCCACATCCCTGAACATTCCAACAGAAAATTCTTAAATTCATAAGAACATATAATAAAAAAATTGCAGCTTAAGCACACATAAGGGAGATAAACCCTCATCAGTTGTACCATCATTAATAATCTCCGTTCGATTCATCGGTGTAATGTTAGAGGGGGCGATATATGAAGAAGGTGTTGAACCACATAGTCAGGGCATGTTCACCCTAAAGGGTGTTACAAAAAACCCTATCAAGGTGAGCATGAGTGGTACTCGAGTCCAAAGTGAAATTCGTTCCGTGAAAATTCATGTAACAGATATCAAAATCCATAAGAAAATAAGAGGCGGCCCAGGACAAAAATTCAGGAGTTGTACAAAAAAACTCTTCGAATCTTCGATCTAATCTGTTGCCAATTGATGTATCCCAATTCCCACAAAAATAAAAATAGGTGCTTGATTCATGGGCTTAAGGTTTGTTTTTTGGGCTTGATCTCTTTTTTTAATTTTAAATAGGATATTAATTTTTTCTTATAATAAAGAGCAACAGTTACACACAATATTAGAGGTGACACTTGTATTAATTAAAAAAATTAGAAAAAAAATTAACACAAAGTAGACAATTTTGAGGGGTTGCCTGGGATACCAAGGGCAACTATAAGTTCCGCCCCTGAAGAAAATCCTTGCATGACTGTATGGAATTGGAACATCCATGTGATCAGAAGATGTCAAGATGGCGTTGAAGTCGCCGAAGAGAAGCCAAGGTTGATAAATAGTGCGAGCAAGACAACGAAGGTGAGTCCAATGAATCTGCATTTTAGTGGCACTAAGACTAACATATATAACTGTGTCAAGAAGAGCTTGATTGTTGCTTTTGAAAGTAATGTAATAGTTAATAAATTGAAATGATCATGAAGAATATACACGATTACGGAATCATACCAACACAACTAAATGCCACAAGAAAAATCCACAACTTCAACATGGTGAGAATTAGGAAAATCCAACGGTGCGATAACCGTCCATTATGGATTTTTAACTCGAATTATCCTTTGGTTTCAAGACGTACATTTTGGGTTTTCATCATAATTATTATTCTATTTCCATAATGTTGAATGCTTTAATTTTATTTTTATTTTGTTATATTTAAATGTTAGTATTAATGATGTATGTTCAAGAAATATGAATCATGATTTATTTTATGCCAATTTTAGATATTAGCTTTTTAAGTAATTCAAAGATAGAATATTCTTTACGGATAAGAAATAGGTGAGATAGTTTTCTCGATAGAGGATTGCGAATCTCAAGATTTCTTATCAAGTTAAAGAATTTTCTGTAATTTATTAATTCGAAGTAATTTAATTAATATTTAATAAATAGATCATGATTTTACTTTTGATTCGAATTTTAAGTTCCACCATTACGACGGTATATAAGCAACCAAGTACCGATTTTGGGCGTTGTGGGAGTGTTTATCCTTCTCCATGCGTAATCGACTTCCGAACCTTTAAAAATGATTTTTTGTCTAACACAGACTAAGGGGTTGTTTGTTTACTTCAGAATGATTAAGCGTTGAATGATTCAGAGGCTTTGTATGAATTAGCTCTGAGTGAGACATGTTGTTTGATAATAACTCTGAATCATTCCGAATGTACTTTTGTGCTAAATCATTCAGTACTGTTTTGTTGAATCATTCAGAGGTGTGAAACAAACGCGGTGAATGCTAAACGGTTTAGCATTCAGGGCTGAATGATTACATTAAGAGGCAAACAAACATCACCTAAGTTTTGTCTTAAAAAAAGATTTTTCTTAAAATTATTTTAAAAAACGTTTTTAGGTATTCGGCCTACCTAACCCAAAAGTCGATGGTGACTCCAATTCAAAATTTTCAAATTAATTTAAAATTGTCAAATTTTTAAATAAATTCATACTTTTTTTTAAACTTAATTATTTTAAAAAATGATTATAACACCAATGACATCGAGTTTGAGATCCCAAATATATTGCTTGACAACAGCCACAAATCGGTGGCGTCCACATCCTTGAACATTCCAATAAAAATTCTTAAATTCATAAGAACATATAATAAAAAGTTGCAGCTTAAGCACACACAAAGGCGACAAACCCTCATCAGTTGTACCATTCTTAGTAATCTCCATTGGATTCATCGGTGTAGTGTCAGAGGATTTGCGCTTCTATTTCATATGGGATCGAGTCGATTGGCTTGGGTCTGGTGGTTTCTCAAAGGAATTGCCACCCATTAACGTATCAACATGTTCTTTATAAGCGGTAGGTACGAGAATGTTGGGTTTGAGTTTTTCGACATTGTAATGGATGAATGCTTCATTTTATCAAGAATAACATGTTTTCATGGGAGTGAAGAGCTAGCACCTTGTTTCACAGAAGAGTGAGCATGATAATTTACCGAGGAGAGAGGCTGAGGGGTAGTTCAGTGGAGTGGTGTGGACATCGACTTCCTCAAGTTAACAATTCCTTTGGAATTGTTCATCATGGTGGAGGCAACTTGTTTGCTATCCCTTTTATTTCTGTAGGTAACTGGTCTGTTAGAATAACATAGGAAACGTTGACTCAGGCAATCTAACACAATTAGTTATTTCATTAGTGTCAAGCTCGTTCTCTTCAAGAATATCAATAAAATTGAAACGAGATCCCTTCATTGTTGCTTATTTATTACTAGTAGTATTGTCCGATGATTTCTGCATAGACTTGCGTTGTCATTTCTCCATCAACATTCATGACCCATAATGTGACTCAACATTCACTAGCTCCGATTGAGGATTTTCTCAGTGACCGCAGTATTCACATTAGAGGCAAATTTGGGTATTGAGGAGGCATCGAGAACATGGCCATATGTGTTGCAATTAAAGCAGACATTGGCAAGAATTCATACTCAACCAATTGAGTTCTTCCATTTACGATGAGTTTTGAAATCAATGGCTTGTTCAAATCAACACGGATCGCCATGCAAGCGAAACAACCTCTCCTATCAGAGCCGATTTGATAATTAATCTTAATTATTGGACTAATACATTCATCGATCTATGTGATCGAACTTTGTTTGTAAAGAGTCATCAACAAGCCAGACAGCTATATCCATGTAATTACCTTGCTTGTATGAGGTTGGGTTATCGAGAAGTATTTAGTTCAAGGTTTGGTTGTCAGGTAATAACCATAAACCACCCAATGACCCTCGAATAACACCTTGAGATAGTCGTTATGGCTTCCAAAAATGACAAGGAAATAGTCATTCTCGATATCCAAGATACGCATACAGTTACATTCTCAAATTCATCCCCACACTTACTACCCAACTGGAGAAGACCCACCTGACAGCAACCTTAAGTTATATATAAACAACAAACATAAAACAAATACGTCCATTAAGAAACATAATAAAATAAACCAAGGATTATCTGAGTTAAGTGTTAACATAGATCTTAAAGTACATAAAACACCATAATAAAATACATAATTAAAGCCTAAAAATATAAATGACAAACACATTATAACACATAAATGATAAACCCTAAAATTATACATAAATTTATAATGATCCAAAATTTAATGGGTATTTAGCGGGCGGATGCGGGGCAAGTAAGATCTTAAACCCATCATCCGCCCACTACCTGCAACGGGTACCACTTTATAAACCCACTAAAACTATACCTATCTCCGCTCCAATTAAAATGAATATGGTGCGAAATCCACGAAATTATACATTATTGTGATCCCTACTGCACATCTCCTTCCAAGATCTCAATGTTATCATTAAGCCTAACCCGATAGGAAATAGGTATAGGCGAGTTCATGTCTGATGTTATCATTGGGTCAACAAAGGTTGTAAATTATTTGAGCATCATAGATGGTAAGTTATTTGAGCTTACTTTATCAAATAGTTGAGAGTTTTTATAATAAATATTATCATTTGTAAACTCCCCAAATTAAAAAAAAAGAGTTTTAAATACACGAAATTTAAAATTTAATGATAATTTAATTGAATTTTTTTGTTGAAAAATTCTAAATCCAATTCTAAACATACTTAAAGAGGAGGAAAATATAAACTCTAGAGGAAGGAAGATGGATATCCCTATTGGATTTAGAATCCATGCTTAAAGGAATGTGAGATAACAAATATGAATATCTTGACAAATCGTCGTTTGGAAATACTTATGAAAGTGTTTTTTGGTCTAAATTTTGTTTGAAACATAGAAACATTCCTAAACTACTCATTTTTAGTTAAAAATTCAAGTTTGAAAAGTGATTATTAACTCAAACCAAGAAATTGAAAAAAACAATATTTTTGTGTTGAATAAACACGTTTGGAGAAATATTCCCAAACGAAACCGTGTACTAGCTAAATTGAATTTGAAGTTATGATACGTAAATTAGATAACATAAATATGTATGATAAATATAATTAAATGATTTTGATATAACAAAGGCTTAAATTGAAAATTTTGTAAAACTGCTATTTTATTATATTCAATTAAAAAAATTTAAAGTTTGTAAAAATAATTTTTCAAGGTTTAAAGATGTCAAAATGAATTTAAAAATGTTTTGAAAATTTTAAAAGTCTTAAAATATTTTTTGAAATATGAAATAAGGCTATTTTTGAATGCATGAATTTATTACTTCAAACTCCCTCTGACAGTCTCAAACGACTTGAAATCAATGAGGACATAAAAAAGAGGTCTTCAAATAGTTACGAAGTGACAAGAAAGCTATTCCAACAATCAAAGAACAAATAGAGTCGAATTTGAATTTAGTTGCATTTCTTACATTGAACACTATTTCATTCATTGTCATTTTTATTCTAGTTAATGTGATCTTACTCATACACCTTCTACTCTTCATCTTGCTTTCATCATTTGTGGATAAGACGAAGGACGAGGGAATAATTACTTACCTCTCACATCTTTTAATTTTCTTTACATCTTATAGTTACTTTACATATACTTTATGTTATGTTGCATATGACATGTACATCTTACTATACTATGCCATGCATACATCCTATGTTATGTTAAGTATGATGATCACATGTCTTATGTTACATGCCATGCTTAGTATGCATTATCTTATCATATACTTAGTTTATTTCATGCATTATATGTTATGTTTAGTTATGACTTGTTATAGTTCTTATACTATGACCATTCTTTATTTTGCTTAGCATAAAGCCTATATCAACATCTTTACTTTGCTTATGATATGTTATGCATCATTATTTATCTTATTCTATGTTTATTCATCCATAGTTAGCTCATTAGCATCCTAGGTGGCAACATCTATTCTGAAGTTTTCTAATTGTTTCATTACTTATGTTATTTCATGACCCATATAGGTACTTTGGAGGCTAAGGAAGGATATGCTAGCTCAAGGACAAGAAACTCAACCTATGGAAGCTCATGTTAGCTTAAATACATCAAGGGTTAGCTCACTTAACCTTAAAGCATAAGGACACTAGCTCGAGAGTAGCTGAAGGAGCTGAAACTAGCTGGAGAGCAGCTGAGGACTTATGGCAGTTGAAGTTTCACTAGGTACCTAGCTATCTACTTGCACTACCTAACTAGCTACCTAAGCTACCTAGCAAGCTAACTACACTAGTTAGCTAGCTACCTATGACTCCACCTTGGCACAAACTACCTTCCATGCATGCATCTTACACCCAATGGCTGAGACCTCACCAAACCATGGCGTGGAGAAGCATACTACATCATATGGAGTCATGTGCTTAATGTGGGTTGCGATGTACATTATATAAAGCATGTTCACTTCACATGGTTCAAGTTAAGCACCAAACTCCAAAGGACATCACCTTTAACCAAGGCTTCTCCAACCAATCATTTTGGCTCCAATGATAAAACATAAAAAGCCTTTTTGACCAAGCATGTACAACCACTCATTCAAACTCACCAAGGCCAACCCATCCTAACCATTCGGCCATAAAGGAGTCCTAAGGCTTATGAAAGAATCATCATCATAGTTATTTATCATCTAGAGTTGTAATTATATATCAAATGATCATGTACCTTTATGGGAAATGCCTTAGCAGAACCATTATGTAACCGTTCAACCATTTCCCTTCATTTGTTATAAATAACCAATGTCTTAGCTTTTGTAAGGCATCATCCCTTTCTATATCAATACAATTATGAGGTTTTCCTCTTTTCTAAGTTCTTTAAGAACTTTATCTACTTTTTAAGTTTGTTATGTGCTTGTGGCATCAACCCTTTTCTTTCCATTTGATACTTGTGTTTTCTAGTTTTTTATGACTAGAGGGGACAAGTCCTTTGTTATCATCCCTTAAGAAAATTATAAGGTTGGTGTTAGACTCCTTATAGCCTAGTTTCTTCCTTATTTGCTTAAGATACTATCAACCCGTTCCATTGTTTCTTTAGCTATCACCACGCCTAAAAGGACCCATTCTGTTGCATACTCTTATCATCATTTTAGCCCACCCTTATTACCATTACATCAACTACCAAACCATTGTCTTTGTGTCTTTCTTACTGTAGGTGCTTGCTCTTTCACTAGATCCACAATTGAGGTAGAAGTGCCTTACATCACTAGTGTTCTTAGGTGTGTAAGAGCTTTAATTTGCAAACAATCTATCATTATGAGGATATTCAAAGTTTGCTCATTTATAATATCTTCTTAGGAAGGGTTGTGCTCTTAAGACTTTGAGGTATAAATCTTAGTATTGTGTAATGTTATACATTGTCCTAAAAGGTTAGAACAAATTAGTGAATTTGTTGAAATCCTTAGTTTGAAAGCTAAGATAGTGGATGTAGCCTTCATTAAAAAGTTGAACTACTCCAAAATCTTTGTCTTTTTTCTTATTTTTTGCAATAACTTCTAACAAATTTTATTTTCAATTAACCTCACTCTTGACCACATTCCTTGATCAATGACTCAACAATATATACATGAAATTCTTTTAAAGTGAGCAATTCTAGTATGATAAATTAGAGAGCATGTATGTATATATGAACTTTCCAAGGAAAATAAGAGAAACATGATATTTTAGTATGATAAACTATATTTAATAATTTAGTTGTTACTTTAAAAAAAGGTAAAGTACAAAAATAATCCCCGAACTTTTAGGACACTTGCATTTCGACCACCCAACTTTTAAAAATTACAATACAATCACCAAACTTTTAGTTCGTTTTTAGTACGGTCCCTGGTGTTACCTCCCGTTAGTTTTATCTGATGTGTCACGTTACCTTTCGTTAAACCTCCTCCTCCTCCTCCTTAAAAGTACATGCGATTGGCTACATGATTGCAATGATAATTGTTTTTTATTTGCTTGTTGCAGGAATAATTATCAAATAATGATTTTTTTTTGTTTGAAGCTTCACTTCACTCATGTTTAAATCAAAAGTTCTAATCCATGGACAATTGTAAGAGTAACCAATAACCATAGCACCCCCAGCTTTCCTTCTGCAAAAAAGAGGGGCATAACAAAAAACATGAGAAAATAAAGAGAAAATAACCTCAGTGACCAAAAATCCTAGATAATATACGATTTTGACCAACTTTTTTTTGGATTTGCGAAAATGACCAACAAAATCGCAATGCGATCTCTAATTCGCATTGCGATCTCCACTATCGCAAATTCCTGTTGCATTTCGCGTTGCGATAGTTGAAAATCGTGTTGCGATTTTCCATTTCGCGTTGCGATAGTCTACAGTTGTTGTTGCGATAGTCTACAGTTGTCGTTGCGATTTTCCAAATTCGTTGCGATAGTTAAAAAAAAGATTTTGTTTCTTAAGAATTTTCTCTAAAAAGATAGTATCCGCGCGGACGTGTCGAAGACACGTATTACCACGACCACGACCACGACCACGACCACGACCCGACCCGAGACAGACGGCGGCGGCGGCACGCGAGAGTCCCCCTTGTTCTCTATCACTCAACAAGGAAGTGGGAAAGCCAAGCCTTAAATACCATTCCCAATAGTGTTTCCAATACTATGTGAGATTGAGCATTACCAACACTTGTTTCCAATATAATGTGATTATTCAGGAAACAATTAACAATCATACACCTTAAAACAACTGAATTAGCAACCAATTGCATTAGTATTATATGATTAAATATGTCATAATTAAAAGTCAATCTACAATCAATCGCGATTATTGCAATTTTAAGAAAAACATTCAAAAATAATATCACTATTTAAGGCTCAATCCCACATAATATTGGGAACAAGTGTTGGTAATGCTCAAATCCCACATAGTATTGGAAACACTATTGGGAATAGTATTTAAGGCTTGGCTTTCTCACTTCCTTGTTGAGTGATAAAGAACAAGGGGGGACTCTCGCGCGCCGTCGCCGTCGTCCGTCCGTCTCGTCTCGGGTCGGGTCGGGTCGTGCGTGGTCGTGGTCGTGGTAATACGTGTCTTCGACACGTCCGCGCATTTTCGCAACGAATTTGGAAAATCGCAACGACAGCTGTACACTATCGCAACGCGAAGCGAAATGGAAAATCGCAACGCGATTTTCAACTATTGCAACGCGAACTGGAAAATCGCTTTGCGATTTTCAACTATCGCAACGCGAAATGGAAAATCGTAACGCGATTTTCAACTATCGCAACGCGAACTGGAAAATCGCAACGCGAAATGCAACGCGAATTTGCGATAGTGGAGATCGCAATGCGAATTAGAGATTGCATTGCGATTTTGTTGGTCATTTTCGCAAATCCAAAAAAAGTTGGTCAAAATCGTATATTATCTGGGATTTTTGGTCACTGAAGTTATTTTCTCGAAAATAAAAATGAAAGAATGGGTGGCAGAAATGAATATGGGAGCTTGATGTTTTGTTCATGGCTACTGGCTATGGTATACCCTAATCTCTATTAGACTAACGTGTCTAGCAATGGCCTATCCGTATCTTTGTTTACTGGAAATGGAGGGAAGAAAAAAAAATGAAAGATCAAAATTTGCTTCATTTTGAGTTTTTCTTCTATGGTTTTCCATTTTTGTTTTTAGACTGCAAACAAAGATAAAAGCATAAGAAGCTGCTTGTGCTCTTGGAGGTGTGCATGAAGTCTCCAATCTCGTGTGTCGTAAATTATTATATGTATTTTTTTAATCTCAAAATCGATAAAATTATTTCAATTGTTGTATATGAAAGAAGGTTCATGGAACGTGTTTTGTTAACCGACTAGGGCCTAGTGCTATGTTAGCGTCAGTGATTAAGTGCAAAATTTCAAACCTCCGTAATCGACAGAATGTGTATAGTCACATGGAAGACGAGAGAAATGAGGGAGAATCTAAAGGCCACAATATCCAACTACTGGTTCGAATCAATTATAACAAAATCTCCTCTAAGGAACATCTTATGGATGAATCTGTCTTTGTTAACCAGGAGCGCATTCTCCTTGTCTTTCCCATTTTTTTGGCACTTATATATTGGATAGAGAAATGTTGAGCACCTTTTTAATTCAACTGTAAACAAGATTCACACTAATAGTAATAAGCGAAAGGAAAGAAACCTCGGTCCACATTTTTCTCAAGAACCGTGTTGCAGAGGCGATCAAAGGCTCTCACTCGGTCAATATGTTTTTTTATTGTTTCGACAGTTGATGAGAGCTTGCATTGACAAAGATGAAAAAGGAGGAGGAGGAGGACGTTTAACGAAAGTTAATGTGCCACGTCACATAAAACTAACGAGAGGTAACGTCAGAGACTATAATGAAAATGAACTAAAAGTTTAGAGACTGTATTACATGTTTTAAAAGTTTAGTGACTAAAATTCAAATGCCTTAAAAGTTCAGATACTATTTATCTACTTTACTCAAAAAAATAATTTAGTTGTTTAATGTCTAAACCTATTAAAGGTTCAATTAATGATGATTATATAACTTAATTTGTTTTAAGAATATTTTAAAAACTTTTACAAGAAATTATTGGTATTATAATTTTTATATTCTTTTAATAAATTTATCAAAAAAATTTATAACTTTTATGATTTTTGATAAATTTATAATTTTTTATATATATAATTTAAATTTATTGTTAAAAATCGATCTATTCATTTTTAAAGTTGATAAAAACTTAAGGAAATATATTAAATTATTAATAAATTTTTTAGATATTTAAATTATAAAAAATTAACTTAATCTAAACTAAAGGAAATATTTTAAATTATTTATATAAAATAATTTAAGAAAATTGAATAATCCAATTCATTTCATCTTAAATTCGAAATTTATGTTGATTCTTTTTTTTTTCTCTTGGTTTCAAGACTTTGTATTGAGTAATTCGAATCGATCCGCGTCACGTACCTAGTTTTGGTGGGTGAGTATTCTAGTAGGGATTTTCTGCATATACAAAAACTCGAAATCGAAACTTTACTTAAGTGATATCAAATTATTTACCGCTTGAACAAACTTATATCGATTCTAATCCCATATAATTTTGCTTAGGTTGTGTAAAATGAATCTTTTATAATAGAGGATATTATATATCTTTCCAGCTTCAGTTACACAAAATCCCAAAATTACGAAAATCTTGCCACAGTGCCACTATTCCCTGAAATCCCTCCAAAACTTTTCATTTTCTCTCCCTCTCTGCCTAATCTGCCTCAAGAAAATGGGAGCTTATTGCAATGAAAATCCCTCTTTCTCCTCGGCTTGTAACTCGTCTCCTTCGCACGATCGCAGGCTTTCCAAAAACGTCCATGACAACGTTCACGGCAACATTTACCTCGATCCTGTATTTCATTTCCTCTCTATTTTTTGTTTTTTATGTTGATTTGGTGAATTGAATGTTATGCGAGTAGAAAAAGTTCACGAGAAATGTTTAGTTTAATACTATTTAACTAATTGGAGTGTGATTCTGTTCACTGTTTCGTCTTGGCAAATCAATTTTCTTATTCAATCTGAATATTTTATGTTTGGCCGCAGCTTTCGTTGAAGTTCATTGATACGGAGCAGTTTCAAAGGCATGTCAACTTTTATTTCATTAGTACTTTTGCTTCATTTTCATTTCAAATATCATTTATCGATTATTATTGTTTTTATGATAGAGGCTTCGCGAGTTGAAACAACTCGGTAAAGTTCTGTTCCCTCCCGCCCCTCTGTTAGAATGGACGTTTTATTTATTTATTTATTTTATTTGAGATGTCAATGTATTTTTATCTTTCTCACGTGGAAAAGTAGGGATATATGATTTGGATATGAAATTTGCGCTTTCATTTTCCATGGCTTTTTCATATTTTTTAATGATGAATACATCACATTCTTCATAGAAGGATAAACCAACAACTGATGGTTCCCATTTTTCATGCCGAAGAAATATTGGTTTGCTGTAGAATTGATTTTTGAGTTGTTTTTTTTTCTCCATTTGCTTGTTGTTTATCTGATGAAATGGATCAGCGGTCAGTATTATATCTTTATGCATAGGATTTTGGTTTGATTACTTGTATTAGAGTTAATATTACACCATATCAAAGCTTTGGTGTTGATTTTTACCAAAACTTTGTCCAAACTTTTAAAGTATTTAGTTTTCAATAATTCACCTAGCTCACTACTATGTTTACTCAGATTCTTCCTTTTAACTAAATTATTCACGTCCAACACTTGTCTCTTCCACTTTACTCCTATCCAATACTAACCTTTGAGTCTGGGTAGCATAGCGTACATGACAGGCTGTAATTTCCGTATGTGACTAACTTTTAACTTGTTTTCAGGAATGACGCACCTGGTTTATCCAGGGGGTGTATTGGCTGGCTGGTGAAGCTATCCAAAAGCTCAAAACATATCAGGTATAGAACCTTTTCTTATGTGTTTTGATCCTACTCCATTCTCTCTCTCTCTCTCTATATATATATATATATATATTCTAAGCTAACCATTTGTGTAGGGTTTAGAGCTTGGTATTGATCCATTTGATGTTCAATCAGTGAAAATTGCTGGTAACTATTTGTGCTACCAAAAGTTCTATTCATTTTTACTTCAGTTGGTTCATTTATGGATTTTGTTCTCGCAATTGCAGGTCTTCTACATGTAGGCCATGGACCGTTTAGTCACTTGTTTGAGTCTGAGTTTCTCCCCAAAGTTCTTAAAGGCTTCAATGGTATAGGTTAAATAATAGAGAAAATAACTTCAGTGACCGAAAATGCTTTATAATATATGATTTTAACCAAATTTTTTGGATTTGCGAAAATGACCAACAAATTCGCAACGCGAACTCCAATTTCGCAACACAGGTTCCAAATTCGCAACTCGAATAGGTAAATCACAACTATAATATGTAAATCGCAACGCGAATTTGTAAATCGCAACGTGAATTTGTAAATCGCAACACAGAAGTCAAATTCGCAACACATAATTTAAAATTCGCAACGCGATTTTCTAATTCGCGACACTAATTCATATATTCAAAAAAAGTTGATTAAAATCGTATATTATAAGGCATTTTCGGTCACTGAAGTTATTTTCTCTAAATAATATTATAGGATTCATATATTCCCTATTTCTACTATTTTTAGTTCTAATCTTAAAAAAGTGATCAACCAGTGATCTCATGTGTATCACTCTAATGTGTTTTGCTTTAAATGATATTTACATATTTAATCAGTGCATCACTTCTCATATTCTTTTGCGTTATGTTTGGGTTTGTTTGTAAAATTTATGTTTTTCATCCATTTAATGTCATCTCATATGTACTTTTTAGGACTCATAAGCAAATGTTGTTGAAAAGTAAGTGGCCATCATGTGGCCAACTTGTTGAAATTAATGGCCATACTTTAGGTAGTTGAAAGTTGACAACAATAATGGTTCATAGCTGGCACCAATAATGGTTGAAAAGTGACATGAGAAAATTGCATATTTAGTCCTTGTACTTTAGTGTATTTACAAGATTAGTCCTTAAGCTTCAACTATAAATACCCTAACCCATTTAGTTTCAAAATCATCTCAAATCATTCTGGTTTTCTCTCAATACTAGAGAATTTAGAGAGTTTTTTTTAGAGTTGTTTTTTCATTTTTTATCAAGAGAGAATTGTTATTGTTTCTCCTTGTTAGATAGAGAGAAGTAGTAATTCCTATTTTCTCATAATTAAATTCTTATACCGTTGTCTGTGTTTTTTACCCTATATTATTTAGGGGTTTTCCACATAAAATTTGTGTCTTATTTACCTTCATCTTTATTTTCTCAAATTATCAGTTGTGATTTTGGTCTATCCGATAGTCGTATTCCGCAACAATTGGTATCAGAGTCAGATTAGAGTGTGTAATATCTACTTATTGTCTTTGTGGTTGCCACCAAAAGGTGGATCCTCCAACATAAGAAAGTAAGAAGGTATTACCTATTATTTGAAGGTTTCATAGAACTACTCACGATAGTAATATAGTGAGAGCTATCCGTATTAGAAGCTATCACAACGAAATTTGATATTGAAAAGTCCAATGGGAGAAATTTCTTAGTGTGGAAATTAAAGATGAAGGACATCCTGAGGAAAGACGGTTTTCTAGCAGCTATCAGTAAAATGCCGATAGATTTCACAGATGACAACAAATAGATCGAAATGGACGGGAATGCTATGAAAAACTTTCATCTAACAATAGCAGATGAAGTATTATCAAACATCGAGGAGAAGAAGACAGCTAAGGAGATATGAGATCATCTCATCAAACTGTACGAGGCTATATCGTTGCACAATAAAATTTTCCTTAAGAGGAAATTATACACTCTCCGTATGCCAGAATCTACTTTAGTGACGGAGCACTTAAACACACTGAAGACTTTATTTTTTCAGCTTACATCCTTAATCTGTAAAATAAGAGAACAAGAACGTGTTGAACTTCTACTTCAAAGTCTACCGGATTCGTACGATCAACTCATCATCAACTTGACAAACAGTAATGTCACATGTCTAGTCTTCGATGATGTTGCAACTGTTGTTCTACAAGAAGAAAATCGGCGCAAGAACAAGGAAGACAGACAAGTAAACCTGCAACAAGCAGAAGCGTTGACAACGATGAGAGAGAGATCAACAGAACGTGACCAAAGCAGCAGTCACAAACATGGTAGATCAAAGTTGAGAAGCAAGAAGAATTTAAAGTGCTACAACTGTGGAAAGAAGGGTCACTTGAAGAAGGATTGTTGACGTTTAAATAAAAACTCCAATCCACAAGGCAATACCACAAACACTTAAGATGATAGAGATGCTCTATGTTGTGAAGTGTCAACCATCGTGGAAGGTAGAAAAAGATTTGCAGATATATGGCTTATTGATTCAGGAGCAACATATCACATAACCTAAATAAGAAAAGAGAAAATAACCTCAGTGACCAAAAATCCCATATAATATACGATTTTAACCAACTTTTTCCGGATTTGCCAAAATGACCAACAAAATCGCAATGTGATCGCTAATTCGCAACGCGATCTCCATTATCGCAAATTCGCGTTGCATTTTCGCAATGCGATAGTTGAAAATCGCGTTGCGATGGTCTACAGTATCGTTGCGATTTTCTCTATTCGCAATGCGAATAAGTAAATCGCAACGCGAATTGGGAAAATCGCAATGCGATACTGACTATCGCAATGCGATAATAAAAAATCGCAACGAGATACTTACTTTCGCAACGCGATACTGACTTTCGCAACGCGATAATACATAATCGCAATGCGATTTTCAAAGCGCCATTAGTATCCTGGCCAAGTATTTTATTTTTAAATTCCAAACATGAATATAAATATATTGGAACACTGAACTGTCCACAGTATATCCCGTAATCGCAACTCATAACCTAAAACCTAAAATCACAACTCAATCCCATCTCCATCTCTCACTCTCTCACCCATCTCCAACGAAATCCGTCCCCATCTCCGGCGAAATTCGTCCCCATCTCCGGCGAAATCCGTCTATCTAAATCTCTCAGAGCCACCCTCACAATCAGAAATGGAAAATCAACCAAATCAACCAACGAGGGTTAGTTTTTTTAATTATTTTCTTTTTGAAATTTTTGCATTATTATTAGGTTTTACATATTGAAATTGATGATAGGTTTACTGGTAATTTCAATAATAGATTAACCATTTCACTTAGATTGCTTATTAAATCAACCAAGAATCGCAACGCGATTTTAGTTTCGCGTTGCGATTCTCTCGTTGCGATAGTCATTTTCGTGTTGCGATTTTCATTTTCAGAAACTATTCTTCTTCTGCAAATTGAACCTTGAATGAATTGCATTACTTCAACCAAAAAACAAAGACAAATACGAAATTCACAGTGTTGCATATTTAAGTTTGAAGAATAAACTACTACTATTTATGTTTATTATTGTTTTTGGTATATCTTCACAGTGTAGTTTTTGGTATATCTAATTTAGTATGTTTATTGTTTTTGTAGAACTTTTATTCGGCTCAATTGACCTTGAGAAATAAAGTCAGCCTGGCCAAAACAATTGCGTCGAAGCTTTCACCTGCACAAAGAAAAATGTTTGAGGATACATGCTTCGGGCCATGGCTGAAAGTACAACATCCCGGTGGAGATGCGATGTTGACACACCTGTTTCTTCAAACCATGACTAGAGATCTACCAGAGACTATACAACGTCGTGATGAAGAGATATGGTTTGATTTTCCACCGGCGTATACGTGTTTTGGGCGGGAGGAGTTTTGCTTAATCACGGTCTACGCTTCGGACACGATGATGTAGGTCGGTACACTAGACACATTACCCGCCCATCATGGCTATCCCGGGTTTTTCCTGAGCTGGAGAGGACGAGTCTACACGTAGAAGACCTGACAAGATTTTTGAATAATAAAGATGGTTTTACTCGGATGGATGACGTCGACGTTGTCCGAGTATGCCTTCTAATTCTTTTGCATGCCGGCTTTTTAGGCAGAGAGGCCAGACAACCTATTCCAAATGATCTAATCAAATTGGTAGAAGACCTAAATGCGTGGAACCTGTTTCCATGGGGCTCGTATTTATGGAAAGCTACATGGAATAAGTTATCGTCTGCCTTGGATGATCGAAAAAGTTTGCATGGCGATGGTTCCAAATACACTTTGACAGGCTTTATTTGGGCCTTTAAGGTAAGAATTTTTATATAATGTTTCCAAAATTATAAGTAATTATTTAACAATTACTAATGTTTGTTATTATATTGTTTGTAGATTTGGATATTTGAGGCCTTTCACGCCATGAAGACATATGCAATAAAAACTTCAAATAATATTCCCAGGGCTATTTCCTGAAAGAGGAAACGAACCTTGCAATGGGAAGATTTACTACGGTATACGACAATAAATAATGTAAGTTAACATAAATACTACCATATGTTTATAAACAAGTTATTACTAGTACACATTTAACTTTGTTTAAGCTTTTATATTGTTAGGAGGCCAACACTCCTCTACAGAGGCTGACACCCACGGAAGCTGAGCTTGCCACTGATTGGTGGCAAGCTAGTAAGCGTTTTTTTGATGGAACGGTTGATGAGCAGCCTCCACTTCGGGAGCCATCACCTCGCCCAGAGCTATCACCTCACCTAGAGCCATCATCTGATCGACCCGGCTATACACCTCCACAACGACAGCCATCACCTATTCTTTCACATCATCGAGCCTCTTCTCCACCATCACTGCAAGATAGGCGACCGGCAAAGATGTCACGACGTTTATCTCCCTGTTCTCCACCTCCACCTCAACGGGATGAGTTAGGGGAGTTACGTGATGAGGTCAATGCCTTGCGTGAGGAGGTCGGTACTTTATGCAAAGACGATGGTGCATGGCGTGTTGAGGTGTCTACATTACGCGGTGAGGTAGCCGCTCTACGTGAGATGGTAGCATCGTTGCAGAATGAGGTTCATACTCTACGCAACGAGGTAAGTTTAAGATTTTTCATACTCGTAATTCATTCGGTTGCTGCCAATCTGTTTTTGTTAGTATTTGTTTTTGGTTTTGTTTTTGTCTTTTGGTTGAAGTAATGCAATCCATTCAAGTTTCAATTTGCAGAAGAAGAATAGTTTACTTTCGCAACGCGGAAATGGCTATCGCAACGCGGAAATGGCTATCGCAATGCGAAATGAAAATCGCAACGACAAAATCGCAACGCGAAATGAAATCGCAACGACAAAATCGCAACGCGAAATGAAAATCGTTTATATATGTTTCGCGTTGCGATTTTAAGTTTCGTGTTGCGAAAGTAAACTATTCTTCTTCTGGAATGTTTATATATGGTGTCATTTTAAATGTTTATATAAGTGCTTACTTCTGGAATGTTATCTGAGCATTTTGTGAACTATGATAGAATAATGATTTGGGTGAATACAATGCTAGTTTGAAACATATTTGTCTTTGTTTAATATCATGTCTGTTTATTTACTGATTTATGTATTAATTTTTTTTAGCGGCACGATAAGGTGGATGCTTTACGTCGGGTTTTCCTTGCACGACGGAGTTCACGCATCAGACGGCGTGGACGTGCTATTACGTCTCCGTTCACCCCAATGGTGCGAAGACTCCGCAAGAAGAAGCCCGACTCACCGGTCATCCCTCAAGAGTCCCCTCCAATCGTTCAAGAGGCCCCTATTCTCCCTCAAGATTCCCCCCCACCGTTCAAGAGGCCACTTTCATCGTTGAAGAGGTCCCTCCCACCATTCCAGAGCCCGATTCACATGGGGTAATATATCGAAGTATTGAGAAACCCCCACCGGTTCCGGACATGATGGATGAGAGTTGGCTCTCGTATGAGTTACCGGCTAGTACCCTTCCGGTATCTGAAGTGGAGAGGAGACAACTACCGGAAACAATTGTGGATAATACCCTTTGGGCTAAGACCGCAGTTGATTTTTATCTACATGAGCGGAGCCAAGGGTGTTACACTGACATCAGCAAACTCAACGATGAAATGTTTTTGTTGCTTGATCGGTCTTGGTGGGTGTGCTATTAGGGGTTGAAGACAGTGGCTATTTGGATGGGGAGGTAAGACTATATTTGTCTTATATATGATTTTGATTAATTTGTTTAAAAATTAATGTAATTCACTAATATATATATTTTTTTGTAAAACAGCATATCGATGCATGGGTGTTACGTCTACTAATAATAAGGAAGCTTAGGAAAAATAAAAAAAAAAATTCGCTATATACAATAATGCCGACGGCTTTTCACGCAGTTCACTTGAAGAATCAACGAGATGAATCATTTTTGTTGGGAAATGAATAAGCTAAACTTTATCCTGCATGGTGGGAGGTCGATACGGTTAGTGTTTATTTTTTAAATTTTTTAAAGGTGTTAATAAATAATAAGTGCGCAAATAAATGAATTATTACTTATGATCGCAGGTGTTTATCCCTGTTTTGGAACGTCGTCACTGGCTTCTCGTCCAACTTCAGCTCCCATCCCTGAAGATAATAGTGTATGACAGCATGATCAATTACATATCACTGTCTGATTTGAGAGATATTTTCAAGGGATGGAGCTCTCATTTGGCTAAATTCTTGGATGGGATTAAGTATTGGAGTCATTCTGGACACAAGAAGCCAAAGAAGTTCAATGTCACAGTTGTCAGAGACGAGACCGCGCCACAGCAATCGCCGGGAGCCAGAGGGGATTGTGGTCCTCTCGTATGCCTTTGCTTGGCGCGTTTGACGACGGGAAGCACAAAGTTTTTACCTCCCACCGATAGAGATAGAGCTGCAGTAGGCTTGTGGTTTCGGCATTATGGCTAGAGTAATATATTCGAGACGCTGCCTACCTGCATCCGCGTTATGAAAGTGTCCATTGTTAATTGGTAAGTCAAATGCAAGTTTTGTTAACATATACTCCTTTTGGTTTGAAAATGTTTGGTTAAGTACCTAGAATTCAATAATTTGCTGTTTGTAGGTTTTAGATGTGTAGGAAGTCTTGTTTGAGCAAATGTTTGGTTTCTGCAGGTTAATCCTTAAGTGAGCTGCGTGAAATGGATGTACGGGTTCACAAAGTTGTTGATTCTTGATTCAATAATTGATGAAGAAATAAGAATTATTATTATTTTTTGATTGTTTAATTGATTTGTAAAAAGATGATTTGTAAATGTTGATTTGTTTAATTGATGTGTACATAATTTGTGTTGAAATGTAATAGTTGATTTGTTGATTTTCAATCTGCTTTATGTTGAAGGCAAAACAGACTATCGCAACGCGAAATGGCTATCGCAACGAGAAAATCGCAATGCGAAATGAAATCGCATTGCGATTTTCTCGTTGCGATCACCATTTTCGCATTGCGATAGTCAAATGAATGTCTAATAAGTGATGACAACTGAACAGATCATAGCAATGTTCAAACTCAAGTTACTAATACATGCCTAACTGAAAATGTTAAAAGTGCACACATAAAATACATAATGCAAGTTTTGTTAACATATATACTCCTTTTGGTTTGAAAATGTTTGGTTAAGTACCTAGAATTCAATAATAATTGTTAAAAGTTTATGCATGTTAATCTTCGTTGCCTTTTTCATTTCGCATTGCGATTCTATCGTTGCGATTTGCAGTTCGCATTGCGATGGTCAAATGATTGCCTTTCACAACGCGATTCTGACTTTCGCAACGAGATAATACAGAATCGCAATGCGAGTTTCAAAGTTCGCAACAGGTTTTAGTTTCGCAAGCCAAATTTTTTGTGTATGTATATATACGTAGCAGCAACAACTCATAACCTAAATCCCTAAATCGCAACTCATTTCATCTCCATCTATCACTCTCTCCGGCGACATCCGTTCCAATATCCAACGACATCCTTCCCCATCCGGCAACAGGTCTTAGTTTCGTATCTCGTTTGTTTAGTTACAACCATGAAATCATCTAATGTTGATCATGTTTGGATAGATTTGTGTTTTGGAGGGTCATGGGAGAATGTTCATGGTGTTTTACAATATATGCCTTTACCCATGAATCTTTAACTAAAACTGTCATTAAAGAAGTTAACTTATGAAACCCTAATGTTACGTGTTTCAAAAAAAATTGAATTTAGAGCCCCTAAGTGGATTTAGGCTATCTTATCAGAGAAATGGTAAAGTTTATTTGTTAACCGACAATGAAGATGTTGAACGATCATGCTTACATTAATGTTTCAAGTGATGATGTTACATTGTATGTTGTTGAACCTAGAAGTAGTATTGTTGGGTCAGTAGCGGGTAGTAATCAACTAAGTGGGTCTCAAAACCCACAGCCTTTCTCTAATCCAAATCCAAATCAACTTTCAGCACCAAATTCCGGTTTTCGTATTGACCAATTAGACGATGATGAGCCAAGAGAAAAAATTGTGAGTACTAGTCAGTATTCGAAATTGATCTGGTCAATACCGGACTTTGATATTGGTCAATACACGAATTTTGATGATGTTTCAGAAGAAGAAACAGACCCTGCGTGTAATGATTTTGATATTGGTCAATACCCGAATTTGATGATGAAACACCCGTTGTCGAGGAAGATGTTGTTGATGATAATGAGGAGGAAGTTACGACTGTGAATGAACATGTTGAACATCCATTCTGTAATTCATATAATCCTGAAGAAGAAAAAGAAGAAGAAAAAGTCCCCGAAGAAAAGAAAATGCCACGGGAGTATAACTGGAATATGTCAGAATTACTTCAGTTACCGGAAGAGAGTTGGCAAAGAAAGCAGTTGATTGTTACACAAAAGTTATTCGTATCAAGAAAGATGATTTTTTTGATACAAAGGAAGACTTGAAGATAGCTTTGTATACGAAATGTGTGGAAGATGGCTATCAACTAAAAGTTAACAAATCAAGCAAAGATCGTTTCGAAACAAGGTGTACGATTGACAAAAACTGTACGTGGCGTATGATTGCAAGAGGATAAAAGATTGCGCAATGTTTCAAGTTAGGACCTTTATTGATAAACATGTTCAAGAACCCACGTTTTTCCTCACCATAGACAGGCAAACAAAAAAGTGTTGGGTGGTTTTCTGGCTGAGTTAATGTTTTTGAATGGCAGGGTATATCGGGGACATGAAATTATGACTGACATGAATGCTCGGTTCAAGATTAGTATATCATATTCTCAAGCTTGGAGAGCCAAATGTTATGCCTTGGAATTGTTGAGGGGGTCGCCAGAAGCATCGTTTGCCCAACTGCCGGCTTATTGTCATAATTTAAAGCTGAAAAATCCTGGGTCGGTAATCATATCAAAACAGATAGAGATGGACGCTTTGAGTTGCTGTTATCGCCATTAGTGTTGCGGTTAGTAAATCAATATAATTCTGTTGACTCATTTCTGTTAGTTACATGCATTTAAAATTTAAATGATTATTTCTTGTGTATATTATTTTGTAGATTCTCGTTATTACTTGCATGCGCCCAGTTATTATAGTTGACGGAGCACATTGAAAGGGTCGATACCTTGGAGTAAACTTATTAGCAGTAGCCATGGATGCTAACAATGGGATATTGCCAATAGCTTACGGGGTTGGCAAATCTGAAACCTCTGATTCATGGACATGGTTATGGGGCATCTTAGGGATTGCATAGGTCCTATTAGCAATCTGACAATCATATCCGATAGGGCAAACTCAATTGACAACGCTGTTAGAAGGTGTTTCCCAGATGCTTTCATGGACTTTGTGGTGTTCATTTGTATAGAAATCTAAAATCAAGGTCTGCTGGTATAAAAAAGCACAATGGACATACTGGAAGGCTGTAAAGGCTTATCGGGAAGTGGATTTCAATAAGCATATAAACTTTTAAGACGTGTTTTGCCTCAGTGTGCTCAAACACTAGAAGATGTCGGGTTTGAAAGATGGTCAAGAGTACATCAACTTGGAGCAAGATATGGTTTCATGACGTCTAATAGTACAGAATCAATTAACGCTCTAAGTCGTCATTCCCGGAAATTACCCATTACTATGTTAATGGAGTTTTCGAGCCTCTATTCAACAGTGGTACTACAAGAAAAGAAACCATGCAGGTATTATTTCTTTGAATTTACAGGAACATTGGGATATTTTACTAAGTATTATTTATTTAAATTTACAGGAACATTGGAACATCGTGTTACACCATGGACTGAAAAAAGATAACGAAACGTGTTGTGAAGTCAACGTCATGGAGAGTTGAACCATGTTCAAACACTTTGTTTGAAGTACTGGATAATAACTTAAATGGGCTTGTCGATCTAAATGCAAGGACATGTAGTTGTATGAAATGGCAAACATCTGGTTATCCATGTGGCCATGTTATAAAAGTTGCTCTTCATCTAAACCAAGATGATTCAAGCACATACGCTATGGATTGCTACACTACAGAAGTATATCGACAGACTTATGCGAGATTGTCTACCCTATTTCACATCCTTCTGAGTGGGACATACCAGATGACTTACAAACAGTTTTGCCACCAACCATGGACAGAAGGCTACCTGGCCGACCAAAAAGTCACGATCGTATACGTCTAAGGGTGAAGAGAAGAAGAGATCGACATGTAGTCGGTGCAAGGAAAGTGGTCATACAAGGTTGACATGTGGATCCAGTGCCATCACAATCATCTTTTCCTCTACCAAATATGGATCATCATCAAAATCCAAAGCTCATATGGTGTCAAGAAAAAGGCAATCAAAATCGCAATCATCTTTAAATCCCAATCACAACTGGCTTCACCTTTTGGGGTCTGTTAACTTAGGTGATTTTTAAATGCAAACGTTGTTTATGTAGATTTATGTGTGAACTTTTAACATTTTCAGTTAGGCATGTATTAGTAACTTGAGTTTGAAAATTGCTATGATCTGTTCCAGTTGTTATCACTTAATAGGCAATCTCTTAATGTCCATCGCATCGCGGAAATTACTATCGCAATGCGAAATGAAAATCGCAACGAGAGAATCGCAATGCGAAATGAAAATCGCAACGAGGGAATCGCAATGCGAAATGAAAATCGCAACGCGAATTTAATTTCGCGTTGCGATTCTCGTTGCGATTTCATTTCGCATTGCGATAGTACTTTTTGCCTTCAACATAATGCATTGAAATCAACAAATCAACCATTACATTTCAATCAATTAAACAAGCACAAATAAGAATTATGTTAACATCAATTAAACAAATCAACTTTACAAATCACCTTTTACAAATCAATTAAACAATCAAAAATAAGCAATAATTATTAGAGAAAATAACACTTCTACTATTGAATCACTTTTGCAGCCATACATCATTTTCACGCAGCTCACTTCTGAGATTAACCTGCATAAACCAAACATTTGCTCAAACAACACTTTCTACACATCTAAAACCTACAAACAGCAAATTATGAATTCTAGGTACTTAACCAAACATTTTCAAACCACAAGCCTATAAACATACCAATTGTTATGGACATTTTATAACGCGGATGCAGGTAGGCAGCGCTCGTATATCGATCTAGCCATATAATGTCGAAACCACAAGCCTACTGCAGCTCTATCTATATCGGGGGGAGGTAGATACTTTATACTTCCTTGTGATCAAACGGTCCAACGCCAAGCATATGAGAGGACCACACAATCTGGGTCCTTTCATTGTTGTGGTGCGGTCTCGTCTCTGCTAACTGTAATATTGAGCTTCTTTGGCTTCTTGTTTCCAGAACGAGTCCAATAATTTATCGCATCCAAGTATTTAGCCAAATAAGAGCTCCATCCCTTAATAATATCTCTTAAATCAGCCAATGATATGTAATTTATCATGCTGTCATACTATTGCCTTAAGGGATGGGATCTGAAGCTCGACGAGAAGCCAATGGTTACGTTCCAAAACAGGGATAAACACCTGCAATCATAAGTAATAATTCATTCATTTGCGCACTATTTATGAATACCTTTAAACTCAATCTAAAATAAACACTAACCTTATCGACCTCCCACCATGCAGGATAAAGTTTAGCTTGTCCATTGCCCAACGCAAATGATTCATCTCGTTGATTCTTCAAGTGAACTGCGTTAAAAGCCATCGGCATTATTGTATACCGTATTTCTTTTATTTTCCTTAAGTTTCCTAATTATTAGTAGACGTGACACCCACGCATCGATATGCTGTTTTACAAAAAAATACATATTAGTGACATTAATTTTTAAACAAATTAATCAAATGAAAATATAAGAAAAATATAAGACTTACCCCTCCATCGAAATAGCCATGTCTTCGACCCCTAATAATACGCCCCACCAAGACCGATCAAGCAACAAATAGATATCATCAT
The DNA here is from genome assembly GCF_006381635.1 of Hibiscus syriacus. Taxonomy (NCBI): domain Eukaryota; kingdom Viridiplantae; phylum Streptophyta; class Magnoliopsida; order Malvales; family Malvaceae; genus Hibiscus; species Hibiscus syriacus. The sequence goes on from NW_024063472.1 coordinate 432,083, forward strand.
TGAGCTTGCATATGTCAGTGAAACACCCCTGGCTTCGCTCGTGTAGATAAAAATCAACTGCGGTCTTAGCCCAAAGGGTGTTATCCAGAATTGTGTCGGTAGTGTTTCCTCCTCTTCAGATACCGGTATGGTACTGGCCGGTAACTCATACGAAAGCCAACTTGAATCCATCATGTCCGGCACGTCAGAGGGTTTCTCAAGAATCCTACATATGACGCCATGTGAATCGGGCTCTTGAATGGTGGGAGGGACCTCTTCAACGATGACAGTGGCCTCTTGAACGGTGGGAGGGGACTCTCGAGGAATGATAGGGGCCTCTTCAACGATAGGAGTGGACTCTTGAGGGATGATAGGCGAGTCGGGCTTCTTCTTGCGGTGTCTTCGCACTATTGGGGTATACGGAGACTTAATAGCACGTGCACGCCGTCTGATGCGTGAACTCTGTCGTGCAAGAAAAACCCGACGTAAAGCATCCACCTTATCGGTCCGCTAAATAAAAATACAAATATCAGTAAATAAACAGACATGATATTTAAACAGTGAAAACAAAGATAAATATATTCAAACTTTCAACCAAAAGACAAAACAAAGAAATACTAACTTCACAGTGTTAAAGTAAAAAGTTTAGCAGTTTTGGCAGCAACCGAATAAATTTACCAAGCAATCTAAGTGAAATGGTTAATTTAAGTGAAATTACGAGTAAATTTATCATCAAGTTAAATATGGAAATCTTAAACTTACTCGTTGCGTAGAGTATGAACCTCATTCTGCAACGATACTACCATCTCACGTAGAGCGGCAACTCACCACGTAAAGTAGACACTCCACACGCCATGCACCATCGTTATCGCGTAGAGTACCGATCTCCTCACGCAAGGCATTGACTCATCACGTAACTAACTGACTCATCCCGTGGAGGTGGAGAACAGGAAGATAGAAGTCGTGGCATCTTTGTCGGTCGCCTATCATGAGGTGATGGTGGAGAAGAGACTCGATGATGTGACGGGATAGGTGATGGCTCTCGTTGTAGAGGTGTATAGGGTCGTCAGGTGATCTGACATGGCTCGGAGGAAGTGGAGGCTGCTCATCATTCGTGCCATCAAAAAAACGCTGACTAGCTTGCCCAATCAGTGGCAAGCTCAGCCTCCGTGGGTGTCAGTCTCATTAATGGAGTGTTGGCCTCCTAATAATATAAAAACTAAAACAAAGTTAAACGTCTACTATTAATAACTTGTTTATATGATAGTATTTGTGTTAACTTACATTATTTATTGTCGCATATGGTATTAAGTCTTCCCAATCCAACATACGTTTCCTCTTCCAGGAAATAGCCTAGGAATATCATCTGAGGATTTTAATGATATGTCCGCATGCTGGGGAAAGCCTCGAATATCCAAATCTACAACAATATAATAACAAACATTAGTAATTGTTAAATAATTAATTATAATTTGAAAACATTATATAGAAATTCTTACCTTAAAGGCCCAAACAAAGCCTGACAAAGTATTTCGACCCATCGCCCCGCAAACTTTTGCGGTCATCAAAGGCAGACGACAACTTAGTCCAGTTAGCTTTCCATATACGAACCCCACGGAAACAGATTCCATGCATTTAGGTCCTCTACCAATAATATTAGCTCCTGAGGAATAGGTTGTCTGGCCTCTCTGCCTAGAAAGCCGGCATAAAAGTAGTAGAAGGCATACTCGGACAACATCGACGTCATTCATCCGAGTAAAACCATCTTTCTTATTAAACAATTCTTCATGTCGTCGACGTGTAAGCGGTCTCTCTCATCAGGAAAAACCCTGGATAACCATGATGGGGGGTGATATGACGAGTGTACCGGCCTACATCATCGTGTCCGAATCGTAGACCAGTGATAAGCAGAACTCCTTCCGCCCAAAACAAGTATACGCCGGTGGAAAATGAAACCATATCTCTTCCTCACCACGTTGTACTATCAGGTAGATCGCTAGTCATGGTCTGAAGCCACAAATGGGTCAAACTAGCATCTCCACCCGGATGCTGTACTCTCAGCCATGGCCCGAAGCAGGTTTCTTCAACAATTTCTTTGTGCAGGTGAAAGCTTCGAAGCAATTGTAGTGGCTAGGCTAACTTTATTCCTTAATGTCAATGAAGCCGAAAAAAATTTCTACAAAAAAACAATAAACATACCAAGTTAGATATACCAAAAATTACACTGTCATATATACCAAAAACAAAACAATAAACATAAATAGTAGTTTATTCTTGAAACTAAAATTTGCAACACTGTTTCTGTCTTTTGGTTGAAATGAAAATCGCAACGAGATAATGAGAATCGCAATGCGAAATGAAAATCGCAACGCGAAATGAAAATCGCAATGCGAAATGAAAATCGCAATGTGATTTTGGTTTCGCGTTGTGATTTTTATTTCGCGTTGCGATTATCTCGTTGCGATAGTCATTTCCGCGTTGCGATTCTCATTCTCGAAACTATTCTTTTCTGCATTACTTCAACCAAAAGACAAAGCAAAGACAAATACTAACTTCACAGGCTAAACAGTTTAGCAGTATTGGCAGCAATCGAATGAATTTAATAAGAAATCTAAGTGAAATGGTAATCTATTATTGAAATTACCAGTAAACTTATCATCAATCTCAATATGAAAAAACCTAAAATAATGCAAAATTTTCAAAATAAAAATAAAAAAAACTAACCCTCGGAGGTTGATTTTCCATTTCTGAATGATTGTGAGGGATTTTTGACTGTGAATGGTTGTGAGGGATTTCGCCGGCGATGGGGACGGAAATCTTCGGAGATAGGGACGGATTTCGTCGTAGAGAGTGAGAGATGGAGATGGGACTGAGTGTTGTGTTTTTGAGTTTGAGGTTATGAGTTGCGATTACTGTGGACGGTTCATTTTCCGATTTATTAAGAAAAAATACGTGTTTGGAATTTGAAAAAAAAAATACGCGTTAATACGAATGGCGCTAAGTAAATCGCGTTGCGAAAGTCAGTATCGCGTTGCGAAAGTAAGTATCTCGTTGCGATTTTTTATTATCACATTGCGATAGTCAGTATCGCATTGCGATTTTCCCAATTCGCGTTGCGATTTACTTATTCGCATTGCGAATTTCCCAATTCGCGTTGCGATTTACTTATTCGCATTGCGAATTGGTAAAATCGCAACGATACTGTAGACCATCGCAATGCCATTTTCAACTATCGCATTGCGAAAATGCAACGCGAATTTGCGATAATGGAGATCGCGTTGCGAATTAGCGATCGCATTGCGATTTTGTTGGTCATTTTGGCAAATCCGGAAAAAGTTGGTTAAAATCGTATATTATATGGGATTTTTGGTCACTGATGTTATTTTCTCATAAGAAAATGATTCTATCATTATGAACCTATCTCAAGAGAATTTGTGTATAGTTACAATGATCATGCCTTAGAGATCGTTGGCGTGGGAACCATCAAATTGAAGATGTATGATGGAACAATTAAAGTTGTTCGAGATGTGCGGCACGTAAAAGGCCTGAAGAAAAATTTATTATCATACGGATTGTTGAATAATAATGCAAGCAAGATTGAAACACAGAAATGAATCATAAAAGTGTTTCGTGGAGCGCTTGTGGTGATGAAAGGCGAAAAGATAGCAACAAACTTATACATGCTAAAGGGAAAGACTTTGTTAGAAGCAGAAGCCTCTGTTGTCTCATATAGTTCAGATTCTGTAATGATTATGTCTTAGAGATCGTTGGCGTGAGAACCATCAAATTGAAGATGTATGATGGAACAATTAAAGTTGTTCGAGATGTGGCATGTTAAAGGCCTGAAAAAAAATTATTATCATACGAAATGTTGGATAATAATGCAAGCAAGATTGAAACACGGAAAGGAATCATGAAGGTGTTCCGTGGAGCGCTTGTGGTGATGAAAGGTGAAAAGATAACAACAAACTTGTACATACTGAAGGGAGAGATTTTGCTAGAAGCAGAAGCCTCTGTTGCCTCATGTAGTTCAGATTCTATAATGCTATGGCATCAGAAACTTGGACATATGTCAGAACAAGGAATGAAAGTACTTGTGGAGCAAAAGCTACTTTTAGGCTTAACAAATGTATCACTTACTTTATATGAGCATTGCATTTCAAGTAAGCAGCACCAGTTGAAATTCAACACACCAAAATCTCGAGGCAAAAGTGTTCTAGAATTGGTTGATTCTGACGTATGGAAAGCACCAGTTACATCCATAGGTGGAGCAAAATACTTTGTCTTATTTATTGATGACTACTCCAGGAGATGTTGGGTGTACCCTATTAATAAAAAGTCAAATGTGTTTTCAACTTTCAAAAATTTCAAAGCGCGGGTGGAACTTGATTCTGGAAATAAAATCAAGTATTTCAGAATATATAATAGAGGAGAATATGCAAGTAAAGAATTTGATGACTTTTGCAGGAAAGAATGCATCAAAAGACAGATCACGGTGGCAAATACTCCTCAACAAAATGGAGTGGCAGAGTGGATGAACATAACCTTGTTAGAAAGAACAAGAGTAATGTTGAGGGTTACAGACCTAGAAAAATCATTTTGGGCAGAAGTAGTCAATACCGCCTGTTATTTGGTAAATCGAGCTCCATCAGCTGCAATATAGCTGAAAACACCAATTGAGATGTGGACTGGTAAACCAGCTGATTATTCAAACCTCTATGTACTTGGAAGTATTGTGTACGTGATGTACAACTCCAAAGAAATTTCAAAGTTGGATCCAAAATCCAGGAAATACAAATTCTTAGGGTATGTTGATAGTGTAAAGGGGTATCGATTGTTGGATCCCACTTCCCGCAAAGTGATCATCAGCAGAGATGTTATCTTTGTAGAAGATAAACCAAAAAGAAAAGAAGACGATGATAGCGCTGAAAAAGTCAGAGACTACACAGATACATGTGGAAAAGGAGTTTGAACAAAGAGAATCTTCTGAAGCAGAACCAGCACATGATGAAGCAGAACTAGCACATGATGAACAAGAACCAGAGAGTTCTGAAGCTCTAACAACTCGTCAATCAGATCGTGTGAGAAGACGTCCCAATTGACACTCAGATTATGTTATAGAAGGAAATATTGCATACTGCCTTTTAACAGAAGACGATGAGCCATTAACATATCAGGAGGCAATAAACAGCTCAAATGCTTCACTGTGGATGATGGCGATACAAGAAGAAATCGAAGCCCTTCATAAAAATAATACATGAGACCTTGTGTCACTACCACAAGGAATGAATCCAATTGGTAACAAATGGGTCTTCAAAATCAAGCGAAATGGTGACGATTAAGTTGAGAGGTATCGTGCAAGACTGGTGGTTAAAGGATATGCTCAAAAAGAAGGTATTGATTTCAATGAAATATTTTCTCCTGTCGTTCGACTAACAACAGTTTGAGTAGTTTTGGCAACGTATGCTACATTGAACTTACATCTAGAGCAGCTAGATGTTAAAACAACTTTTCTTCATGGAAATCTTGAAGAGGTTTATATCCTCCAGCCTGAAGGTTTTGAAGAAGATGAAAAGAAGAACTTGGTTTACAGGTTGAATAAATCTCTGTACGGTCTAAAGCATGCGCTGAAGTGTTGGTATAAGAGATTTGATTCATTCATTATGTGCCTTGGATACAACAGACTTAACGCAAACCCTTTTGTTTTTCAAGAGGTTTGGTGATAACGATTTTGTTATTGCTATTGTGTGGATGACATGTTGGTTGCAGGACCCAACAAAGATCATATTGAAGAATTGAAGGCACAACTGGCTAGGAAATTTGAAATGAAGGACTTGGGAACAACAAACAAGATTCTAGAGATGCAAATTCACCGAGACAGAAGTAATATGAAGATTTGGCTTTCACAAAAGAATTACTTGAAGAAGATATTGTCACAATTCAACATGCAAGATTGTAAGCCAATTTATGCCTCTCTTTCTATTAACTTCAAATTATGCTCCAGTATGAGTCCTAGCAGTGAAGAAGAGAGGATGTAGATGTCTCGAGTGTCGTATCATCGGCAGTGAGAAGTTTAATTTTCTTTATGATATGCACAAGACCAGGCATTGCACAAGCAGTGAGAGTGGTTAGTCGGTACATGACGAATCCAGGCAAAGAACATTGGAATACAGTAAAGAGGATCCTGAGGTACATCAAAGGGACCTCAAATGTTGCATTATGTTACGGAGGATCAAACTTATTTATCAATGGGTATGTCAATTCTGACTATGCAAAGATTTGGATAAAAGCAAAACTATTACAAAATATGTGTTCAAAGTTGCTGGTGGAGTTGTAAGCTGGGTTTCAAAATTGCAGTCAGTTGTGGTTACATCCACAACAGAGGTAGAACATGTAGTAGCTACACAAGCCAGTAAAGAAGTAATTTGGTTGAAGATACTATTGGAGGAGCTTGGACACAATCAAGAGTATATCTTTGTTTTGTGACAGTCAAAGTGTCTTGTATCTAGCAAGGAATCCAACATTTCATTCAATGACAAATCATATACGAGTTCAGTACCATTTCATTCGTGAAAAGGTAGAAGAATGGACAGTAGATATGCAGAAGATTTACACCAAAGACAACATAGCAGATTTCATGACGAAGACGATCAACGCTGAAAATATACTTGGTGCCGATCTTCTTGTGCTGTTAGAGATATAAGCAACATGATGGTACAAGGTAGAAAGAATGGTGTGAAGATATGATTGTTTGAATCAAATCTTCAAGTGAGAGATTGTTGAAAAGTAAGTGGTCATCAAGTGGCCAACTTGTTGAAATTATTGGCCATACTTTAGGTGGTTGAAAGTTGGCAACCATAATGGTTTATAGTTGGCACCAATAATGGTTGAAAAGTGACATGAGAAAATTGCACATTTAGTTCTTGTAGTTTAGTGTATTTATAATATTAGTCCTTAAACTTTAACTATAAATACCCTAACCCATTTAGCTTCAAAACCATCTCAAATCATTATAGTTTTCTCCCAATACTAGAGAATTTAAAGAGTTTTTTTCTCATTTTTTTTATCAATAGAGAATTATTATTGTTTTCTGCTTGTTAGATCGAGAGTAGTTGTAATTCCTATTTTCATAGTGAAATTCTTCTACCGTTGCCCGTGGTTTTTACTCTATATTATTTAGGGGTTTTCCACATAAAATTTGTGTCTTCTTTAACTTCATCTTTATTTTCAAATTATCAGTTGCGATTTTGCTCTATCCGATAGTCGTATTCCGCAACAAATGTCAGCAAAGTTGATTGATACATGTTGATGTGCACCATATTGATGTTGAATCTGAGATGATTAAAAGTGTCAAGGTAAACTGTTATTTTCAGGAAAATTGCTAACATAGTGTTTCTTTCTTTTCTGGTTCTGTATGATTCTCTCTTTACTATGGCATTTCTATTGTCCTTACAATTATTAGTTTTATATGTAGAATCATTTGCTTTGGTGTTGATACACCCAAATAAACTCGGAGTGTATGAGGGAATTAGATGGAACTAAATCCTGTGGTTTGAACATTCAGCTATTCTTAACCATTTCTTTTTTTTTCCTTTTAATTTTCCATTTGACTTGCCTGACTCAAATTTATAGTTGAAATGTTGTAAAATGTGGACAGAAGGCTAATATAAAGCATATTTTTGCCAGTGAGTGGAATCAAACACTGGATGTTTATCTGTTTATTTCTTCCTCATTTCCTTTGAATTTCGGCTTGCAACTTTTCCGTTGTTTCTGACATTGCTTTGATTCTTGTATATTAAAGGTTGATTTGAGGCCTAATTAAACAGAACAAAGTTAGAACTCTGTATAGGGAAATGAGCTACAATTTTGATTTCCTGATCCCAGAATTGATGCTCGTCCATATTCTTTTATTTATTTTCCAGGAAATGATACTAGCTAGCTCAGAGTTTGCACTACCAAAGGTAAGTGTTCATTTCTAAGATCCAATTAATAGGCATATGTTGATACCTGAGTTTTTTAGCTCTAGTGTTAGGATAAAATGTGGATATTGTTTCTTTCTTTCCTTTATTATCAGTACAAATATTTTTTTGTGCTTATTTTGAAGAGTGTAAGGAGAAGCAGTTCTTATTATATTGTCGCAAATGGTCGGAACGGAACTGATGTGGATAAGTAAGTGCATTTCAATTATTTGTCCATCACATTTACCTTCGAGTTCAAATTCCAATTTACACACAAGATTACAACAACTGGAAATTCTTTTTCTGTAGGTTTGACTACATTGTTCGTGATAGCCGAGCTTGTGGCTTGGGATGTAGGTTTGATTTCCACAGGTTTTTACCCTTTAATTCTAGGCATCTAGCTAACCATCTCTGTTACCAATAGATGGTTAAAAAGAAGAAATTATATTAAAAAATTGAGGAATTTTTTCCATCAATTTCACATGCTACACCACCTGCAGGTTGATGGAGACTATGCGTGTTGTGGGTGACGAGATCTGCTATCGGGCGAAAGACTATTAGTCTCATCTGTTTTATTCACTTCAAAAGGCATCTATGATTTTTTTTTTTTTTATCTATGTTAAACATCCTACTTCATATTGTGTAATGGGTGCTTTTGCTAGATCTTAGCATCCACAAGTTACTTGCTACTCGAGCTGATCTATATCGAACAGTCTACACCCATCCTAAAGTTAAGGTATTTGGAGAATTCACCCTATAGGTTCTACATCAACTTCAAGCAATTTTTTTACAACATTGATTTTACCATCTTTTTATGGAGGTTGGATTTGTACATCAAGAAGAAAACATCTCATTTCATTCTTATTTCAGGTAATTGAGCTTATGGTAGTAGATGCACTGCTGAAAGCAAACAGTTATCTGGAAATTTCTTCTTCCATTCAAGATCCTTCCGAGTATTGGAAAGTTGGAGAACGTGCTTAGCGTTCTTTTGAGTTACTAATAATTTTGCACAGAAATGAATAACAGAATGTGCTCTCTTCTTTGAATCCAGCTAGATGACACAATAATCAAAACAATTGAGACAGCTTTGGAACAAATTCTTGCAGTATTGGAGTATTAGTTCGGTTTTTCAAGACAATGCTCAGAGCTTCCTCCTAGCTTGAGATGAACTGAATTCTAGTTATGTTATTTAGAATTTATTGGGTGTTGATTTTTGGACTGTTTGGAAAGTTAGGAATGACATTGTCTTCGAAGGTGGTAAGTTAGACCACACTAACTTATTTTCTTAGCAAAAGTTAGGCTTGCATCTTGGCTCGTAGTTAAGTTTAAAGATTCTGATATTTCAATGGACTCTCTTATCAGTGACCCCTCCCTAGGGGATTCATGTTTCCCTCACAACAAATCGTTCATGTTTCCCTCACAACAAATCGATTTTCTCTACGATCCCTTGGTCCCCCTCCTAAGGGCTTTGCCAAACTGAATGTGGATGCAACTACCAGTTGTGATTGGAAGAGCAGTGGAATTGAAGGTATTCTAAGAGATGACGCAAGATTGTTTTTAGGTTCTTTTAAGAAGGCTTCTGGTCCAGGTCCACCTATATTGATGGAGTTAAAGGCTGTTCAGAAGGGATTATTTTTTTGATTCCTTGCGAGGAGGTATTAAGAGTCATTTGATTATAGAATCAGATTGTAAATGGCAGTGGAATGGGTAAGAATGATGCTATTTATCCTGATTTGTATGCTTTAATTGTCAGGGATATAGTGGATAAGCGTAAAGAATTGGAGGGTGTTATTAGATGGGTTGCTAGAACAGCTAATATAGAGCTGATGGGCTGGCTAAGTCTGGTATTGGCTAATTTAGTGTGATTTTTAGGGGTTTTTTATTTGGGTTCTTTGGGTTATTTGTAAGGGTTTTATCTTGATGTTGTAATTTATGTATCATTATTATTAATGAAGTATAGACACTCTTTCCTTCTTCCTCTGATCAAGGAAATCATTATGAGTTCTTTAATCATGAAGGGGTTTTTTAATGAGATCTTCAATTCTTATAAAAAAAAGACAGCTCCAGACGAAGAGCTCCAAGATTCTAGAGACTTGACTCTGCGCATTTGCAGGAGAAATTTGTATCAGGTTGAAAAGCTTTGCTTACATTCAATCCTTCCTTATGTATTAACAATGAATGCATGCAAATAAGCATGCTACTCTGTTCAGATCTCTCTTTGGCTTTTCATTATCAGAGGCTTACGATAGATGATTTATCTACTGTTGCAGTTCTGTAATACTGAGTTCCAAAAGACAAACTAGAACATTTCAAAATTTCACTGCTAAGGATACTGCTTGCTCTCAGGTCCTTTTTGATATTTTCTAATGAAATGATCTTATGCATCTGCTCTTAGCAAAAGAGTTGAGTAAATCTCCTTTTTATATATATAGATATATATATAATATATATATATATACATATAAGGTATTCTCATTTTAACAGAAAATGGTGGAGCAATGCTAAAAGAAGAGATATGCTGTTAGCAATGTAAGAATTGATTTGACCCGCGGAAGGCAAAATCCCTTGAAAGGTATCTATGGCCTTTATGCTCAATTTTTAGGAGGCAAAATTTTCCTATTTTTCTTGGTTGCATATTTGATATAGTCTTTGACACTTTGTTTTTTTTCTGTTCGTTTTGTTGGATGTCTACACTTGCAGTATAAACTTTTCAAGGTACTGAACCCTGATTCTATTTTCAAGTTGCCTGATATTCGTTTCTCGCTTACAGTGTAATATGCTCCTAACCTTACCTTTAAGCAGTCTACACTAACCTAGGCTCAAACTCTCAATTTCACTTCATCTTCTAAACCAAAGAAGAAAACACTAGGCTAGATGGTTATTGACATTTGAAATTTCTATGTGAATTATGTCAAACATGGTTTTATCTAATATCTTCTATTAGAACATGGTAATATTTATTGCTTTGTAAACAAACCTGAGTTGCTCCGAGTCTTCATATTTTCTTGAAGTACCATCTACCATGTCCATCATATTTTTTAACATGGGTATGAAATATGACCCTCCAAGGACTCTAAATACATGGAAAATTTTAGAACAAAATTTATCTACCTCTGTCAAAATAATACCCCTATAGGCACTTGTGTCATAGTCCGAGTAACAGAAAAATAAAACCTACTTATGTATTAAATCACCAGGTGCTAGTTATATTACTTCTAATATCTCAATGGTTGGGGTTTTAGTAAATTCCCAGGAGATGTTATGGATATATACAATTAAAATGTTCTACCCATTCAATGGCTATGCAAAACATAAGTGGCCTATATTGGCTGGTTAACAGGCATGATATTCCTAATATTATGCAGTCTGGATCCTTGTACCCTTTATCCATTTCCTTTAGATGTGCAAACTCTTACAGGATTAATTTCTGACCAGGATTTCGATAGTGAGGAAAAGTTTCCCATACCAGATGATCGCGTCGTCACTTGCTGCCTACATCTTATCAGGATATGATTGTGAGGGTGTACGCTAAAAAGCCTGAATTGGTCTGTGAATGCAATGAAATTATTGATTGCTTGTTTCACTTTTCTCATTATTCTTCTAAATAATGTTTTATCGTTTGATGTGCTAATGGGCAGGTAGCAGCTGTCTCGGAGGCATTTGAAAATTTTCAACTAAAAATGTATGGTCTTAAAGCTCAAGTGCATGCTACACCGAAGAAGAAGACACGTCTTTCTGAGGGTACATTTTGTTGATTGGTTCTCCTTGTTATTCCCTTTTGTTCCAAAATTATAGATCATATTTCATTTCCACAAAAGTAAATACTGCTCAGAAGTATACACTAGATGGTTGTCAAGTAAATGACATGGGTCATTCCCTCAAGCTTGAAAAAAGACTCGTTTGGACATTAACTGGGCCATTGTAGTTGGGTCATTTGTTATTAACTGTTTTGTATCAGCTCACAGTCCAAGTGAACCTATTATTCATCACTGTTTTTACCATCAGGAAAAATGTATGCTTCCAGGCATTTGAACTTACTATTTGCTTATATGATGAGTTTTTGTTCAGGAAGAGTTTTGTCGCACTGTGTATTTTACCTGTCCTTTATAAAGAAAGTTCTCGCACTATATTTTTAGAATTCGAACTTATATTTCCATGGAGAACTTGAGCTCAACAATATAAATTATAAGCAAATCCAGCTGTAGAGGAAGTATAATAAACAAATCAAGGAGAATCAATGGACTATCCAATTTACAGGAAACAAGCAACGAGGGAGGTTAAGCCACAGTGTACAGTCGAGATCAGTTGTTTTCTTTCTTTTGCCAGATTAGAGTATTAGCATACGGTGTTGACAAAAAAGTATCAATTGTTATTGTGAATCTCGTTTGGTTCTACATTAATTTCTGTATGATGTATGCTTAGAATTCCAACATGTTACGTGTATAGTTTCTGCATATTGGAGCGCTCTGTTTTACTACATATGCACACTTGGTTGAGAGCTGTCCATTCAAGGAGCTTGACTAGAGTATATGGTAAGGCTTTCTACTGGTTCGGTTTATCTTGTTTTCCTTTATTTGTTGTGCATATTTAATCTTTTGGGGCGATTCATTTGCATACATCTGGTAAAATAAGGTATGTTACGGGATTTAATTTATGTCTGATGGGTATATTTCGTACACACAGTATAACTTATGTGTTTGGAGGAGCCTTGAAGTTTTACATTTGCATAGCTATGTAATATGCATCTTTATATATAAAATTAAACAAGTCTTGGATCCGGTGGGGAAGAGAGAGGTAGGACCGTAGAGTCTTGAGAATTGAGCCAGCCAGCCAGCCTACGTGATCCCCTCTATAAAAACACACTCTTATTTGGCTTTGTGCATTGAGTCAATAAGGGCAGAAGTTCACGGGTTGATGATGATGTTGGGGTAAAGTAGTGAATAGGGTTGAACTCTTGGGAAAGATGATGGGTTTAGGGATCACTTTCCTGTCCTGTGTTCCTTTCGGCTTTATCTCCTCTTCAAGGCTGCATATTAAAGGGGGGGGGGGGGGGCTTAAGCTATATATATAAGACGTTGAATCTGGCAAACCCATAGAATTTGGTTAATCTCCAATGCAGTATGCTATTCGGACCTTTTTTAACTTTTCTTAATGTATCCGTATTAAATTTTTTAAAAGTCAAGCATATAGAATATATGTATGAATCTAAGACTCAAATTTAAATAATCTATAGCTGAGCCCTATAACTAGAAGTTATCCCAATTTTTAGCAGCCTTCAATTAGAAATTTGAGCCTCTCAGTTGAATACTTCTTTTACTAAATGCCCTCTGTCGTAAACCGGTTTTCGTCGGGCACGATTTGTTTTTATTGGTGGGAAATAATGTGATAATAAATAATTTGGGAGTCGTCATCGGCCTTTTGGGGTCAGGTAGGTCGAATACCTAAAAATTATCTTTTAAAGAGTTTTTAAGAAAACATTAGTTAAAAGATAAAGATCTGCGTTTATAACCAAAAATTCGTTCTTTTTAAAAAGGGATTCGTGGTCGATTACGTTTAGGGAAGGATTAGCACTCTTACAACGCCCAAAATTGGTACTTTTTAATTATAAATTGTCTCTAATAATAGAATTTTAAGAATTCAAATATATTTAATTTATAATTATGTTATTTCAAATTTTATTACTATAATTTTTAAGAAAATATTAATTTAATAATATTATAAAAATATTTATTTATTTAGAAATATCAGAAAATGACTTCTAGGTGCCTTAAGATAGCTCTTTCTTGATATTAAAAAATAAATAAATGACTAAAATTTTCTTAAGATAATAAAAATTATTTTAATATAGTAAGATATTTATTATCAAAAATATCAGAAAAATACTTCTAGGTACCTTAAGACAGCTCTTTTCTTTGATATTAATAAAAATAAATATTAAAAATTTAATAATTTAAATATAACTAAATTATCATTTTTATAATGTTTAATTATTTAAAATACAGAATAGGACATCAGTTGTTTTAAGATGCTCTTTCTTTGATATTGAAAATAAATAAACATTATTTTTAAAAGAATATAGGTATATATTTTATATGAATAATAATAAAATAATTATGAAAATATAATAAACATATAAAATTAAAATAATAATGAGTAAGATAAATAAATTTAAAATAAGTATAAAAAACAATAAGATTATAATTAACATTAGTGACTAAAACATATAAAATTAAAATATAGGATTAAAATATAAAATATTAAAATTTATAGCCCTTTTTATAGTATTATAAAATATAATTACTAATGATGTAATTAACCCTAATTATAATAAGTGATTAAAATAAAATTAAAATTAAAGACTCTAACTCGAATAATAAAAAAAGTTGCTAATAATGTAATTTAGCCTATTTAATTAATTTGGGTTAAAATGATAATTACTAAACTATAAGGGACTAAATTAGGTATTATCCTAAATATATATATTATATTATGTAAAGGACTAAAATAAAATGAAATAAAATTACTAGATCGAATTATAATATATAAAAACATGCTATAAGGATCAAATTGAAACATTTTAAAGTTACAGTGGCTGCGGGAATAGTTTATCTGAAAGCAAAATTACAGATATACCCCTCCCCAAAACGGCGTCGTTTGGGAAGGGGTATATACTCCCCTTCCAGTTGGCCGAAGGGCCAGCGTTTCATTTCTTCTTTCTTTCTTTCTCTTCTCTCTAACTGAGAGAGAAGAGAATTTTCTCTCGCTTCTCTCTAGCTTCCCTCACCAGAGGGAAGCCGGTCATCGGCCGGCAGCCGTCTTTCGCCGTAATCCCCACCGCCGGCCACCGCATCCGGTGGCTGGAAAATTTTTTTTATACCAAAACTTAGATCGGACCGTCCTAATGACGGATCCAGTGTTCTTTTCTCTTAAAATGCTCCCGATCGGAGCAAATCTAGGAAAATACCTTCGGTTTTCGAAGGTTTTGGTGATGCTGGAGGCCGGTGGTGACTCCGATCGAGGTATATCTTCTCGGTAAGTTTTCTTCACTTCTTTGCCACCGCATCCGGTGGCTGGAAAATTTTTTTTATACCAAAAACTTAGATCGGACCGTCCTAATGACGGATCCAGTGTTCTTTTCTCTTAAAATGCTCCCGATCGGAGCAAATCTAGGAAAATACCTTCGGTTTTCGAAGGTTTTTGGTGATGCTTGGAGGCCGGTGGTGACTCCGATCGAGGTATATCTTCTCCGGTAAGTTTCTCACTCTTCTTTTTTTGTTTTGTGGTTTGCTGCTGGTTGTGGTTGCTTGTTGTTTTTTTTGGACTCTTGCTCTCCGTTTTCTGTTGCCGCCCTCTATTTTGCAGGTGAGTCGAGGCTTTTATAGCCTCGACGAAACATTCCTCGGACTGGTCACAGAAGGGAACCTCGATGAGTCACAAAAGCTAGGCTGGTGACTCACCGTAGGGAAGGCTGTTGGTTGCCATCTGGCGTTCTGGAGTGTTCCTTGAGGCGGTGGCGTGGCAGCAAGGCGTCGGCAGCAACTGGTTAGACCATCTAGCTTGGGAAGTGTCGGTAGAGGCGGCTGTTGGGAGTTCTTGGAGGCGGCGGCAGCGCTGGCTGAGGCGGTTGGATGATAACCTAGGGTTAGGAAACCCTATGGCTTCCTTTGCTGGAACCATCTGTGGACCGTTGGATCTCTCAGATCCAACGGCTGAGATCATTGGCGGCTGGGGTTGAAATGATAAAACCCTAACCGGGTTTTAGGGTTTATTTTGGGCCGACTCTGTTGGGCCTAACTGATTGGGCCGGTTCTGGTTATGTAAAGCGGGCCTCCGGGTCTTGGGCTTGTAATAATATATTTAATAATAATAATAATATTTATAATAATAATAATAATTTTAATAATAATTTAAGTAAAATGAAAAATTGGTGTTTACAGCTGCCCCTCTTTGCTCATTCTTGTTTTAACAAGAATAGAGCAAAGACGAAAAAACAATAATTTTTCATTTGACTTCTTTTGAGTAAAACTGAAATGTTGAAAACATCATTCCAGAGGTCTTAAAAACATCATGCACTGAAGGGCTTACAGATGACCCTAAGGCTTTGAAAACATCAGAAAACTCCCGAAGGCTTTTTGGAAACATCATGCACTGTAGGACTTACAGATGACCCTAAGGCTTTGAAAACATCAAAAAGCTCCCGAAGGCTTTTTGGAAATATCATGCATTGCAGGACTTACAGATGACCCTAAAGCTTTTGAAAACATCAAAAAGCCCGAAGGCTTTTTGGAAACATCATGCACTGCAGGACTTACAGATGACCCTAAGGCTTGAAACCATCAAAAAGCTCCTGAAGGCTTTTTGGAAACATCATGCACTGCAGGACTTACAGATGATCCTAAGGCTTTGAAAACATCAAAAAGCTCCCGAAGGCTTTTTGGAAACATCATGCACTGCAGGACTTACAGATGACCCTAAGGCTTTGAAAACATCAAAAATATCCCGAAGGATTTTTGGAAACATCATGCACTGCAGGACTTACAGATGTGGGAAATAGTTTACTAAGTAAAAAACTAAGGAAATCGTTTTCTTACTTTTCAACAATTTCATTTTTAGAAAAGATTGAATGTGAAACTATGGAAATCGTTTTCATTATTTTTCAAAATAACAACATCAAAAAGCTCCCGAAGGCTTTTTGGAAACATCATGCTGTAGGACTAAGGAAATCGTTTTACTTTTCAACAATTTCATTTTTAGAAAAGATTGAATGAGAAACTATGGAAATCGTTTTCTCATTTTTTTCAAAATAACTGTGATTGGGTAACATGCCCCAATCTCAAGATAATGCTCATTTTTGTGGATTGCGTCCATCTCTTCTTCAGATGTTTGTATGATTCCTGTATTTGTGGTTTTGAATACCTTCTTCGTGTACGGTATTTTTTACCCTGAATCTTCTTGTTCTTCGAAGATCTGTAAAACTTCATTTTGAATGCACTCAGATGTATCAATGTAATGCATTGTCTATTGTAATGATATTCTTATGAATGCATGAATGTTGATGCAATCTTCATTTGACTTCAAAGTGGTGAACTTGGTCTTCCTTCACTTCATCATTTATTGCCAGGGTTATCTCTGGATTCTACAGAATCATCTGATCAACTTGTATCTTGGCGTCTTCTTTGTTTCATGAAAGTCTCAGAAGAAATGTTTCATTTGTGGAACTCTTGTCGTAGTCAGAACTATGACCTTGATGCCCCATTGTCTTGGATAAAACCAACTTCTTTGCTTGGAGTTGTGCAAAATCTGATAAAGCTTTCATCTTTGAAAAGAGAATCTGTCATCTTTAAAAAGGGAATCTATCATCTTTGAAGAGTGTAGATGTAGATATGCCTGACTCAGCAAGGATTAATTAGGAGAGTAGAGTCTGTTCTGATTTGACTCTTGAAACATATCATAAGGAAGATTTATTCCAAATTTTTTCATGTCTCCACATATAAACAGATCTCGAATAAGGCAACTAGGACCATATCATGTCGAGATGTTAACAACTGTCGTTCAACCATAGTTGGCTCCAGTAGTTTCTTGTTGTTAAATTTTACTTCCCTTCTGTGGAAAGAAATCTTCATTATATCTCACTTCTAATCTTGGGGTTGAAGAAGAAAGATTTCATCTTGGATCATAAATGGAAACCATATGATTGTAACATTGATTCAGCATCAGAATAGCAGGTTCGTAAAACATTTGACAGCGCATTCATCCTTTCCTGTGGCTTCTGCTCAGATGTTCGTAAAACATTTGATAACACATTCATCCTTTCTGTGGTTTCTGCTCAGATGTTCGTAAAGCGTTTGACAACACATTCGTCCTTTTCTGTGGCTTCTGCCAAGATTCTTAATCATTGAAGCTCTTTGCCTAATGTTCAAAGCTTTTGAATGACGTCACAAGACCTGAGACAAAACTCAGTGAGGATTCAAGTGTAATGTTGGTATAACCAAAAAGTTAGTCAAATTCACAAAATGTGCTGGTGTCGAATTGAATAGGAGATACCAACAAATCTGATATCTCTGAAAAAGGTAAATGTGATACTGATCATGCTTTCTTTCAAAATGAGCATTGTAGAAAGTAGAACACTTCAGCTATAGGATCATATACAGAAAGATATCTATGGAATTCGTGCAGCTGGGGATGAAACATACATGATAAAACCAAAATAGATGAAAACTCAGTTCATCTTGGCTAGCAATGATGATCCCAATAACACGGAATAACAGTAATGTAAGTGAGTCGAGTCTCCCTTTCCAATGTCATCAAGTAAGCAAAAACCGATGTGAAAAACAGCTTCATAATCCAACGTTATGGTTGAAACTAAATGTCAGGTATCTCAAAGAAATATTTCCAATTATCACCGACACACATAATGCAAAATTCAAAGCTAAAATCTTGGAACTGAACCCTGGATCGAGTAGTCTACCTGGGGACCATCTTTATTCATGCAACCGTGATATAGCTTAACAAAGAACACGATGTCACGTGAAACACGGTAAGAAGATTGGGTATTTGAAAACATACTTGCTGAGTAGATATTTTTCAACAACATGATCCTAATGCAATGTTGATGAACGAAGCAATTATGTGTAGTCAGATCGACTATCACTGTTTCACCATTTTCATTTCACGCCTTTCTGTTTCATTGGAAATATTGTTCAAGTCAATGATCTGACACAGGATGTTGTGGGCCTTCAGCATGCCCCAACATTGGCTAATACAAGTGTTCAAATGCATCAACAGTTTGATTCTGATTGAAATGGCTTTCAACATGCCCCAGCATTTGCTGATATATTCAGAATATTTCAACATTTCTGATTCTAATTGAAAAGGGTTTTCAGCATGCCCCAACATTTGCTTCTTGTAATCTGAGCCTTCAAAATGCCCACATGGATCTATCTGAAGGAACCTTTAAAATGCCCCAACAATTGTTGATACAGATGTTAAAAGTGTGCTCAACATTACTTCTTGTTGAGATGAGCCTTCAAAAAATGCCCAAATTCATGACGTGAGCCTTCAAAATGCCCCAATATTCTATTTATGTTTGAAATGGGCTTTCAAGATGCCTAAATATTCTGCTTCTGATTCACTCTCAATGTCTGTTGACTGAAATGTCATGATCCCCACGAGTCCAATTTGACAATGAACTGTTGTAGGTACTTGTGGCTTTATTCATGCCCCAAATCTGTTTATCTTGAATACTCTCATTCTGGTGTCACTAAACATAGTATATCAAGTATTGGAGAAATTCTCTTCATGTTGTCACAAACTTAAGAAGTACTTAATCATTCTGACAAAAACGTCTGAGATATGTCTTTTGAATGAGGTGACCATTTTCTGTATCTGGAGGGATTAGTCAGACAGAGTATAAATAGCTTGGTAATCCGTTCCAGGCTGACATAGTGGCTTATCTTTTCATGAAGGCCATCTGAAATATACTTTTCTGTGGGAGAGAAACCAATTTCTGCAAACAGTAATGATGCATAGCAAGACTACATATACAGTGGTAGGCTCTTGAAAAATCCACACCCATGCAACATGTTGATTCTGATAACACTATCTGATTATGAAGCGATCTTTCAGGATGATTTCATAGATATTGATAGTTCTGATATCAAGGAAATCATGATTTGATTCTGATGAGGAGAATAAACTGTTATTTTTGACGAAAATGGGTACTCAGAAGTTGAGGCTTCAATAGCCATGGAGAGATGTGGTCCAGATTCATCAATTGCAGAGTTGACAGATTTTATATGTGCTACTCAAATGGCTAAGGCTACTGACGCACTTCTTTCAGTAGAAGATAGGAATTCATTATGCAATGACCCCAATTACAGGAAAAGGTGAAACTCGGGCATGATTTGTGGAAAAGGAAGAAGCAGAGGAAGCTTGAAAAGAAGCTTCTTAATGAGAAGATCATACAGTTCTTCTTTCAATTCCAATGATGGTTCTGGGTTCTACCGAACCAATCAGATAACTCAAAGAACTTCCAGAAGATGCTATGGGGCTCCTTATTTCTACTATGAACAAATTCATCTTTCAAATCCAATGATTGGTTTTGGGATTCATACCAAATCAGATCAGATAACTCAAAGAATACTTCCAGAAGATGGTATTGGGTCTTCTTATTTCTATTATGAGCAAATTCATCTTTCAAATCCAATGATTGGTTTTGGGGTTCATACCAAATCAGATCAGATAACTCAAAGAATACTTCCAGAAGATATTGGGGCTCCTTATTTCTACTATGAGAACATGACACTTGCTCCAGTTAATGTTGGATTGAAATATCACAGTACTTATTCTATGTAGAGCCAGAATTGTAGATTCGAAGCATTTTCATGCCGCTATACTGAAAAGGGGCTATATTCATAATCTGTCAATTGAGAACAGATTTCCTCTTATCTTGTTTTCTCCACGCACTATACATGATATTTTTCCATTGACAAAATGGTGGCCTTCCTGGGATCCAAGAACAAAGTTGAACTGTTTATAAACATGTACAGGAAGTGCCAAATTGACAGAAAGGATCTGTAAGGCACTTGAAGCTTATGATAATGAGCCACTTCGAGTGTCCAGAAGTATGTTCTTGATGAGTGCTGAAAATGGAATCTGGTATGGGTTGGAAGGAATAAATTGTTCCACTTGAACCTAAGGTGGAAATGCTTCTAGGTTTCCTAAAAACCATCATGAGGATCTGTATAGAGATATGTTCCATGGTAGTATCATTGTCCTGTCTCTTTTCTCTGGGATCAATGATGCAGAAGTTGCCTTTTACTGTTTTGGCATACTTTTGAAAAAGATGTGCAAGAACTGAATGATGATCGGTTGGAGCAATTGATGAGTAGATTTGGCAGATTTGACCTTGTTGTCGGTGGCATCCAGCGTAACAACCTTACTGGAAGAAATAAACATCATCAGATGAAATAGAAGATTTTTGTTGGTGCATTTTATTGCAATGACTGCCACAGTGACTGTCTCTTCTGCTGCTCCAAATACACACTGCCATATCCCACTCTTCCTTAACCATGGAAAGGTTTAGTTGATGGTAAAATGGTTATCTCAACTTTTGGAATCCTGTACATCATACAAGTGTAGAATCTATTCCAATGTCTATTCTATGCCATAAGTTCTCAATTTCAAATTCAGCAATCTTCTGAAGGACATAATGGATATAATCCTGACAAGGAAAATAATCGGCATGGAAGAGGCATCAATGATGCATCAGATTTGAGCCAGCATCATGGTATAACCAAAGTGCAGGTAGTGACTTGTTCATGGCTCTATGATGTAATCTTTTAGAGAACATGAATTGATGGTTGGGGAAATAATTGTCTGGTGATTATTGCCCAGCATGAGATAAATGATAATCTTCTTGATGAATTGCTAATAATGTCATAGGAGAGTGTCACAAGTTCAATTCTCCAGACTTTCTGGCTTCTTGACCACTTGCCTTTAAAATGTGAAGTGTTTCATCATTCTGGCCTCGTTCATTCTTTTTCTACACAGAGGTAGAATAAGAACAATTGCTTTAAGGACCTTCCTCATTTGAGACTGTCCTGTTTGAAAATGTTTTTTTCCTTTCTTTATTGAAGAATGAAAGAATTTGCAAAGTATATCCCTTTCAGGTTCACAATATAATCAAATCATAAACAATGAGTTTAATGAATATCAAATAAATCAATACACTTTTAAATCATTCAAAATCATCCTATGGCAAGTGTCAAAACTATGACTGATTTAAGGTGTAGGTGGATTCTGGTAAAGTAAGGTTCTTTCAAGTTGGTTCAGTATGTCGCTTCGGCTTCCACTAACTTGAAGAAATGGTTGTTATGCTCATCTTGTAAAGATACTTCTTGATTATAGAATCTCAAGAACGTCTTTTGGGATGTGCGGTGCTTCATTTAAGAGCTTAAGATCATCTCTTATGTCGTTGTTGCACCATTCATATTCGAGCCGCCTTTCAGGTTTTCAACTCGAATCCTCCTTGGTTCTAAGATGTTATTTAAAATTTACATCTTGAACCCCCTTTTATCATTTTTCATATCATGCATTAAGATTTTAAAAACTAATTTTTGCAAATAAAATGAATCTTGAGAGGCGAATGAATTCTAAAGATATTCTCTCTTAATTGGATGCCTTCAATTTGCTTTGCTTGACTTGGATCTGCTTTATTGGGGATTTTTCTATCATCTGGATCCTCTAGACTGCCAAATTTTGGATTCATTTCCATTTTTTCATATCTTCATCATTTCTTGCTCTTCTGTTGAATATGAATATCTGAATTAATTGTACTTGATCCATCTTGTAACTTGAGGCTCCCTGGAGTCTTCATCTTGATTCAATTTCTCCCCTTTTTCTTTTTCCTTTTTCCTTTTTTTCATTTTCCTTTTTCATCTTTTTTCCTTTTCTCATTTTTTTATTCTTTTTTTTCTTTTTCTTTCTTTGCGGATGAGTATAAGACTTCAATTGCTTTGAAGACCTTTTTCCGTTTTCTCCTTTTTTCTTCTTCAAGTATAATATTTCTTGACAGAATCTGAGTTTATTTAGTTTCTCAGAACTTTCCCATCCGTTTTTGCCAAGATCAACGCTTCTCGGGAACCCTTTTTACAACATATGTCCTTCTCAATTAGACCTTCACTTCCTACAAAATCTTATGTATAGGCAATATTAGATCATTTCTGATACATCTGCCCATGGCAATAGCTTTCGATTGGTTCTCATCAAAGGTTTAATTGATCAAATCGAAATTGGATACATTCATCTTCTTCAATTTTTCCTCCTTTAGGAAAATAATGGGATCTCAACTTCAATTGGTAATACTGCTTCCATCCCATAGACTAAACAATAAGGTGTTGCCCTCTAGATGTTGCACAGTAATTCAATGCATATAAGGCAAAAGGTAGCTTCTCGTGCCAATCCTTGTAAGCTTCATGGTCTTTGTGATTATCCTCTTAAGGTTCTTATTTGCTCCTGCAAATGCTTCATTCATCTTTGGCGATATGACACTGAGTTGGTGTGCCTGATCTGTGCGCGAAGTTTAGTCATCTCATACATATAAGTCCTTGTAAAAGAGGTATCTCCAGGGGGATGAATATCAAGATTAACTTACTTACATGAAAAATGTAATTATGCATGATATATTTATTTCAATCAATCATTTTCCCCTTCTTCTTTGAGTATGCTCTAATCACTCGAAATTATCATCAATGAGTTGGTCCATGATGCCTCATCTCTCTCTTCTTGTAGTAAAATTCACGGATAATTGAAAGTTTGGTTCTTTGAGGTTTTTGGTTTATGATGGTTTTATGTTTGGAAGGATAAATGTGTGACTCTTAAAGTCATGTATATGGTGGAATGTAGTATCATCAATCCACTCTACCGAAAAGGTAAACATCTAGAGTGAGTGTCTCAAAAACAGGTGACACTTCTTCAGAGTCTTTGTAGTGTCAGGATTTTTGGTAAGGGTCGAGTAATTGGCATTGGATGGGATATTGAAGATATAATTTTACCACTTGCCAATAGATCTATAACTCTTGAAAAATTAAAAGAATATTTAATCTACTTTGTTAGGATTTTCGGAAGCTCGAATCAACAACCGGAACGGTTTGCAAAGAGGGGTCGAACGGTTTTGTTTATGGAGTAAGGAGATGAAAGATAGAGAATTGCACAGCGATTTATAGTGGTTCGACTTTCTCAATCAAAGTCTACATCCACTACCTTAGCTCCTCACCAAGGATTTTCTAACAAATTCACTAATTTGTTCTTTCTTTGAGGACAAAGAGATAACCTTACAACTCCTAGTTTTTCGGGTTAAACTAGAACCTTTCCCTAGATTTTACGGGCTAAGCTAGAACCTTTCCCCTTTACAAAGGATAAGAAATGTAAACAAGAAAACCTCTCTAAGGTAGGTGTTACAAGATTGAGCTCACAAGAACAAATATTTACAAGAGAAAGATGAAATAAGATTGAAAAACTCTTCTCTTGTGTTTGATTGCTTGGATAGTTGTTCTTTTTTTCTTCAAGTGTCCTCAGCTTGTATTTATAGCTTGGAATGAGTTTGAAGTCGTATATAGCCGTTGGGGATGTTTGGAGCCGTTTGGGGATGATTTTTATACTCAAAAAGGTTGCCAGAATAGAGGGAATCGGTACCGGGAATCGATACCCCTTCATAATATCAATATTATGACCGTTGGGCTGTTGAACAGGGGGAATCGGTACCCCTGGACATTCTGTTTTTCTCGGAGGCAAAAACCTGCAGGGGGTATCTGTACCCCTGGGGGGTATCTGTTCCCGGGGTATCTGTACCCCCTGGGGGGAAATCTATACCCCCTGGGCAATCTCGAAACCCTTTAAAATATTTTTGCTCAAATCCGAATTTAATTGATTTTGAATTATTTTTGAAACCTTTTAAAACTTAATAAATTCAATTAAGTTCAAAAACATTTTGTAAATTCAATTCAAGTCCAAAAATCATTTTCCTTAATTGTTATATCGAAACATAGTTCAACAATCTCCCCCTTTTGATATAACAAAACATTTGAAAAATTGTTTTTGGCAAAACTCCCCCTTAATAAATGTTTAATGAAAAATCCTAGTTGTTGGAAAACATATGAAAATGTTAAGCTCCCCTTTTTCATTAAGAAATGAATTTTTTTTATTAAGAAATTTTTCAACCAACTTCTCCCCCTTTTTGTTATTAAAAATAATTCAATCTTTGATGTCAAAATAACTTTGGAGAGTAAGTAGTAAATTTTACATTTAAAAATCATTTGAAAATCAAAGCTCCCCCTCAATAAATGTATTCCAAACAAATTAAGCTTTTAAGATCTTGACACTTAAACAAAATATTGAATTTCTAATAGAATAACAAAATGTTTGTAGCACATGAAATTCAATATCCAAGTCTAAATACTTTATGCAATACCAATGTTGAAATTTGATATTAATACCAATTGCTAAAATTAAGGCATTTGCATAAAGTTTCCAAAAATGTTATGCAATTTAAAAATTTGATATCAATTGCTAGAGAGATATCATTTCATTTAGACCACATGCATAAACATTCAAATTTAGGCCAAAAATTAAAATTTATAAAATCAAGTATTTTGAAATTTGATATCATGTTAAGAGATATCATTAGCATTTAAAACCAATTTTGACCAAAATTCATTATGAACTAAAAATTCTCAAAAATAAATGTTCATCATAATCATTTTTCAACATACATGAGATTAAACAATGATGCATAATCATTTAAAACCAAAACTCAAGCATGCTTAAAATCAAATGAGCAACCAATAACCTAAATTAAAGCATTAAACTTAGAGGTTACCCATTCCTTTTTCATGTGTGGCTAGAGCATCTGATATCACACTCTCATCACCATTGCTCCCACACACATACAAGAGCCATTTAAGTAGATTTGGTATCCAAATTGCTTTGGATCCTTGAATGTTAGTTTCAATGCCCCTTGTTCCTTTCGAACCCATACTTGCCTAATTTTAAAACGTTTCCCTTTCTTCAAAGGACAAGTTGTTCCAAATGACCATGATAATGACATTGTGAGCATATTGTCATTATTGAACTAAATGAATTATTTAAAATGATTTCTTTTCTTTTGTTAAGCATTCAAGCTTAACTTTTAAATCAAAATTTTGTTTCAAAACTATCAATTTTTTTTTGAAAGCTCTAAATCCTTTTCAAATTTCATTTTGGCTTTCAAAATCTATTTTTGTTTTCAAAAGAAATCGTTTTCAATTTTAAATTTTGAAATCATTTTTTATATTTGGAGTTCATGGTCTCAAACTCGAATATAACCTATTAAAGCATCTTGTAACTCATCAATGTATATGAATTAAATTCATTTGAGTTAGAAGATACCTCGGGCTCTTCTAAGCCATTAGAGACACCACCTTTGTTGGTTCTTCTTTCTGTTTCCATGGATTTCCTTGAGCTTATTCCAAAGCTCCTTGGCACTTGAACATGAAGAAACTCCTTCATAGATTTCAGGACCAATGCACAAAACACATGTGCATGGCCTTGGCATTAAGTTGAGCTTTCTTCCGTTCTTTGTCACTCCGCTTCTTCTCCTTCTTCTTTGGAGAAGAGTAGCCATCTCGATTATCTCCCTACATCAAGATCATGGATTGGATGAATACTTCATTAATTTCTTCCAATGATGATAGTTGTCTCCATTGAAGTATGGAGGCTTGTCCGTTGATAGGGAGTCTTCCATGTGGAACGAGCCGGAGGTGGAGGCCATCTTCCGGTTGTGTCGGGAATTGGTAGAGCTTCTTCTAGGATCGTCTCAAGGTGGTTAAACCTTCTTACGAGTTAGGCTCTGATACCAATTGTTAGGATTCGGAAGCTCGAATCAACCCGGAACGGTTTGCAAAGAGGGTCGGAACGGTTTTGTGTTTATGGAGTAAGGAGATTGAAATAGAGAATTGCACAGCGATTTATAGTGGTTCGACTTTCTCAATCAAAGTCTACATCCACTACCTTAGCTCCTCACCAAGGATTTTCTAAAAATTCACTAATTGTTCTTTCTTTTGAGGACAAAGAGATAACCTACAACTCCCTAGTTTTTCCGGGTTAAACTAGAACCTTTCCCTAGCTTTTATACGGGCTAAGCTAGAACCTTTCCCCTTTACAAAAGGATAAGAAATGTAAACAAGAAAACCTCTCTAAGGTAGGTGTTTACAAGATTGAGCTCACAAGAACAAAATATTTACAAGAGAAAGATGAATAAGATTGAAAAACTCTTCTCTTGTGTTTGATTGCTTGGATAGTTGTTCTCTTTTTTCTTCAAGTGTCCTCAGCTTGTATTTAGCTTGGAATGAGTTTGAAGTCGTATATAGCCGTTGGGGATGTTTGGAGCGTTTGGGGATGATTTTTATACTCAAAAGGTTGCCCAGAATAGGGAATCGGTACCCCTTCATAGGGAATCGATACCCTTCATAATATCAAATTATGACCGTTGGGCTGTTGAACAGGGGGGAATTGGTACCCCCTGGGGAGAAAGTACCCCCTGGACATTCTGTTTTCTCGGAGGTAAAAACCTGCAGGGGGTATCTGTACCCCTGGGGGGGTATCTGTACCCGGGTATCTGTACCCCCTGGGGGGGAATCTATACCCCCTGGGCAATCTTGAAACCCCTTAAAATTTTTTGCTCAAATCCAAATTTTAATTGATTTTGAATTATTTTTGAACCTTTTAAAAACTTTGAATAAATTCAATTAAGTTCAAAAATTTTGTAAATTCAATTCAAGTCCAAAAACCATTTGCCTTAAATTGTTATATCGAACATAGTTCAACAATCTCCCCCTTTTTGATATAACAAAACATTTGAAAAATTGTTTTTGGCAAACTCCCCCTTAATAAATGTTTAATGAAAAAGATCCTAGTTGTTGGAAACATATGAAAATGTTAAGCTCCCCCTTTTTCATTAAGAAATTGAATTTTTTTATTAAGAAATTGAATTTTTCAAACAAACTTCCCCCCTTTTTGTTATATTAAAATAATTCAATCTTTGATGTTCAAAATAACTTTGGAGAGTAAGTAGTAATTTTACATTTAAAAATCATTTGAAAAATCAAAGCTCCCCCTCAATAAATGTATTCCAAACAAAATTAAGCTTTTAAGATCTGACACTTAACAAAATATTGAATTTCTAAAAAGAATAACAAACATGTTTGTAGCACATGAAATTCAATATCCAAGTCTAAAATACTTTATGCAATACCAATTGTTGAAATTTGATATTAATACCAATTGCTAAAATTAAGTGCATTTGCATAAAGTTTTCCAAAAATGTTATGCAATTTTAAAAATTTGATATCAATTGCTAGAGAGATATCATTTTCATTAGACCACATGCATAAACATTCAAATTTAGGCCAAAAATTAAAATTTATAAAATCAAAGTATTTTGAAATTTGATATCAATTGTTAAAGAGATCATTAGCATTTAAAACCAATTGACCAAATTCATTATGATGAACTAAAAATTCTCAAAAATAAAGTTCATCATAATCATCTTTTCAACATACATGAGATTAAAACAATGATGCATAATCATTTAAAACCAAACTCATGCATGCTTAAAATCAAAGAGCAACCAAATAACCTAAATTACAAGCATTAAGCTTAGAGGTTACCCATTCCTTTTTCATGTGTGGCTAGAGCATCTTGAATATCATCACTCTCATCACCATTGCTCCCACACACCTACAAGATTTAAGTAGATTTTGGTATCCAAATTGCTTTGGATCCTTGAATGTTAGTTTCAATGCCCCTTGTTCCTTTCGGAACCCATACTTGCCTAATTTTAAAACCTTTTCCTTTCTTCAAAGGACAAGTATGTTCCAAATGACCATGATAATGACAATGTGAGCATATTGTCATTATTGAACTAAATGAATATTTAAAATGATTTCTTTTCTTTTGTTAAGCATTCAAGCTTAACTTTTAAATCAAAATTTTGTTTTTCAAAACTATCAATTTTTATTTTTGAAAGCTCTAATCCTTTTTCAACATTTCATTTTGGCTTTCAAAATCTATTTTTGTTTTCAAAAGAAAATCGTTTTCAATTTTAAATTTTGAAATCATTTTCTTATATTTGGAGTTCATGGTCTCAAACTCCGAATATAACCTATTAAAAGCATCTTGTAACTCATCAAATGTATATGAATTAAATTCATTTGAGTTAGAAGATACCTCGGGCTCTTCATAAGCCATTAGAGACACCACCTTTGTTGGTTCTTCTTTCTTGTTTCCATGGATTTCCTTGAGCTTATTCCAAAGCTCCTTGGCACTTGAACATGAAAAAACTCCTTCATAGATTTCAGGACCAAATGCACAAAACAACATGTGCATGGCCTTGGCATTAAGTTGAGCTTTCTTCCGTTCTTTGTCACTCCGCTTCTTCCTTTCTTGAGAAGAGTAGCCATTCTCGATTCCCATACATCAAGATCATTGGATTGGATAAATACCTTCATTAATTTCTTCCAATGATGATAGTTGTCTCCATTGAAGTATGGAGGCTTGTCCGTTGATAGGGAGTCTTCCATGTGGAACGAGCCGGAGGTGGAGGCCATCTTCTCGGTTGTGTCGGGAATTGGTAGAGCTTCTTCTAGGATCGTCTCAAGGTGGTTAAACCTTCTTAACGAGTTAGGCTCTGATACCAATTGTTAGGATTTTCGGAAGCTCGAATCAACAACCGGAACGGTTTGCAAAGAGGGGTCGGAACGGTTTTGTGTTTATGGAGTAAGGAGATTGAAAGATAGAGAATTGCACAGCGATTTATAGTGGTTCGACTTTCTCAATCAAAGTCTACATCCACTACCTTAGCTCCTCACCAAGGATTTTCTAACAAATTCACTAATTTGTTCTTTCTTTTGAGGACAAAGAGATAACCTTACAACTCCCTAGTTTTTCCGGGTTAAACTAGAACCTTTCCCTAGCTTTTATACGGGCTAAGCTAGAACCTTTCCCCTTTACAAAAGGATAAGAAATGTAAACAAGAAAACCTCTCTAAGGTAGGTGTTTACAAGATTGAGCTCACAAGAACAAAATATTTACAAGAGAAAGATGAAATAAGATTGAAAAACTCTTCTCTTGTGTTTGATTGCTTGGATAGTTGTTCTCTTTTTTTCTTCAAGTGTCCTCAGCTTGTATTTATAGCTTGGAATGAGTTTGAAGTCGTATATAGCCGTTGGGGATGTTTTGGAGCCGTTTGGGGATGATTTTTATACTCAAAAAGGTTGCCCAGAATAGAGGGAATCGGTACCCCTTCATAGGGAATCGATACCCCTTCATAATATTCAAATCTTATGACTGTTGGGCTGTTGAACAGGGGGGAATCGGTACCCCCTGGACATTCTATTTTTCTCGGAGGCAAAAACCTGCAGGGGGTATCTGTACCCCCTGGGGGGGTATCTGTACCCGGGGTATCTGTACCCCCTGGGGGGGAATCTATACCCCCTGGGCAATCTTGAAACCCCTTAAAATATTTTTTGCTCAAATCCGAATTTTAATTGATTTTGAATTATTTTTGAAACCTTTTAAAAACTTTGAATAAATTCAATTAAGTTCAAAAACATTTTGTAAATTCAATTCAAGTCCAAAAACCATTTTGCCTTAAATTGTTATATCGAAACATAGTTCAACATACTTGATACTCAATAATCTCAAGATTAAAATTTGACTCCTTGCTCATAACCATAAAAGAAACACATTTATTTATTGCACAAAAGGCGGAGAAAGGAACAAAAAACATATTCAAACAAGATGCTGAAAATAGAAAGTACTATTGTGGTAGATGACACTTCCACTTGTTTATGCATCATTACTCCTCTATTATTGGGTGTGCACTTGGCCCAAGATTTTTATCCTTATTTGCCCCCCATTTCTTGATCATCTTTTGTGTCAAATTCTTTGGATAAACCCTCAAATACACAAATCTTTGCTTCTTCATGATTAGTCTCTATCATCATCTTCTTCTTCCCCGAGTGGAAATTGGGCTCAATTTTATATTCAGAATAGCTTCCTTTGGTGATGAAAGTTTTGTTCTGATTCTGAATGCATCTTGCAGCTGTGATTGGAGTAGTATTCACTAGACTCTTTATATTACCCATTCCTTCACTTGTCCTCAGAACATCTGATACAAATGTTTGAGGTTTCTTCAGAGTTTCATTTTTCCCATTCATTCTTAAACTGGTGGGCCAATCTCGAATTACCTCTCTTTTCATTTCTTTTTCATTCTTTAGTATCAGAGAAGTATCAGAAGTTGAATCTGTCATGCATACTTCATATTCCTTAATTTTGCCTTTTTTCTTTTTAATATCTTCTGCTGTATGATCTTCATTTGCCTTGACCGAGTTAATTTCATTCTGGGGTTTGAATCCCGGTTGTTTGATCAAAATGGATTGACTGTTAACATCCACTCTTATGATTTTATGAACCAAAAGATCTTAAACTTGTCTTTTGAAGTTAGCACAATTCTCGATGGAGTGTCCTCGGATTCCAACATGATATTCACAAAAGACTTTCTCATTATACCATCTCGGGTAAGGAGGCAACAAAGGCTTAGCCTGACATGGGCCAATAAGATGGGTTTTGAGTAACTCAGGATATAACTTGCTGCATAAAACTGAAGGAAACTTGAGTAGAATTTCCCCTGACATCACTGTCACATTACAATTATTTTCTTTGCTTTCTTGAAGATCTTGTGACTTATGATCTAGATGTTTGCTTTGTTTAGCTTTCTTCAATGGTACTGAAATTTCTTCTATGTTTCTCTTCAACCTGATCTTTGTCTCATCTTCTGGGGTCATACCCAATTTTTGGAGATTTATCGAATTTCCACATTCCTTGGCAAAGTTCTGGTCATTTGTTTCCATTGCATCATCTACATTATTCATAATTCTATTCAAATCTTTCATAACAGGATCCTCTAAGGGTTTCTCTCCATGTATCACAACATTTATCAGGTTCATCAGCTTGGTCATTTGCTCTTTTGAATCATCCTGAAACTTTTTTGCATGATCAGTCATTTCTTGTTGAGTCTTGATAAGTTGTTCTTGCAATTTCTCAATTCTACCAACCCTTGCTAAAATCTCATTCATGGTTATTATCCTTCTTTAGGAAGACCAAGTTAACTCCACTTTGATTCTGTCATGGAATTCTCCACGAATTATTCCACGTTGTCATGATTAAATGCATGTAAAATAGTTTGAAATAAAATGTAATTATGAAAATGTAAATATAAACGTAAAAAATGAAATTGTAAATGTAAATGAAAATGTAAATATGTGAATGTAACAATAAAAATGCAAATTGTATAGTGCAAAAGCAAATATAAAAGTATAAATGCAAAATGAAAAATGCAAGCTGCAAAATGCAAATGTATGCATGAAAAGGTGTTACTCAAGAGTGATCATCTTAGAACAGATTTCATTGAACGTAAAAGTTTCGGTACATCAAACAAAACTTTACATATAGGGATATATTTCATTCCTAACTTCTCCAAAGCCAAATTAGTCTATCAGCTTAAGGGACATATTGCTTGTCTGGACTGCAACTTCTTCCATGACATTCTCCTTCATCTTCTGTGTCATTTCTCAGAGTTACTCATTTTCCCTTGTAAGAGAACCTTTCTGTCCAAGAAGTTCTTGAACAAGATCCTCATATATGTTGCAGCTCTTTTTCAGCTTGGTGACTCCTGTTATCCACTCTTCTGGGTACTTCCTAGGCCAGCATTTTGAAAGGCTTGACTGATCTTCTGAAAATATTCCTGCATGGTTTTCATTTCTGTGCTCAATTTCTTGTTTTGGTCTTTCAAGTCCTTCAAATAACATGCTTGAGCTTCATAAAAACCTCCACTACTCTGAATGCCCTGACTGATGCTCTTACCATATACTGCTTTTGGTATTAATCTGGCAGGATCTTTGTGGAGTACTTTTGGTATTAATATAATAGGATCTCTACGTGCATTGCTTGTTTCTATCTTCAGGGTTTCCTCAGGATATATTTCTTTGGCCGCATCATATTTTATTTGATCATAAAACTTTTTGTCCATTTACGATTTCTTTCCAATATGATGATCAGTCTTTCAAGTAAACACCTTTTGGTTATGACATGATCATGCAATGCAAGCAAAAGAAATAAGAAAAAATAGAATAGTTAATACCAATTAATGGAAAAAAATCTATTTATCAAGGTATAAATCCTAACCTCATGCTTTCTAGTTCCATGGTTTGTTTGGAAAAATTAACCTAACAACATGATTACTAATTCGCAGGCATTTATTTAGGAAAAATAAAATAAAATAAATCAAAAGATGAAAAGTTAGAACTTATTTCTCCTTTGTGTATACAGAGGTTCATTATATGCATAGTTTCAGTTCTTGGAGTAAAGGTACTCGAACTGTCCTTGTTGATGCCCCCTTGGGCTATCAAACCCTCAATCCTAGTCCATTACAGACTTAAGCGGATTGAGTTCAATTCGAGGGGACACATTTATCTATGCCTAATACGGAGAATAAATTCTCACGAAGACATAGAGCATATGAACCCCGAAAGCTACTTGCTAGGTCTGACACGGAGAATAAATTCTCACGAAGATGTCGCTTTCACTCCCACTTAAAAAGGGACAAGCTTGATTAGAAAGCTTTATGTTATGCAATGCAAGTGTTGTGTATGAGGAGAAATGTTCAAACCTCTGACAGACAAATAAAATAAAAAAATACCTTAATAAAAAAATATTAATAAAATAATAAAAATAATAAGTAATAAAAATTTTGAAAGAAAAGAAATAAAAATTAAATATATGAATTTTTAATTTCTAATTGATAGAGACAATTTATAATTAATTTTAAAGTTTGACAGGGTCCCCAGCGGAGTCGCCAAGTTGTCGTAACCGGTTTTCGTCCGGGCACGATTTTTTTTTATTGGCAGGAAAAATAATGTGAATAATAAATAATTTGGGAGTCGCCATCGGCCTTTTGGGCCAGGTAGGTCGAATACCTAAAAATTATCTTTTAAAAGAGTTTTTAAGAAAACATCAGTTAAAAGATGAACTGATCTGCGTTTATAACCAAAAATTCGTTCTTTTTATAAAAAGGGATTCGTGGTCGGTTACGTTTAGGGAAGGATTAGCACCCCTACAACGCCCAAAATTGGTACTTTTTAATTATAAATTGTCTCTAAAAATAGAATTTTAAGAATTCAAATATATTTAATTTATAATTATGTTATTTCAACTTTTATTACTATAATTTTTAAGAAAATATATTAATTTAAATATATTTATAAAAATATTTATTTATTTAGAAATATCAGAAAATGACTTCTAGGTACCTTAAGAAAGCTCTTTTCTTTGATATTTAAAAATAAATAAATGACTAAAACATTTTCTTAAGATAATAAAAATTTATTTTAATATAGTAAGATATTTATTTATTGAAAAATATCAGAAAATGGCTTCTAGGTACCTTAAGACAACTCTTTTCTTTGATATTAATAAAAATAAATATTAAAATTTTAATAATTTAAATAAAAATAAATTATAATTTTTATAATGTTTAATTATTTAAAATACAGAATAGGACATCCAGTTGTTTTAAGACTGCTCTTTTCTTTGATATTGAAAATAAATAAACATTATTATTTAAAAGAATATAAGTATATATTTATATGAATAAGATAATAAAATAATTATGAAAATAATAATTTAAACATATAAAATTAAAATATAAATAACGAGTAAGATAATAAATTTAAAAATAAGTATAAAAAAACAATAAGACTTATAATTAACATTAGTGACTAAAACATATAAAATTAAAATAATAGGATTAAAATATAAAATATTAAAATTTATAGCCCTTGTTTATAGTATTATAAAAATATAATTACTAATGATGTAATTAACCCTAATTATTAATAAGTGATTAAAATTATAATTATTAAAAATTAAAACTCTAACTCGAATAATAAAAAAATCTAAGTGCTAATAATGTAATTTAGCCTTATTTAATTAATTCGGGTTAAAATGATAATTACTAAACTATAAGGGACTAAATTAGGTATTTATCCTAAATATATATATATTATATTATGTAAAGGACTAAAATAAAATGAAATAAAATTACTAGATCGAATTATAATATATAAAAACATGCTATAAGGATCAAATTGAAACTTTTTAAAGTTACAGTGGCTGCGGGAATAGTTTATCTGAAAGCAAAATTACAGATATACCCCTCCCCAAAACGACATCGTTTGGGAAGGGGTATATACTCCCCTTCCAGCTGGCCCGAAGGGCCAGCGTTTCATTTCTCTTCTTTCTCTTCTTTCTCTTCTCTCTCTAACTGAGAGAGAAGAGAATTTTCTCTCGCTTCTCTCTAGCTTCCCTCACCAGAGGGAAGCTGATCATTGGCCGGCAGCCGTCTGTCGCCGTAATCCCCACCGCCGGCCACCGCATCCGGTGGCCGAAAATTTTTATTTTTATACCAAAACTTAGATCGGATCGTCCTAATGACGGCTCCGGTGTTCTTTTCTCTTAAAATGCTCCCGATCGGAACAAATCTAGGAAAATACCTTCGGTGTTCGAAGGTTTTTGGTGACGCTTGGAGGCCGGTGGTGACTCCGATCGAGGTGTTATCTTCTCTGGTAAGTTTCTCTCACTCTTCTTTTTTTGTTTTTGTGGTTTGCTGCTTGTTGTGTGGTTGTTGCTTGTTGTTTTTTTTGTGGACTCTTGCTCTCTGTTTTCTGTTGCCGCCCTCTATTTTGCAGGTGAGTCGAGGCTTTTATAGCCTTGATGAAACATTCCTCGGACCGGTCACAGAAGGGAAACCTCGGTGAGTCACCAAAGCTAGGCTGGTGACTCGCCGTAGGGAAGGCTGTTGGTTGCCATCTGGCGTTCTAGAGTGTTCCTTGAGGCGGCGACGTGGCAGCAAGGCGTCGGCAGCAACTGGTTGGACCATCTGGCTTGGGAAGTATCAGTAGAGGCGGCTGTTGGGAGTTCTTGGAGGCGGCGGCAGCGCTGGCTGAGGCGGTTGGATGATAACCTAGGGTTAGGAAACCCTAGGGCTTCCTTTGCTGGAACCATCTGTGGACCGTTGGATCTCTTAGATCCAACGGCTGAGATCATTGGCGGTTGGGGTTGAAATGATAAAACCCTAACTGGGTTTTAGGGTTTATTTTGGGCCGACTCTGTTAGGCCTGATTGATTGGGCCGGTTCTGGTTATGTAAAACGGGCCTCCGGGTCTTGGGCTTGTAATAATATATTTAATAATAATAATAATAATAATAATAATAATAATATTTATAATAATAATAATAATTTTAATAATAATTTAAGTAAAATGAAAAATTAGTGTTTACTCCCTCCTTCCTAATTTTGACTATATGCTTATATCAAAATACAATTCTAGTCCTATTACATCTAAATTTAAATTTTAGGGTATATTTTATTTTCATAGTAATTTGTAATATTGATTCAATTATAGTTTTAGTTTCTTTTATTATCTTGAAATTAAGATATAATTACCATGCTTAATTTGTTAAAATTTTTAATAATGATTTAGCTTAATGAAAAGATTAAATGTCCTTTTCCTGTTGTTATTTTCTATGTTTAACTTATTAGATCATATAAACGTTCCTACATTAAGAAATTAGTCCCTCGTACTTTATTTTTTTCTTATTTTCAAATTTTGTTTTTGCTAAATAAAGAAGGAATAATTTGGGTCATAAATTG
The DNA here is from genome assembly GCF_006381635.1 of Hibiscus syriacus. Lineage (NCBI taxonomy): Eukaryota > Viridiplantae > Streptophyta > Magnoliopsida > Malvales > Malvaceae > Hibiscus > Hibiscus syriacus. The sequence goes on from NW_024063472.1 coordinate 468,326, forward strand.
GTCCCTCGTACTTCATTTTCTTCTTAGGATTTACCTGTTCCAAATAGAAGCAGGTAGTTCTGCTGTGCGGCGCCTAAAAAACGACTAATATACGGTGTGATCGGTTAAACAAGTGAACGGTTAAAATTTAGACCGGTTATGTTATATTATTTAACCGAAAATATTATCAAGTACAATAACATATTAAGTAACGCTTATATAATGTAATAGATAACGCTTATATAATAAAATAGGTATTTAACTAGAAATATTATCAAGTACAATAACATATTAGGTAGCTCTTATATAATGTAATAGGTAGCGCTTATATTGACCTATTTATAAGTAAATCGGTATATTTATACCGGTAACATTACAAATTTACCTATTATATTATAATTATCGGTTTCGATATTTTTTGGATCAATACTTTTTATAAATGTATCGACACTATATGCGTTCACCTTTTATCATTTATAGACCGGTTTTATCATATTTTTACATATTATATTATTATGGATCGATACATTTTTATAAAGTATCGACACTTTATTGACGCTATAACTTATTCTCTTTTAAATTCCAAAAGTATCGATACTTATAATAAATTATCGACACTTTCAACATATCCGGTAGCGCTTTACCTGTTTTGTCATTTCTAGATCGGTTTTGTCATATTTTTACCTGTTATATTGTTATGGATCGATACATTTTTATAAAGTATCGATACTTTATTGGCGCTATAACTTCTTCTCTTTTAAATTCCAAAAGTGTCGATACTTATAATAAATTATTGACACTTTCAACATATCCGGTAGCGCTTTACCTGTTTTGTCATTTCGAGACCGGTTTTGTCATATTTTTACCTGTTATATTGTTATGGATCGATACATTTTTATAAAGTATCGACACTTTATTGACGCTATAACTTCTTCTCTTTTAAATTCCAAAAGTGTCGATACTTATAATAAATTATCGACACTTTCAACATATCAGGTAACATTATGATAAAAAAAGGTAAAATTTACTTGATATGTTGAAAGTGTCCATACTTTTTATAAAAAAGATCGATACTTTTTTTAAAGTTATGTAATTTATGTTTCAATTTTTTCTAATAGTGTTTCATGTTTTCCACCTACAATATGTCAATATTAATTTAATAATTTCATTTACACCAAAAATTATTTGATTGTTTTGATATTTTATAAAATATTATTTAGAATTTAAATTTAACAATATTGACCAAAGATAATAATAAATATGTAATATATATGTTTATTGTTTTTAATTTAATAATAATATATATCGTAACATATAAAATAAATTATTAGACGCGTATAATTACTAAATTGATATCTTAAAACTCACTCAAAACATAACCGGTAAAATAATATTTTTCCACAGTGAAATAAGTATGGACACTTTTATAAAAATGATAGATACTTTACAATATAAGCGCTACCTATTAAATCATATTTTTACATATTATATTGTAAAGTATCGATCATTTTTATAAAAAGGATGGACACTTCAACATATCATGTAACATTATGATAAAAAAGGTAAAATTTACATGATATGTTGAAAGTGTTCATACTTTTTATAAAAAGGATCGATACTTTTTTTTAAGTTATGTAATTTATGTTTCAATTTTTTGTAATAGTGTTTCATGTTTTCCACCTACAATATTAATTTAATAATTTCATTTACACAAAAAATTATTTGATTGTTTTGATATTTTATAAAATATTATTTAGAATTTAAATTTAACAATATTAACCAAAGATAATAATAAATATGTAATATATATGTTTATTGTTTTTAATTTAATAATAATATATACCGTAACATAAAAAATAAATCATTAGACGCATATAATTACTAAATTGATATCTTAAAACTCACTCAAAACATAACCTTAAATTAATATTTTTCACCTACAATATTAATTTAATAATTTCATTTACAAAAAAAATTATTTGATTGTTTTGATATTTTATAAAATATTATTTAGAATTTAAATTTAACAATATTAACCAAAGATAATAATAAATATGTAATATATATGTTTATTATTTTTAATTTAATAGTAATATATACCGTAACATAAAAAATAAATCATTAAACTCATATAATAACTAAATTGATATCTTAAAACTCACTCAAAACATAATCTTAAATTAATGTTTTTAACCTACAATATTAATTTAATAATTTCATTTACACAAAAAATTATTTGATTGTTTTGATATTTTATAAAATATTATTTAGAATTTAAATTTAACAATATTAACCAAAGATAATAATAAATATGTTTTCCACAGTGAAATAAGTATTAACACTTTTATAAAAATGATAGATACTTTACAATATAACAGGTAAAAATATGACAAAACCAGTTTTATTATGACAAAACCGGTAAAATTTACTTGGTATGTTAAAAGTATGGACACTTTTATAAAAAAGATATATACTTACCGATAACCAAAGTTTATCGGTTACCAAATTTTTTAATAGTTTTTCATATTTTCTACTTAAAACATTATTAGTTTGTCAACATAATAGGTAGCGCTAAACCAAATTTATTAAACATCTTTTAATATATCCGGTAACACCGTATATTAGTTGTATATTAGTTTAGGTTCAATCCTTGGATTGCACGGACACTACTCCTTTAGGCTTCGATTAATGCCTTATATTATATACATTAAATACAAATTGCATTAGGGGTGCAATCCAAGTTAAAATAGAATCTCAAATTCCATTTGTTCTATTGAGTTTTATTTCTTTAAAAATTTAAATTTAATTTAATAAAAATATTGACTTAATATAAAAATAAATGTCTAAGTTATATCCGAAATTGACTTTTGGTGTTTAAAGAATATTTTGTTAGAAACATGTGTCTAGTGTTTTTTCCGTTACACTTTTAAGTACCTATCGTTAAAAGAAACCCATCAAGTAACATGTATCACATTTATTTTTTTATATTTAAATAACTGAATGTGACACGTGTCACTTAACATGTCTTTTTTTAACGGTAGTTATCTAAAAGTGTAACGAAAAAAATTAGACATTTATTTTTAACGAAAAATTTTTAGACACGAAAAATCAATTTTGAGTATAATTTAGACAATTGTTTTATATTAAACAAAAAAAATTAATCATTTAAGTCCAATAGTTCATGCATATACATTTATTAATTTAGTAAGTATACTATATATATAGTACTTCAATTATCACTTTTATTTTGTTTTGATCATCCAACTCTTTTTTCTTTAAAATCATAATTAATGTTTAGTATTTGTTTCATTTTGGTCATCCCTGATTAAAAGATTATTATCATAGGATAATATCATGTCATCATTGAAAAATAAAAATATAATATCAACAGTCCTATTATTATTTTTAATGATATGATCGAATTAAATTCAAAACGTAGTTTTGAAAAAAATAATTGAGTGATTTAAAACATAAAAAAAATGTAGTTGAAATACTAACGTATAGCTCCCCTTCTTATCATAAGTTTGATCACTTTCTCGAGCTTAATCATTTGCTGCCGTAATTGAATTGAAAAAAAATTAAATTAACAAAAATATACTAAAGATAAAATCGATATTATTGAAAGTAAAAGAGCAATGTGTTTCAGCCTGAAGAACGCCCCACCAATCAAATGAATTTATAGTTTCAATTTGATTAGTTAATTGTTTTGAGCAGCATGCAATCAATCATATAACTGAATTTCCTATTTTTAGTAAAAAGATTGCTGACCCCATTCAAAGGGTTTTGCTCAATCCTTCTCTTTCATCAGAAAAGAAAAGATCACTCTTTTTCATTGTTTATGAATTAATCAACATTTAAAAGAACAACTAAAAACAGAGAAAAGAAAATGACAATTCTTCACCACACCCTAACGTTTACTTTGGTTGCACCCTTCATACTTAAGCTATTATTTTTATTTTATTTTTGTATTTAATTTTTTTCAAAATTATACTGTCGCAACTGTCTTTCGGATGGGCTCGGAATTGTGCTTCGACTTAAATAAAACGTTAGAACCGTCACCGATCATTTGTTTTTTTGTTAAAAAAATTGGTTGATCACACACCATCTTACTTGATCTGCATTTTACCAGAAATATCAGATTCGATTACAGTCACTGAAGGATTAGTACCCTTGAACTGCCATTTCGGTACCATTTTAAATTCTCGGTTGTCTTGATTACGAAAATTAAAATTAAAATTTAAAGACTCGATTTGAATTACTTACCTTCGATCGATTGAAATTACCTCTAAAACAAAAGTCAAGAAAAATGTTAGATTGTGAAATAAAACATTAAGTAAATAATTGAGAAGAACAAAAAGGGTAAAATTAAGAAAATAAGAGAAAAAATTTAAAAATGTAAAAAAAAAAGAAAAATTTAAAGAGAAAAAAAAAAGCAAAATGTTAAATGGGAAAATAAGATAAAAGATGTTTTGGAAAAAAAATAATTAAAAAGTTAAAATAAAAAAATAAAAAAAGGATCAAATTAAAATAGATTGAAATTTATGGATTGAATTAATACTAAAAATGAGCTGCAAGAAAAAAAACAAAAGTTAGGGGATTAAATCGAATTAATTGAAAATTCAAAGGCAAAAATGCAATAGGTGACCAAAATGAATTACACATCAAAAGTACAGGGACTACGAAAATAATTTAAAAATCTCATAATTACACTTCGATCCCCCTATAAATACCCCAAAACCCAAAAAATAACATTTCTCATTTTTTTCTTCTCCCCCTCAACCGAATTCTCTCGTCTTCTTTAAATCATCTTAACTCAAACCGGCCCGATGGTCGGCCACCGCTCGACGCTCACCTATTGTCGCTCCAGCCATCGCCATCGGTGGTCGAAACCCCCCCTCAAACTACCCAAAATTACTCTCCCCGATCCCATAACCACAAAGCCGAAGCCCAATCATCCTAAAATAAGCCGAGTTGGCGTAGATCTAAGTAACAAGGTCTCGACTCTTACCTTTTTTGGTCGCGTCTTCTCGGCTTCTCGACGTTCTCTCTTCTCCGACGATGCTCCTCTGCACCCTTGCCGTTAATATATGTTTATTTGTTTTTTCTTTTCGAACTTTGCTTGTTTTTCTTTTGTGTTTTGGTTATATGGTCGAATAATGTTTGAGTATTTTGGTGGTTTATGCTTGAACTTGTACGTTTGTTGTGTTTTTTGCTTGGCCTCGCAAATGCTTTTTATAGCCTCGATTTTGATCGTTTTGAGTCTCGAACGGGAGAGGATGTGTGGGTTACTCGCTCTGATTTTCTTGTGCGTCGTTGGCTAGGATTTTAGGGATGGTTCAATCCCGAACTTGGCCGCCGGTTGTTGGCACGTTGTTGTTGTTATCTTCATTAAAATTCGGTATATGATAATTATCTGGATTATTCTCAGAGTTTGATACAGAAGTCTGTACTTTTACAGTAGACAAGGCCTTTGTTTTTGCAGCGGATGAGTCCCCTTGAAGCCCTGGTAAGATTCCAGGTGGAACAACCATTTGCAAGGTAGGTGGCATAGTTCCCCTTCAGATGTCCCTGCCCCAGTGCACATACTTAATTCTGGCCAACTAATTTTGCAACAATTTGATCAACCAAAGACTCTTGGCTTTTGGTGATCGACTCCAGAGTATTTTGATTATTCTGGCTTATTTTCTCCTCTAACTTTTTTTGTAATCTTAGCTTGTTCTCTTTGAGTATAGTTATCTTCTTTTCCATTTTCTTCTTCTTTGAACGGGTGTTATGAGGATGATGTGTGTCCAATGCTTGGGGTGGTATGTCCAATGTTTGTTCCTTTTGATGAGATATTTTCTGTTAGTTAATGTGAATGTAAAGAAATGAAGAGAAATAACAAATGCAAAATATGCATGATGCATGAAATGTTTGAGGCATTGATCCAAAAGCGCGTCTGTTATTATAATAATCTTTATTAGGGCAAAAGTGTTATTTCTCAGAGACCAAAAACATCTAAAGGTATATTATAACTAAGACCCCAAAACAATAGGCTGACAAGTCTTCTTGCTTCATTTGTCACTGGCTCAATACCTTGTCGAACCACTCCGGCTTCTTTCGCCAAGTCGTGCACGTGGCATGCCACTTTCTATACTAGCTCTAAGAAATCTCGAATAACTGCATCTCTTGCGTTTACTATTGCTGAGCCAGTTCCCTAACAGAAAGTCATTTGAGCCCTCCATCGAAAGGAACTATCTGAAGTTCATTTGCTTGTTTCTTGAATTTATCAGCAATGGCCTCCAATTTAGCTATTATTTTTCCATCCTATTCTTTTTGTTTTTAAGGGACCTCTCCAGGTCAGTAACATTTTTCTCATCTACCCCTGCAACCCTTGCCAACCCATTTGAACAGTTGACTTTTGATGTGCTTGGTGTAGACTCGATTCATTCTAATTTCTTCACAATACAACAAAGTGTTATACTCTTCGATTGTGGGTACCATGTCTTCTTGATTAAATATGAAACAACTATACCCCGGATTCTAGAATTGTATTAAGGCTCGAATTAGGGACTCACCCATCTTGACATAGAGTAGAAGTGCGATATCACCATACCGCTGGCATAATTTTCGTTTCTAGTCGCTTTTCTAGCTATCCCAGATGCTCCACAATTCTTGTTTAAGGCTGGCAAAAGCATAACTAACCAGATCTGACACATAGTTTCCTTGCAGACTGTCTCTCTTTTCTTTCTGAGTCTTTTCTGACCATAGTCAGACCTCTACGTTTTTCACCTCTTGTATTACAACCCCTTTGTCCATTAATGCAAATTATTTGCGTGTAACGAACCCTTTTTTTTGGATCAATCACCTCTTTTAATGATGAAAATGATAAAAAAAGATCAAAAAATGAAAGAGAAACAAATTAGTAAGATATAAGTAATAATCAAAATAATAATAAAAGCAAAAAATGATCCTACCCCACATGCTTAATTTTGAACAAGTCCCAACCACATATATTGCATGCTTTGAATAATAAATAAAGTAGTAAATCACTCAAGCAACCTAAGTTTTAAAATGGAGTTTCGGGGTGAGCTCTAATTCTTTGTAGTCTCCCGTTTAAGTTCTAAAAAATGGTATCTGAGTTCTCATTGCTGGTGTCCCCTTGGGCTTTCCAGACCCTCAGTCCTAAGCCCATTACAAGCTTATGTGGAGCAAGTTAAACTCGAGAGGACACATTCCCTTATGTTTATATGGAGAATAAATTCACACGAAGACATAAGATATATGAATCCAGAAGGTTACTTGCTAGGCCTATACGGAGAATAAATTCTCACGAAGGCGTCGCTTTCACCTCTACTTATAAAAGGGTTTGAAGATCGGGTATAGAGTCTAAGATGAATATTTGGAAAGCTGAATGAAAATAATAACCAAAGGTAAATAATAAGGATCGATAAGTTAAATTAAAATTTAAACTTACAATTTTCGCTTAAGAAGGCAATAGAAAATTAATTTTCGCCTGACTTACTTACATGTCCCCAACAGAGTTGCCAAACTGCCACAACCGTCTTTCGGGTGGGCCCAAAATTGGGCTTCGACTTAAATAAAATGTTAGAACCGCCACCGATCATTTATTTTTTTGTAAAAAAAATTGGTTGATTGGACACCATCTTACTTGATTTGTGTTTTACCAGAAATGTCGGATTCGGGAGTCGATTACAATCAAGGAATGATTAGCACCCTCGAACTGCCCTTTCGATACCATTTTAATTTCTCGGTTATCTTAATTGCAAAAATTTAAATTTAAATTTAAAGACTCGATTCGAATTACTTACCTTTGATCGATTGAAATTACCTCTAAAACAAAAGTCAAGAAAAATGTTAGATTGTGAAATAAAACATTAAGTAAATAAAGGAGAAGAACAAAAAAGGTTAAATTAAGAAAATAAAAGATTTTTTTTAAAATGTAAAAAAAAAAAGAAAAAAAAAAGAAAAAAACAAGCAAAATGTTAAAAGGGAAAATAAGATAAAAGATATTTTAGAAAAAAAAAGAATTAAAAAGTTAAAATAAAAAAAAATACATAAATAAAAAAGGATCAAATTAAAATAGAATGAAATTTATGGATTGAATTAATACTAAAAATGAGCTGCAAGAAAAAAAAAAGTTAGGGGATTAAATCGCGAAACATAATAAATATAAGGAATGATTAAATCGAATTAATTGAAAATTCAGAGGCAAAATTACAACAGGTGACCAAAATGAATTATACATCAAATGTATAGGGACTGTATAAATAATTTAAAAATATCATAATTACACTTTGCCCCCTATAAATACCCCAAAAACCTAAAAAAATAACATTTCTCATTTTCTTCTTCTCCCCCTCAACCGAATACTGTCTTCTTCTTTAAACCTCTAAATTCAAACCGACCCCGATGGTCGGCCACCGCCCGACGCTCACTGACCGTCGCTCCGACCACCGTCACCGGTGGTCGAAAAAACCCAAACTACCCGAAAATGCTCTCCCTGATCTTGTAATCACGAAGCCAAAGCCCAATTGTCCTAAAAAAAGCCAAGTTGGCGTAGATCTAAGTAACAAGGTCTCGACTTTTACCTTTTTTCATCGCGTCTTCTCGACTCCCGACGTTCTCTCTTCTCCGACGATGCTCCTCTGCACCCTTGTCATTGATAAATGTTTATTTGTTTTTTCTTTTCGAACTTTGCTTGCTTGTCTTATGTGTTTTGGTTGTATGGCCGAATAATGTTTGGGTATTTTGGTGGTTTATGCTTGGACTTTACTTGCTGTACGTTTGTTGTGTCTTTTGCTTGGCCTCGTCGGAGGCTTTTTATAACATTGATTTTGGCCGTTTTGAGTCCTGAACGGGAGGGGATGTGTGGGTTACTCGCTCCGATTTTCTCGTGCGTCGTTGGCCGAGATTTTAAGGATGGTTCAGTTTCGATCTCGACCGGTTGTTGGCACGTTGTTGTTGTTCTGATTCCCCGTTCAAGGCCCGAGAAATTCGATCGGTTCTTCGAAGTTGTTCGGGCGCGTGGCCCCACGTGCACTCCCGTGCGGCGCCATTCTACTAGACCTGAAACCCTAATCGGGTTAGGGCTGGATCAGGACCCTTACCCAATTGGGCTTCTGCTGGACCCGATTTTGGACCTAAAACAAAAAAGAAAAAATGAAACAAAAATCAAAATAAATAAATAAATAAAATGTAAGTAAAAACCATATAATATAAAATGTGATATAAAAATATTTTTTTTAAAAACCATATATAAATTTTTGAAAATGTTTTTGAAACTATAGTATATATATTTCAAAAACGTTTTAAAACTATATATTTATATATTTCGAAAAAAGTTTTCAAAATTATATATTATATATATTTTTTCAAAAATGTCTTCAAAACTATATACTATATATATTTTCAAAAAATGTTTTCAAAACTATATATTCAAAAATATTTTCAAAACTATATACTATATATATTTTCAAAAATGTTTTCAAAACTATATATTATATATATTTTCAAAAATTTCTCAAAACTATATATTATATATATTTTTGAAAAAAATGCTTTCAACACTATATATTATATACACTATACGTATATTAAGTAAAAATTCGAACGAAAATAAGTGACTACACGTACCTAACATTTACTTTTGTTTCATTTTAAAAATATAATATCACAACTTCTGTGAAAATTTAAATTAGATCAAAATTTTGAATTATTATTTAGTTAGTTTTAACTAAATTTTAATTTTGAATTTTTTCAAATCATATTTTATAACTTAAAATTTTATTTAATTTTCTTTAAGCCAAGAAAATTTATAAGATTACAAATTGAGTTGTATTCGTCCTATAAATAAATTTATTTTAATAAATTGAATAATAAACATTTTATATCTAAAGAATTCTGGCTATCAACTTTAAGTATTATTATTTATAATTCGTGACGTAATATTTATATGAATTTCAAACAACTGACTATTACTAAATATACTACAAACTGTATAATAAATTTGCTTAAAGACGAAGTATATAGAACAAGACAAAAGTGTTGAATGTCTTGTGCAACAAGGAACTTTAAAAAAATTTCTTACAACTAAAATTTCTTTTACCCATATTAATCCGAATTTTGATAATTTCTTACAATTTTGTCCAACAAGTATTCATATGATGAATGTGAAATGAAGAATGGCAGAGTAGTACGTACCTTGTAAAAGATTGTCGACTATTTTCATTTGATAAATATATGATATTCAAATTTAAAATCCAAAAAAGAAATAAATTTCTAATTTTATTTATGCGGGAAAGTTACAGTTTCACTGAATATTTAAAAATAAAAGAAAAAGGTAGAGATGACCGTGAATTCCTCCATACAAAAAAAAAGAAAAACAAAAATAATATAGAGAGTCAGCGGCAGCAGCAGAAACAACCACAAGAGGGACATTTCCAGGCAAAATCCATGTGCCCACATTACTGTTTGCGAGTTTGAAACAAACACCCACACTACTCTTTTCTCTTATATATATTATATAAGATTATCATTGAGTTCTAGTTTTTATTGTAGATTTTTGAGAGAGACCCAGAATCAGAAACCCTTCAACACAAGAAGAAGAAGAAGAAAAGCTGATAGCTTTCAAAGGTGTTGCTTTCTTTCTTTTTTTGACTGTTTGTTGGTATTCGAGGAGTAAAGTTGGGATTTTTAGTTGGGGGTCGAAAGAAAAAAATGAAGGAGAAAAGTGAGAGTGGTGGCGGAGGGTATGTAAGAGCAGATCAAATAGATCTGAAGAGCTTAGATGAGCAACTTCAAAGGCACCTTAGTAGAGCATGGACGATGGAGAAGAACAAGAACAAGAACAAGAAAGACGAGGGAGACGAAGGCGGTGTAGCTGGCGGCGGAGCACAGCTGAGGTCAAGCAACACTGTAAGAAGACAAGAGTGGGAGATTGATCCTTCTAAGCTTATCATCAAGACTGTTATAGTTCGTGGAGCTTTTGGCACTGTTCATCGTGGTGTTTATGATGGCCAAGATGTTGCTGGTATATACATACATATATTTTTCACCGTCTTTTCTTCTTTTTCCAATCTTATTTCTCTCTTTATGACATGCTTCTGAGTATCCATTTGTTGTTGAAACACTTGGCTTTTTCTCAAAATGACATTTTTTTATATGTACTGAAAGTGCTGTTTTGATCACTTGGTTTGTGATATAGATTTTACCCATTTCCCCCCTTTTCTTCATTTGGTTTTCTTTGAAAATTAACTTTCTAGGCCAGATGAAAGTGTTGCTATACATTAGGCACTAAAGCAGTGTTGATGAAGTGTCCATGGCTTGATTTTGTTAGTGTTCTTCTATGTTTCTTTTGTGATTGTAAAACATGAGTATGTACCTCCACAGAGGGTCTTATGCATAGCATTTATGTCCGAAAATGTGTTCGGGCCGGTATCGAACATGGATATTTCAAGAAAAATGAAGAGTCCGAGCAACACAGGTTTCCCGGTATTAGTAGTATTATTATCTGCACCAAAGCTGCTACCTCAGGTTTGCAGTGATGATGTTGAGCTTTAAGTGTTTTTTAGGGGTTCTCTCTTGAAAATGTTATTACAACTGTTCCATTTGTTTTGCTGCTGCTGGGAATATCCAATTAAAGAGAGGAAACCAGAGTTATTAGAACAACAACAACCCACCCGTTGCTTGAATTTGTTTTGCCCTTGTGAATCCGTTGATTTTACACTAAGCAGTCTGTGATCTAACTTCTGGAAATCGAATCCGTGGTTCACGAGATCTTTCGAGCTGGCAATTAGTTGCACTGCTGCAGTGACTTAAATGATGTTATTCTTCTTTTTGTTAGGCTTTCTTGCGTCCTAATTTATTGTTGGAATGCACTTTTTATCTAAACTTTTTGGAGATAAAAAGGTAGAAAATTTAAAGAGCTCCATTCACACTGTGAACTTGCATAATCTGGCTAAGCTATAAATCTGCTAAATGGACGCTATCATCCACCGTACCCCGATTATTTCCGGTCATCTACACAGATTTAACTGCCACATTAATCTATAACAAGATTTGTGACCTTTAGATAGTGCTCTGATTAATCATAAGGGCGATGTTTTGGTATGTTTTTCATGATGTTCAGTTGCCTATCAGATAAATCATGTATGAAAAATATGGTCTATCGTGTGGTTTATTTTTTTTTCGTATAGTAACTGTTTGCTTTCTTTTCTTGTTTCTTCCGTCATGCTTAGTTAAACTTCTTGACTGGGGAGAAGAGGGCCACAGATCCGAGGCCGAACTATCTTCACTTCGAGCAGCTTTTACACAAGAAGTTGCAGTGTGGCATAAGCTTGATCATCCTAATGTAACAAAGGTAACGATCTTTTCCACATTCTTATCTCGTATCTTTACTCTTCTTGACCCGAACTGCAAAACCTGCATTTGTTTCATCTACAAAAAAGCTTTTGCTTGTTTGGACAATGCATAAGCTTTAGTCTGTTTATTTCTCTTATTTTACTTGTTCAAATATGTCAACTCAGTAATTGGGGATGTTGGCAAAAGTCTGTATGTACATTGCTATGCAAGATGATTATGGTGGTTTTATCATTATGCTTATTTGTCTTTAATCTCTGTCCAAAAATTTCCATGCAGTTTATAGCGGCGACAATGGGGTCATCAGAGCTGAACATACAAACGGAAAACGGTCACATCAGTATGCCGAGTAATGTTTGTTGTGTTATTGTTGAATATTGTCCCGGGGGTGCACTGAAATCATACCTGATAAAGAATCGGAGAAGAAAGTTGGCTTTTAAAGTAGTTGTTCAACTGGCACTAGATCTTGCACGAGGGTCGGATTCTTATGCCCTGTCGATATAATTTCTTTTAATTATATATCATGTGAAATTATAAATTGTAATTTAAACTGAAGTTCTGATTATCATGTGTGCTGATGTTGTTGCTTTTGACACTTTCTAGGTTGAGCTATCTTCACTCCAAAAAGATTTGTCCATAGAGATGTCAAAACTGAAAACATGCTTTTGGACAAGACGCGTACGGTCAAAATAGCTTATTTCGGGGGTTGCTCGACTTGAAGCTTCAAATCCGAACGACATGACCGGAGAGAGCGGAACCCTTGGTTATTTGGCACCGGAGGTATGATACAACATATTCTTTTTGTTGTGAGTTGTGCTGTCTCTCCCTCTTGATGAGTTAAAATGCTGTAAATTTTGTGCAGGTCCTTAATGGCAATCCCTACAATAGAAAGTGCGATGTGTTTAGTTTCGGTATCTGTTTGTGGGAGATATATTGCTGTGACATGCCGTATCCCGATCTCAGCTTCTCAGAGGTGACATCGGCTGTCGTCCGTCAGGTAAATGAACCATGTATTCTATGTTTGCAAAAGTATGGCTACGATGATTCCACGTGGATTGTAACTATTGTGATAACATAAACTTTAAACTACAGAATCTGAGACCGGAGATACCTCGTTGCTGTCCGAGTTCTCTTGCAAATGTAATGAAGCGATGCTGGGATGCGAACCCTGACAAGCGGCCGGAGATGGATGAAGTGGTGTCGATGTTGGAGGCCATCGACACATCAAAAGGTGGAGGCATGATCCCGCACGATCAACCTCAGGGTTGTTTGTGTTTCCGAAGATATCGAGGACCTTTATATCGATATCGATACCACGTTGAGTTTAACATGCATTTAGAGGCAAGTAATAGTCCAATTTATTCATATTTCATTGAATTGGAAAGATATCCAGAGCTGAAAGTAGAAAGTGTATCTACCATCCGAACATGCATTTTGTAAAGATGTCATGTTTCTTTCTTTGATTGAGAATACTGTGAGTCTCATTTGGTCTCACTCTCATTCATTCACCCATTATATTAATGCTATAAACCAGACATCTATGCACATTAAGTGCTCTGATTCTATTGGAAAAGGAATTTTTTGGGTTAAAAATTTCAAGTTTTTTTATTTAATAACTCAAATTTTTCGTAAAATTTTTTCAAGTCAAATTGTTCAATATTATATTTAATTATTTATAAATATTTTTAATATTATGATGTTATTTGATTTTAGAGTAATTATATATTTAGTACTTAAACTATCAGTTTTGGTCAGTTTTAATATTTAAACTTTTAATTTTTTAAAAATATTATACCTAATATTAATTTTTTGTTTCATTTTAGTACCTAACTACCCAACCATTAAAAGCTTAACACGTTTAGTATTTAAACTATAAGTTTTTGTTTATTTTAGTATTTAGACTTCCATTTTTTTTTCAAAAATTTATGTTGAATTTTGAAAAAAAATTGATAATTTAGTTATTAAATATAATTTACCCTCGATTTTAATCTAAGGCATGTTTGCTTCGCGTAAAACATTTCCTGAAAAATGTTTTCCTTATTTTTCGGTGTTTGGTTGGAGGAAAATTGCTTGGTCAATGTAAAACATTTTCTGGGTCAAGAGAATTTTCTTTGCATTTTCCAAAAAATAACTTATCTAATTTTCTGTAAGTAATTTTCTGAACTTTTCAGTTCAAAGAATAAATATTCAAAATAATTTTATTTTATATAATATAATAATTTTGATAAAAATATTATTTATTAAATATTTAAAATGTTTAATATTTTTAATATTATAGTAATGTACTCAATTATATTATAATAATATAATATAATATAAGATATTATATTTTTATTTTAATAATTTCTAAAAGATTCATCAACTAATGAAAAATGATTAACTCTCTTTCAAATACCGTAAAATAATTTCTGAAAAATGTTTTCCATAAACTGTAATTTATTTTACAAAAAATATTTTCCAAAAAATATTTTCAGTGAAACAAACGGATCCTAAGTAATTTTTTTATTGTCATATATATATCATGTAAAGTTAATGGATTCAACTCAAACTCAAAAATTAAATTTATTAATTTTACATGGGAATAGACAAAAAGGAAACTAAAAAGGGGAATTTTATACCAAACAAAGCATAAGAGGAAAAAAGAATTAAACCCAATATCCATAGCCAATAGGCAGACTAACCAATTCATAAAGCATAAAACCATAAACTAAGAAACCTCTGCCCTAATTGTAGAATAAAGCAAAATTGAGAGTAAAGTCTATGTTCCCTTTGGAACTCAAAATGTAAAAGGAATTTAGGCCATTCCACCGGGCTGATTAGAGAGCTGAACCTCCGCTGCTTGCCTTTTCTCCTTTTTACTGTCCTTCCCATTGAAGTAATAGTATCCATATAAAGCCAGCTGCGCAAACCCAAAGATTGCTCCTAGTCCATTCGATATCTGCAATTATTCACATTGTTGTAATTCTAACTATCACCATTTCCATTACTTGTAATATTATTTCAGTTTTGAACATCATACCAGGATGAAGATGTCGGGTGGAAGGAGGCCATAAATGGTCCAGCAGACACCATTAGAGAATCCGGCCAATGAGAGCCAAAAGGGCATGTACTCCACACTCTTTGTGGTGATCACTTTTTTCTGTTAATGTAAACAAGATTGTTAATATATATATATAAAAAAGTGAATCAAGAGAATGAACAATGGATTTGGGGGAGATTATACCCAGATGGCCAGAGGTGAGGCGTACATAAAGATGTTGAAAATATCAGACATAACTCCAACGAAAAGAGTTCTGTGGCTGCCGTGCAAGGCCAGCATTGCCACCAGAACAATGACTACTGTCGATGCCACTTCACCAAGGAGGACATAGGCAACGGTAAGCTGAGAATTTGATCAAACAAATAAATATAAATGCTAAACTAAATGGAATAAGATCAGCTAGACTGTTGTTAAAGATGGTAATGAAAACGAAAACCAAAAATCTTATCATCCAAAACCTTACCGAATATTGATGCCTACATTCAATCTAACATGTGTTCTCATCCTAAAATTCTACCAATATCGATGATTTCGTTCAATCCATATAAATGTAAAGGACATCAAAAGGTGTTTGATATAATTACCGAGAGAATGGTTCATGTATTCATACCCTTTTCTTCCGATCATTGGCATAGATGACGTAAATGGTTAGGTACGTCAATTCAATGACAAGACCGATGGCGTTGATGGTCAACACTAAAAAGTTGTCCTTTTTAACAAAGGGGAGGCCATAGAAACACCAAAGGATGCAGTTCATAACTGTGACCAAGTACGGGATTGCCTGAAACTCCTCCACTGCCTTCTTCTTATAGATCCGATAGAAAGTTGGTCTATTCACAAAAATCAAACAATTTTTAGAGATGATTCTAATTTCAAAATGAAAAAATTAGCATGGAGAGAGTGAAATTACACTGGCGAAAGAAAGAGGCCAAAAGAGATGACATTGCCTGTAAAAGAAATGAATATAAATAAACAACTACTCCATACTCATACTAAATAAATATAAACCGAGTAAAAAAGTAAGAAAATCTGTACAGTCTTTTAATCTACATAGATTTATTAATTGACGTAAAAACTTAAACCTCATGAGAAACAAAAAAAGAAAGGGAAACGAAATCTCCATTGATCAAAGCTAAAAAAGAAACGATATCTTTAACGAATAAATATAAATATTTTACTTCATATTTATTTTAACAAAAAAAAGGGAAAAGTAAATATTTCTAATTTCATTGAAGCAAAAAAGAAACGAGAAATGATTAGAAGAAAAAAGCGATCTCCATTGATAAAAGCTTCCAAAACTCGTTGAAAATCAAAACGCATTCGCTTCTAATCGTGATCGAAATCCCCAAAAAACTAAAGGAGAGAAGCATTAATTACCGATAATGCCGACGATATTGCGAGCAAGTCCCATGTTAAAAGCTTAAGGTGAGCAGCGAGCGAGCGAGAGAAGGAAAGCAGAAGATGTTAGGGGTGAAGGCTGCAAATGGATTTGAAAGATATAAATAGATTAGAGATAGAAATAAGAGGGAGAGAGATTTTTAGTTGGAGTACTAGAAATGATCGGAGATAAGATTTTACTCTTTTAAACAACAAAAAAAAATATTTTTCAAACACGATACTTTAATTATCCATTAATCCTAATTAAAATCAGAATATTTGTTTTAATTTAATTATCCTAATTAAAATCACAATTCTTGTTTTTGAAATCTCGCTTAATATCTTTTTTGTGCATGCAATATGCATGGCGTCGTGGTTTTGCATAATTGGGGACAGTGAGACGCGGCGATTAAATCGTTCGAGTGTTTGTTGTTGGATGATATTATATTTACGTCGGAGTTGTATGAAATTACGATCACTTGCCATTACCGAAATACCTAAAACACTGTATTATGTGAAGAGAAGATTTCGTCTTTCCCAATTAGCAAGAATTACGCGCTTTCCCCATCACGGAAATCCACTAGTGACTGCTTCATACTAGCTCTTAACTGATTTCATCAAAGGCAGGGATGACCCCTGGACCCGAATCTACACCTTCCGACTCGATCTGATTTATTAAATTATATTTTTTTATAAAAAAAATCAGGATTGAGTCAGGTCAAATTATTTAGAAAATAATTTCGGATCGAAATCAGATTTAAGGTAAAATTATTTGACCTGATCCTAAAATAATATAATTATAACTAAGCCGAAAATAATGTAATTATACCTTATATACTTGGAGATAATTATAATAATACCTCTTTATATTAACTTTTTTTTTCAATTAGATCACTATCTTATCAATTAAAATTAAGAATTTTTTATAAATATATTTGTATCAAATCATGTCAGATCAAATCCGAGTTTTATCTCAAAAGACGAATTGTGTTTTAGGTTAGATGGAATCACTTTAAACATATGTCGAATCAGATCGAGTTTCGGGTGAAGACTGCATATTTTTCAGGTAGAATTGGATTAGTCGAACTCAACCCGACCCAAGTCCATCCATAATCAAAGGGCTTGTTTTACTTTATTTCTCACTTAAATTAAATTCAAATTAATTTCATTTCTATTTCAATTTAATAATAAAATATATTATAATGTACTTGAAACTTTAAATTAGATTTTATTTATTTATTTAGAATCTAAGGGTCCATTTAGTTTTAGAATATATAGGTTATTTTCATTTTCTATTTTTAAAAAATAGAAAACGTTGCAGAAAACATGTTTGATTGTAAAATTAGAAATTGATTTCTGAAAAAGAAAACAAAAAAATAAGTGAAAATATGAAAACATAAAAAATGTATTTTCACTATTTTCATTAAAATTATTCTGAAAATTTGAAAGATATGAAAAATATGATCTAGATTTTTAACTTAACATCATGGATTCAAGTCCTTTTAACAATAATTTTTGATTTAATGGTATCTAAAACCTCAAACTTTTGCAAAAAATAATATGTTCCCTAAACTTCTCTTACACTCAATCCTTAAACTAATTTTTTATTAATTTATTTTTTAGTATTTTTATATTCAATATATTAAATATCTTAATAATTTTTATATTTTAATTTTAAATTTAAATGTTTTTTATTTTTTCTAAAAAATTAATTAAGTCCTTAAACTTTCTAAAATAATCAATTAGACCCTCAAACTTAGCCAAAAATCAATTAAGCCCATCTACCACATCATCATCTATTATGAACTACCACAACATTATCGTGAACAATCATATCAATATTGTATATTTTTATGTAAGCTTTGTGAACTGTCATATAAGTATGTGACGGTCTTGATTTCATTAATCAAAAGGTTAGATTGATTTATTTTCTCAATATAAGGTCACATTGATTGTAAAGAAAAGTTAAATGGCTAAACTAGTTTTTTCCACAAAAAATTAAGGGCCTTGGATTGTCCAATATGCATTAACATTATATTATTAATATAAACTAAAATAACTTTATTGTTTTATATAAGCATAACTCACATATTAAATTTATGTAATAATTTTTAATAATTATATTTTAATATAATTATTTAATAAATATTTATTCCTCTCTATTCTAAAAAATAGATCTCAAATATATTTTAGTTACTTTTATTTCCGGAAGCAAAGTTTTCATTTATATCAACCAAACATGTTTTATATTTTTTTAAAAACTGAAAATGAAAACTACATTCTAAAAATAAAAATAGAAAATATTTTCTAAAACCAAACAAACCCTAATCTATTTTACTTTTTATTTTTAAAATTTTAATTAACAAGATATATAATTTAATATAAGTAAAAAGACATTAGAGGTCCATGCACTTTAAAAATACCATTGTGACCCTCTAACTCAGAAAATAAGTCCAATGTGACACTTTGATCAATGTTTTTTTGTCGTTGACCGTTATAGTACTAATGTGACAATTCAAGATACTAACATGGCGTTCACGGTGTTGACATTGTAACCCTTTGCCCTATCTAGAAGGAATAGGTCAGATCTAGAAGGTTCATTAACTTTTTTTTTCTTCTAAAATTAGCCCAAAAGTAATTTAATAAAGCATCGAATTTATTCCTCGCGTTATCGATTTCAAAGCTTAACAAAACAAATTTAATTCAATTAATAAATTAAACTGAAAACAAACTCCTATCAAACCAAAGTCCAAAGTTCAAATTAAAATTTTAAAGTCCAGTGTCCCAAAAATAAATAAATATAAATAATAACAATTCCCAAATAAAAGTATTAGTGAAAATCCGATGTAATGAATCTAAGTAAAATTTTCCATACTATGAATATTAATAAAATATGAATACGAAAATCTCCAAGTACCGGTACATCTAAATTTGAGAATCTGAAAGAGAAACTAGAAGCGTGTAAGCTATTAAACTTAGTGTGTCTCCAAAGTGAAATCAGTCACAATTCATAACATAGTTCGAATCAACAGTGATAATCATAAATTTGAGTTATACAAATGCTTATGCACCCATACTTATGTCACACCATCTGAAGTGGGGTTCGTCACAAAGATAGAGGCCATAGAATCCGAAAGTGACATTTACCTTGTTGAGTGAATGCACTAAACTTTCCCTATCAACATCTAATCTAATATGACATACAAAATGACATACATATCTGAGTTTCGATTCGATCCGAATAAAAATATTATATATAATCAAATATTCCGAAGCATATATTTCGATTCCAAAAGTTCAACACAATCCAATATTTTGAATGCACAACCTAGATTCCAATTCCGACATATCAACATGCATCACATGGTATTTTTCCTAATATAATTAACACAATAATTTTTCACAATCAGACATACTTTCAATTAATTTTCCAATCAATCAAGAAAAAAAAGCAACCAAACAATATAAACGTAACACTGAATGGGAACACACCTCAACAAAATAATTAATGACGATAATAACCTTTCCCACGGTCAACCCAAATAGTGGATCGACCTAAATCATTGCCTATAAAAATATTTAATAAATAAATTAATATACTAAATAACGTCAATGCTAACCGTACTAAAAAATCAACTAATATCCATGGTTAATATTAGCAACACGAGTCGGTTTAAAGTTTGTGGGTAACAACGGAGGAGACGGTAACTCAGTTCCCGGTTCGATTCCTCGTACAAAAAACGCAACGTCTGAATTTAAGTCCCAAATATACCAATTCCAGATTAAGAATAATTTAACATCAACAATAAATTAATTTTTGGTTTGAATTGGAAACTGGCAGTGGGATTTGGTTCGAATATAGGGGACTTCTAGTATGACTAACAGGCAACAACTCTCTCACGACCGGTCAGTGAGAGAACTAGTGGCAGAAGCCATGACCGACGATGGTGACCACATGGCCACCCGGTGAGGACACTGGTGACGGGAGAACGACAACGGGTTATAAAGTTGTTCGAGGAGCCATTAAGACTAGAATCCTATAGATTTGGTTTTCCCCAACCCAGTCTCGACGAGAACTAGGCCATCCAAACCACGTTGAATAACTGTGGATGGCTCTAAGGGGTAGTTTTGTTTCGATTTCCTTACCAAAATCGGGTGAACGATGACGACTTAGTAACTGAGTTATGTTACGGGGTTTCTAGGTGCCATTGATGAGAATGTGAGCAAGGAGAAGGAGCAATAATGATGTGAAACGAAAGAATGAAATAGTTACAAGGAAGTGCCCGTATAATTTTAAAATAGATTTGGGGTTGAGATAAAAGATAATGGGATAAACACAAGGTTCATCCCTATATTTCCTTAGGGTTTTCAAAGTAACTTCTAAACTTTGTTTCTCTTACGAAATAACCACTAAATCAAAATAAGGGATTTAAGGAAACAATTCCCAATTTTTAAGGTTTCAAATTTGAGGAAAAATTGGGATGTTACAATTCTCTCATCCTTAAAGAAAATTTTAACCTCGAAATTTACCAAAATGGAAATAGAATGACTTAAGAAAATACCTTCAATATCGTCTGACTCATCCCAATCCTCATACCTTTGAGTAGCATATACCAACTCAGGTTATCTCACTAGAGACCTATTTGAACCTCTACTATGAATTGATCTACCTCTACTAGTTGAACCAGAACTAGTCAGTCTAACCTGATCCCTAACTCGGGTTTGTGCTTGAACTGAAGCCTAAGACTGACTAGGACCATAAGAACTAATAGACGAAAAATGACACTTCTTGAAATGGTTCTCTAAAGATCCACAATGGAAACACGCTCCAATCTTCCTCTAACACTCTCCAGAATTCATTTTATTACAATAAGAGCTCAAAGGTACCTCATAAGCACTCGTCGAACCTCCAACACTAACAGTAGGAGCAACAAATGTCACCAATCTAGCCCTAAAATAACTCTAAGAGTCAGAATCATCTTTTGATTTGTTGCTGAATTGATTTACATATCATGCATTAGTAGGAGGTCCCGATTTCCTTCAGGTTCTATTAAAATTTAGGGGTTTAGGACCCAACGATAATGGCTCAATCTTCTCAGTAGTCCTAGCCAGAAAAGTTAAACTATTAAACACAGTGTCATGGTGTAAGGTAACACCTGAATGAATCGAGGGGCGAAGACCTTTCAAAAATGAATCACACTTTTCGTTTTCATTCGAAATCAATCCCGAAGCATACTTAATCAATCTAAATAAATCAATCTCATAATAGATCACAGATATATCATTCTGCTTCAAATTCAACAAATCCTCCCGATACTTTTCCAGATACTTAGCCCGAACATATCAATCTCGGAAACCTTGTCGGAAGTACTCCCAAGAAACCTACCTAACTGGAATAGTATCTTGCTCAAACTCCCAAATACCTTATTTTTATTTAAGTCTTAAACTCTATTTCTCATGGTTATGTATTTTGAATTCTAACGATGGAGTTCTTATTTTGTAAACGTCATATTTGAATGTTCAAACTAATGTTTATTTTGTGTATTTGATTTAATCTTGTTAAATTTTGTTTTAAAAAGAAATTTTTTGAGTTAGTGGCATCGGTGGTCTCGTGTGACGTTCTAATCCATTGATCCTCGGGTCGAACCGAATTGGGGCGTTACAAGTATAATGTTCTTGTGAATCTTAGGGTTCATTGATTTATACATAAGATATCGATATGTCTTGTTATAATCTTCATAGCCAATGAAAATACAATCCATCATTTTGGTTTATTTTCGTTTCCTTTGATAATGAGATCATTATTTTTACAAGACACCCCCATATTTTTAAGTTCTTGTAGAAAGATTGTCTACATTTCCATAACTTATATGGTGTCTTGTCATTTTTTTTCTTTTAAGAGAATCTTATTTAAAAGGTAATTGGTTGAAAAAAAATTTCTTCACATGTTCTGTGATAACCCATAGCTTCTTAGCACCACGTTCATCATTTCCTTTTAAGATTTAATTATTCCTCTTTGCTACTTCATTTAATTTAGGAGAGAATGATGATGTAACTTTATGAATAATATCATGTTGTGCACGCTATTAACTAATTAATGGTTCAATTTATTAATCACCATAAGAACTTCTTAATAATTTTACTAAGTTGGTTTTCAACTTTATGTTTATAGAGTAAATTTCTCTATAATTTCACTTTTTTTCTTTAGCAAATATATAACAATACTTTTTTTGTATCAACGATAAAGATAATAAAATATTTATTCATTCTTGTTTATAAAAGTAGATCAAATACATTTATTTTTTAAGATATTTCTTTATAAACATATCGAGATTTTCAAGAAATAAATTAAATGATTTATACTTGATTCTCAAGAAAATAAATTTAATGATTTATTTCATTTTCTTTCAAAAGTAAAATCATAATTGATTTTCCAAGACATAAATGAAACAATTTATTTTCTTTTACAAAATAAGAAATTAAATCCAACAGTTTATTTCCTTTTACAAAATAGAAAAATAAATCCAACGATTTATTTTCTTTTACCAACCAGGAAAATTATTGAATGATTTATTTCATTTTACAAAATAGGAAAATAAATCCAACGATTTATTTCCTTTTACGAAATAGGAAAATAAATCCAACGATTTTTTTCCTTCTACAAAACAGGAAAATAAATCTAATGATTTATTTTTCTTTTACAAACTAGGAAAATAAATCCACCGATTTATTTCCTTTTACAAACCAAAATCATCTAAGATTCTTAGAAAAATAAATTCAACGATTAATTTCCGTTTAGAAAATAGAATCATTTAAGATTATCAAGAAAATGAATTAAACAGTTTATTTCCTTTTAAAATATAAAATCATCCACGATTCTCAAGAAAATAATTTCAATGATTTATTTTCCTTATAAAGTTGGAATCGTTCAAGATTCTCAAAGAAATAGATTCAATGATTTATTTTCCTTACAAAGTTTGAATCAACTCAAGTTTCAATGATGAAATTAATCCAATGAAATAACCGCAACTAAGTCATCAAAAGGAACTAATCATTTGATTTTAATTTTGGCAACTCAATTATCAAAAAGAACTAATCCTTTGATTTTACTTTCGGAAACATAATAATGAAAAATATTTAATCTTTTGATTAAACTGAACTAATCCTTTGGTTTTACTTTTAACAATCAATAATCAAAAGGAACTAATATTTTGATTTTACTTTTGGCAACTCAATAATCAAAAGGAACAAATCCTTTGATTTTACTTTTGGGAACCCAATAATCAAAAGCTTTGGATTAAACTCCGAATTCATTTGTATCTACAAAATTTCTCAAAAGAAATTATTAGTACGATAATAAAATTCATATTGTTTCCAAAACACAATCAATAATTATTATAACATTTAATAATAATGATAAAATCAAAAATATTATTTATTCTTGTCATATTTAATATTCTATTAAAAGACAAAATAATTATAAGGTAATAACCTTAATTTCGTGAACAATATCATGATTCACTTTTAAGGGTAAAATCTTACCATAATGATATTACCAAATAATACCATGTCTTCTTCCAGTTAGATACCTAGGGGTTCCACTTGTTACCAGAAAACTCATTGCTAAAGATTGTAATCCTCTTATTGACAAAATCAGATTAAGAATTCATCAATGGTCTGGGAAACATCTTAGCTATGCAAAAAGACTTGAACTTGTCAAAATAATACTCCAAAGTATAGCAAATTTCTGGTGCAGACAATTTCTACTTCCTCAAGCTATTATCAACAAGATTAACCAGCTTTGTTCTAGATTCTTATGGAAAGGCACTGACTCTGCGGCCACTGGTGCAAGAGTAAGCTGGGGTAACATTTGCTGTCCTAAATATGAAGGTGGGCTGGGTCTAAAAGATTTAAAATCGTGGAATAAAGTATTCATGATACAGCTCATTCGAAACCTTCTTGTTGGTGAAGGTTCTTTATGGATTGCTTGGATTAATAACTACGTTATTAAATCCAAGGAATTTTTGCAGATGCCTACAAGCGTTACATACAACAATTGCTTCAACAGGCTGTTAAAATTGAGATCTGAGGCCATCCTTATTCTTAATTCAGGAGCTACTAAAACCAAAGATATTTGGGATGAGATTAAAAAAAAATGACAAAGTTCCTTGGGATAAATTAGTATGGTTTCCCCTTCATGTTCCTAAATTCAGTATCATCACTTGGATGACAATTATTGATAGGCTTCCCACTCGGGACAGACTTATTCGAATGGGGCTAACCACTGAAGGTTCTTGTATCTTATGCAATA
The DNA here is from genome assembly GCF_006381635.1 of Hibiscus syriacus. Taxonomy (NCBI): domain Eukaryota; kingdom Viridiplantae; phylum Streptophyta; class Magnoliopsida; order Malvales; family Malvaceae; genus Hibiscus; species Hibiscus syriacus. The sequence goes on from NW_024063472.1 coordinate 493,393, forward strand.
ATGGCTTTGAAACTAGAAATCACTTGTTTGCTGATTGTATTATGGTTGTTTCTCTTTGGTTTAGAATTCTTAATCTTTGCCTTTTAACCAAACCACATATGTCTTGGGAGCACAAGCTTGCTTGGGCTATCTCTTGTTGGAAAGGTAAATCCCCCATGTCCACTATTTTGAAGATTGCTTGGAGCTCTTTCATCTACTTTGTTTGGGAAGAAAGAAATAGACGCCTATTCCAAGGTAGATTTAGAACCATGGATGATTTTCTCTTTTCTATTAAGGAGATTGTTGGTTCTCAACTTAGGAATAGAGATCTTAATAGGTTTGGTTTTGTTAATATGCAACTTTGTACCAATTGGGGTCTAGGATAATCATTTTTTTGTTGTAAATAGTTTGTCTTTGATCCTCGATTGTTGTCTTGTACTTTTCCTTATGGATAATAAAATTTTACTTATCAAAAAAATAATAATACCATAATATAAAAAGAATCACATTAATTCTTTAACTGGCCCACGACCACAACCATGTATGAAATTATTTTTCTTCTAGGTAAAGAATCACATTGATTTTTTATTACAGAATTAACATTTAAAAAAAATCAATAATCAACGTTACTTTAATGAATTTTTTAGTTTAATAGATTTGTCCACTTTGAACAAACCCGTTAAAATGGTAGGATAAATCCTAAAAATGAATTAATTTGCTTTTCATGATTTCCCAAATATTTTCGTATCATCTCGGATTAAAGAAAGGTAGAAGAAAGAATATGTCTTAAGATTGCTAGAAGTATAACAATCCAAGTTGATAAAAATAAAATATTTTATTAAATAATAGAAAATATGGATGTAAAATCATGTAATCGTTCAGGTTTCATTCGGATCTCATCAAGTTAGGTCAAATCAGATACATGTTGTGTCAGTCAAATTTATGGTTTAACTCAGATTAAGTTGGGTCCGGGTCAAAATTAGTTTAGGTCATTTTCAGGTTGTTTTGACATCAATTCAATTCAAGTTAGATCGTCGATGTTAGTTTAGGTCAAAATGGTGCAAGTCAAAATCAATTAAATTTTAGGTTAATTTAGGTTCAAATAGACTTTAGTCGGATCTCGTTCAGATCGGGTCACATCATTGACATACAAAATTTAGGGAGAATCTTACCAAGTACGAATTGAGTTCAGGTTGGGTCATTTTTGAGTTAATTGTTTCTCGCCATTCATGAACGACGAATTGTAATTTGTAATTGTATATAATTTTGAGTAAATTAAAAAATATAAATAATTATGGGTCAATTTGTAATACCCCAAATACACTAACCAATACGAGTTACAGATGTCACATCAAAAATTTAAAACATTTCTTTAATTGAACTGAGTAAAATTTTGTATCATTCGAACATCACCAGTTTCATAACCTGAACAATTATTATAAATAATTGTTCAGAAAAAATCATAATATAATATTTTTGGTTACCAATTCAAAACTAGTTTCAAGCAGTGATAGACAGTTCTGTTCTGTTTCATAAAATAAATAGGATTTTCTAACACGTTTGATTTAGAACCCAAGTTAATATTTTAAGCATAGTTTACTATCATAATATTTATTCATACTATTAATTATATTTAATACTAACTATATTAAGAAATTGCGGACATTTCATTCTCGTACACATGCCGACTATAATTTTTAGAACACAATAGGATGTCATCATTGTTACATGTAAATATTTCCTTTGTGATTATGCCAAGATCAGCTCCTTACTCATTTTCTTCTTTTTTCTTACACGTGAAAATCATCACACGCCAAGTATACACTTAGTGAGGCAATTATAGAAATATTCAAAGCAATACAACACATAAATGAAATGAGTAACAATATTCAGTGTATTATGATCACTTTATCTGCATTCCAACCATGTTACCATATATCAACATGATATAAACTGGATATAAAATTTCTTACCAATATACTCACCATTTATTCCATAAGCTCATTAAATTATTCACCTGTTTATCATTTATTAACCAATAAACCATAGCCTAAAATATAAACCTATGAGGACCCCGGTATTCGAGTAAAATATATGCACTATAGTGTTAAATCTGCACTAAGGTTACACTCTAGTATTGATCCGGATATGACACATAAGGTCGTTCCCATCACCTACACTAGGTTTACACTTTAGTGTTGATCCGGATATGACACATAAGGTTGTGCCCAACACTTGCAGTAAGTGTCCTTACACACTATAGTGCTGAAACCTACAACTGTTGGACTATATGGAATGCCATCAATACCACTGACCCTCAACGACATACTTGGGCATATAGTCTATATTTATTTAACCCATCCATGGAAAAGTATATAAATATAATTTCACATTGAGCATTTCATACCCGAAATAACATCGCATATGTACATAATAAACATCATATATAATAACCAGTGATCAATGAATTTTATACTCAATTTTTGACATATTTAGAATACGTCAATATATGATAATTGATATAAATATCATGCCAATGTAGATAACATAGACTTATCGCAAGTCCCACTTGATGATGTATAAACATCTATGTATATATGTTATGCATGCCTTGCACTCACTTTGAAATTATAAACAAGTCAAGACAAGCCTCACTAAGCTTTAACTTGATCCTTATCTTCTAATTCAGTTAAATCTCAAAATTGGTCATAATTTCATATTCTAGTAGTTTGCACTACCTTTAATGTAATACCCCAAATATTAAGTCAGAGACTTTAGTGAAAAGTTTTAAATTTTGAGGATGTATTTGATTAAACGATAAATTGTAAGAAAATAATTTAGGAATTTGGTTAAGACTAAATTATAAGAGTGGAAGAATGAAAGGGGTATTTTGGTCATTTATAGGGGAAATGAATTATGGTATTAAAGTAAAGAAAAAGGGAGAATGTTAATTTTTTTGGCCATCATCTCTTCTTCTTTCCCGTGTTCACTTGGCCTTCTCCATAGATAAGGTAAACTTTATCTAATTAGTTTTTCTTTTCGATTATAGTTTGTTTTTGCAACCTTAAGTGATAAGTAAACTTAAGGAAGGGTTAAATAAGATTTAAACTAAGAGATGGATGAGTTATTAGAGATTAGAGAAAATGGATTTTTGAAGGATATGTTGGAATATGAGTTTTTACTGATGTTTATTAGTATTTTTAATTTGTCAAAGAACTAAATAAGAGATTAGAAGCTTTAGATATGAGTAAAAACATGCTAGAAAAAGTTATACGATTCTTGAGTTGAGATGTTCTATGGAGATTTTAGATATTATAAGAGGTTAAATGAAGTAAAGTTAATTGGGTTATGTAAAGAAGAGTTTAATAGTATCGTTGGAGGTAAAAGTAAGAGATTAGAGAGGAAAATTTAGTAAAATCAGGCTGAAAAAATGGTAAATATGGGTAAGGGTATTGGTACTGATAGAACAATACCGATATTATAGGCTTAAATGGGTAGAAATGTGACGAACAATATCGGTACCGATACAAGTGGTATCGATACTGATGGGGTATTGATACTAAAAGGGAAAGTATCGATACCATGGATAACATAATGCAAAAATGGTATCGATACCGAAAGGGAGTATCGGTACCATAGTTTAGTAGTATCGATATTGAGAGAAAGGTATCAGCACCATAGTATAGAAGTATTGATACCATGGTAGAGGTATCGATACTATGGAGCCTGGAACTATAAGATAGGTTGAAATTGTTATAGAAATGTAAATAATAGTACTTGTGAATATTATTAAAGTATAAATGTTAGGAAATATACTAACAATTAATATTGTACGTGTCTTTAATGGATGCCTGAGTAAATCGAAATCAAGCTCCCAAGTCAAGCAAAAAGAAAGGTAAAGGCAAAGTAGCTGAGTAATCAGAATTTGCGTTTTGGATATAATAGTGAGGCAAGCCAAGTGAGTGCATTTATTATGTACTTATATGTTGTGATAGTCATAGATGTATGTTGTAATGTATGTATGGTGATTACTGAATGGCACTATATGTGTGCAAAATCTAAGAAATTCATAATGAGTTTATGAATTTCCGTATGGGCACTTTGCTAAGAAATTCATAATGAGTTTATGAATTTCTGTATGGGCACTTTATGTGCAAAACTAAGAAATTCATAATGAGTTTATGAATTTCGTATGGGCACTTTATGTGCAAAAGCTAAGAAATTCATAATGAGTTTATGAATTTCTGTATGAGTACTTTGTGTGCAAAACTAAGAAATTCATAATAAGTTTATGAATTTATGTATTGGTAGTGGGTGTGCAACCCACGTAAATTATAGTAAGTTTGTGACTTACAGTATTGGCACTATGTGTGCAAACTATAGTGTTTAAAATGAATTGAAAGAATTAATTGGTATTATGAAAAATTATTAGAGTAGAAACTGTTCTAAAATAAAAGCCTAATGCTTAACTGTGCATTTGGCAGAAAGGTGCCAATAATACAAGTTAGAAGAAAGGTTAAATGCCTTTAGGATAAAAAACTAATGCCTAATGGTGCAATTTGGCAGAAAGGTGCCACTAATACAAGTTAGATAAAGAATAGTGCATAATTGGCATGAAAGGATGCCGTAAATAAAAATGTATAACAATGCATAACTGGCATGAAAGGAAACCATAAATGAAAATGCATAGCAGTATGTTAATGGTATATAAGGTGTCACTCATGATAATTATAAAAGATAAAGTACCATTTGGCTCTTTGGTGAAATACATGTACAATACTTTCTCATTTAACGTACATAGGGCAAATAAAGAATAATTGGGAAAAATATACAGAAGGATAGGTATGCTGGATAGGTATGCTGGGACTACTAAGAATGATTTCGATGATTGTATGAAAGAAAAAACCTGGTTTAACTGAGAAGGATTTTATTTGATCATTATGGAGTATGCGATTTAGTTTGTCATTAAATAGTCATGAGATACATGTATAAATTGCAGATTGTTGAGTTAATCGATCGACGAAATAGCCAAGAGGGGGTGAATTGGCAATAAATATTTTGGTGGAAGCTTTTGCAGAAAATAGAAAATAATTGCTCAGTTATTTAGAGTGGTTCGACTTTCTCAACCAAAGTCTACGTCCACTATCTTAGCTATCCACACTAAGGATTTTCCATAAATTCACTAATTTGTCTTTCTTATTAGGACAAAGAGTAACCTTACAACTCCCTCAAGAATTATACCCCAAATTCTTGAGAACACTCTCTCCCAAAGAGAAATACACAAATTTTACAAACTTACAAAAAAAACCTCACAAGGTAAGATGTTTGCACAATTTTAGAACAAAGAAAGAACACTCAAGAATGAATACAATTGAGCACAAATGGTGTTCTTGAAAGAAAAATGGATACTGAAAGGAATTTGGCTTGAAAATGCTCAAACAATAAGCTTAAGCTTTCTCTTTGATTCTCTAGATTCTCTTCTTAATTGTTGTTGATCAATGGCTCCTAAGCTTGTTTAAATACACCTTGAATCACTTCTGAACGTTGGGGATCATTGGTGAAATCAATAGAGTCGTTATTGAGTAATTATCATTTAAAAAACTATTGGGAGCATGAGTTCATCAGTACACTCTCAAGGGTACATCGGTACACTATGTTAAAATTTAAATATTTCGACCGTTAGTTGACCTAGTGCATCGGTACACTAATTACATTCGATGTTTCAAAAGAGACAGGAGTGTATCGATGCATGGCTGTGCATCGGTACTTAAAATGCATTCGATGTTTCAATAAAATCAGGAGTGCATCGATGCATACAGTGCATCGGTACACAAAATGCATTCGAATTAGGGTGTGCATCGATATATCAAGGAGTGCATTGGTACATCCCTTTATAAACTTGATTTTTGGCTCGATTTTGGTTTGAAATACTTTATAAAAATTGTTTCAAAAATATTTTATGTTTAAAACACAATTTTACACTTTAGTAAGGATTGAAATTGATCTTTGAAAAACTTGGAGTAATATTTTGATATTCGAATAATTTAATCGAATATACTTTAATAATGATTATAAAATCTTAAAATTCAATAACACTTAATTTGTTATATCGAAACATCAAAATGTTTTCAACAATCTCCCCCTTTTTGATATAACAAAACATTTGAGCAATTTTAAGATTTTCTTAGAAAATCATTTTTGAAATCAATTTTATCAATTTTGAAAATTAATGAAAATTACTCCCCCTTTACTATTTTTATCCCCCGTTTTGTTAAATCAAAAAGACTATTTTTATCCCCGTTTTTAAACAAGATTGATACTCCCTTTTTAGGAAAATAGCCAATTGATATAATTTAAAATTTAAGATGCTAAGATCACAATCAAGAGAAAGGTTAGCCATTAGTTTCATAAATCAATATTCATAAACAAATGTGAGATGGTAAATTGGCCATAATATGTCTAATATGTAAATGATGCAAATACTAATAAAACCAATATAAAGATAAAAAATGAATCAAACCAAATTCAAACAATTAAAACCAAACATATATATATATATATATATATATATATATATATATATATATATATATAAACATTCAAGTTCAAACATCCATATCATCCAAAACATAACAATAAAAAAAAATTCAAAATGTTAAAACAATAAGTTCTATCGCAACCTAAGAAAACAAAGCAAGAAAAATTCTAATAGTCCATCGGTGGATAAGGAGGTGATAAGTGTGCCCATATATTGGCCACATCACGTGTAAGTGCGTCGACCCTATCGTCTATAACATCGAAACGATGATTCATCGCTTCGTTGTTAGCAGTTAGATGCGACTCGATGGAGGCAAACCTCATTCGAGATTCTCCATAAACGATCGGAAATATGGAGGCATCTGACTCTCTTGCTATGCCGGCTCATCGTCAGGTACGTGATCAGCGATATCGCACATAATTGCTTTAAGCTCAGGATCATCATCCGCAACCGGTGTCGGAAGAGCTCGTGAAGAGCTAGCTCTTGGAGTTTTCTCGGGGGATCGAACCCATTGATCCTTATCCCCAGACCATCCTGACTTTTTCAAGGTTGTGAGACTGATTATGTTCTTAAGTGGGATGCCTACGTCAAGCGAGACCCTAAGATATAATTTGATAAACAAGTTGCTAAAAAGACAACCGTAAACTAAAGTTTCTACATGTTTGGATGGGACATTGTTCACGGTTTCGACTAGCTCGGAGAAAATGATTTGTGGCAAATTTATTTTCTTATCATTTTGGATACAATGTATCCACCATAAATCTATAACTCTAAGGGAGGAGTATCTACCTCCGGATGGTCTAAACCACCAAGAGATTATCAAGTGGAGGAATCGATCGTGATGAGTCAATAGAGTACTCGCACTCGACTTAGCCTTATATCGTGTAGCCACAATCTTTTTTTCATTATCTAAACCTACGTTATCTAGTCCAAATGTGGTAGTGATTGTTTCGGAGTTAATAAAAACGAATTGACCTAGAAGATAGGATCGAATTTCTATGGTTTCGGTACGAGATTCGTTTTGGACACAAACCGTATTGGAATAGAAAATGCGGACGGTGATAAACGATAGGTTTTAGGTGAAAGAGTATTAAATTTCCAAGAACGGAGAGTAGGAAGATATTGAAATTTCATATCAACCATTGGTTGGATAGAGGGAACACGCTCTTCCCAGATTTTATATGACTCGAATAAATTAACATACCTATGGTAGAGATTTTCTCTACGACCAGGTTGGTTAAAACAAGAGTTTCTAATAGTCATTTCTGGTTCGTTCGGGTTTGGATTTGGATTAGGAGGCGGAATAGGAGGTCGGTTTGAAAACTGAATAGAGGACGACCTAGTGCGTTTAGGTATGATTATAATAAGAATGTATAGGGTTGCCTGCAATTTAAAAACACATATGTGCAATACAATCAATCCCAAAACTCAATATGAGTCCGCAATAGTCATGGTTCTCTAAATAATCCTAATGGGCAAAGTTTGAAAACTATTTTGAAAACAATATTTGAAAAATCATAATATGTATAGTTTTCATAAGAATAACATAATTAAATCAAAAACAACATTTCAAAAAAAATTATTTTGAAAATTTCAATTTTTTTTTGAAAAATTGTGTGTTTTTGATGAAATTCATTGTAGATTATAGTTCTAAACTATAATGATATATAATTCAACCTAGAACTAATTAAAACTAGTCCTAAGTTCAAAATAAAATAGTAGTTTTAGAAAAATACCTTGAAAATTTTCGGATTTGAGTGAGAATAGAAGTTGTTTGCACGGATTTGATGATTCCAACAGGTTTAGAAGTTGAAGAACTATCGAATTTTGACTATAGATTGAAGGTTTTGAGCAATAAGAGATTTGGGGTGAGAGAAGAGGGTACGATCGAGTGTTTAGTTTTTAGTGGTTTTGATAAAATGAAAATTTTAGGGATTTAATACCCAAAACCCGATGAGTGTATCGATGCACATTCAAGGAATACATCGGTACACTATCATAGTGTATCGATGCACTTTGCACGAAAATGGCAAAAATCCGTTTTAAACACTCAAAATGTTAAATTAATCAGCTCTAGTGGTATTGACAACTCATATATTGAAAATTAACTATGATCAATCAATCAAATCTATCTTTAAATTTTATTTGAACATATCAGTAATTTTCATCAAAGATCATAAACTCCCCCTAACTATTATCAAAGAATACAATCAAAAGTGTTATTTTTATAAGCATTTTTCAATTCTAATTAAAAGTGCTAAAATTATTTTAATCACTAAGTCAAGGTAGGTTGGTTAAACCTAATTCTCTTCTAAGTGTCCAAAATATTTCCTTATCTAAAGGTTTTGTAAAAATATCCGCTAATTGATGCAAAGTATCAACATATTCTAGAACTATATCTCCTTTATTGACATGATCTCTAATGAAATGATGTCTAATTTCATGTTCTTAGTTCTAGAGTGTTGGATGGGATTTTTAGTGAGACAAATAGCACTAGTATTGTCACACTTGATAGGTATGGTAGCAACTTCAATTCCATAATCTAAAAGTTGTTGTTTCATCCATAAAATTTGTGCGTAACAACTACTCGCTGAAATATATTCCGCTTCAGTGGTAGATAATGCAACACAATTTTATTTCTTTGAAAACCATGAAATTATCATATTTCCTAGGAATTGACAAGTACCGGAGGAGCTTTTCCTATCTATTTTGCATCCTCCATAATCCGCATCAGAGAAGGCATGCAAACTAAAGCTAGAGTCTCTAGGATACCAAAGTTCTAAACTAGGAGTGTCCTTAAGGTATCTAAAGATCCTCTTAACAGCTAGTAAATGTGATTCCTTAGGGCATGATTAAAATCTAGAACATAAGCAAACACTAAACATAATGTCTGGTCTACTTGTGGTTAGATAAAGTAAACAACCAATCATTGACCTATATAATTTAACATCCACACATTAACCTCCTTCATCTTTGCCAAGCTTTGTAGAAGAGCTCATTGGAGTGGCATGAGGTTTCCCATTTTCCAATCTGAACTTCTTGAGCATATCCTTGAAGTAATTTGCTTGATTTATGAAGATGCCATCTTTTCTTTGCTTATTTTCGAGTCCCAAGAAATATAATAGCTCCCCCATCATGCTCATCTTGAATTCATCTTGCATTAACTTTGAAAATTCGTTGCAAAAAGCATCATTAGTAGAACCAAATATTATATCATGTACTACTAATAAATTTTTACCTTTATGCTTAAAAAAACAATGTAGTGTCAACCTTCCCTTTTGAAAAACTTTTTTCAATTAAAAAGTTTAACAATCTTTCATACCAAGCTCTAGGAGCTTGTTTTAAACCATAAAGAGCTTTTGTCAATTTAAAAACATGATTTGGAAATTTTGAATCTTCAAAACCAGGAGGTTGTTCCACATACACTTCTTCTTTTATAAAACCATTTAAAAATGCACTTGTAACATCCATTTGATATAATTTAAATTCATTGAAACATACAAATGCTTATAACATTCTAATTGCTTCCATCCTAGCTACGAGAGTGTATGTTTCATCAAAATATATACCCTCTTCTTGAGTATACCCTTGAGCAACAACTCTAGCCTTGTTCCTCACTATATTAACACTTTCATCGAACTTATTCCTAAATACCCATCTAGTACCTACAATAGATTTATTACTAGGCCTTTGAACTAATGTCCATACTTTACTTCTCTCAAATTGATTTAACTCTTCTTGCATAGCCATTATCCAATTTTCATCATCTAATGCTTCTTGAATATTCTTAGGCTCTATGCATGAGATAAATGCAACATAATTACATATATTTTTAAGAGAAGATCGAGTTGTTACCCCTTTGGATGGATCACCTATTATCTCACCATCCTTGACATAGTTGTATTCTCTTGGATAAGATACTTCCCTTTCTTCAATGGTTGGATTCTCGAGAATATCGTGAGTTTCCTCATCTTTTACTTCTTCCTTTGATGATGGTTCACCAACGCCATGTCTAACGTCATGTGTGTTTACAATACCTATGTCATCATCAACACAAGAATCCTTCATCGGAAGGAGATTGTCATCGAAAACAACATGTATAGACTCTTCTACCACTAAAGTTCTTTTATTAAATACTTGATAAACTTTAGAATTTAAGGAATAGCCCAGAAAAATTCCTTCATCACTTTTAGCATCAAATTTGCCAAGATTTTCTTTACCATTGTTTAAAACAAAAAAATTACATCCAAATGGATGAAAATAGCTAATGTTAGGCTTTTTATTTTTGAAAAGTTCATATGAAGTTTTCTTCAAAATATGCATAATCATTACACGATTAATAACATAACAAGCGATATTTATGGCTTCCGTCCAAAAATATTTTGGCAAATTGTTTTCACAAGGCATGGTTTTAGCCATTTCTTCTAAAGTTCTATTTTTCCTCTCAACAACTTCATTTTGTTGAGGGGTTCTAGGTGCTGAAAAATTATGGCTAATATTAGAATTACAAAATTCAATAAATCCAAGATTTTCAAATTCAGTACCATGATCACTCCTAATACTAGTTATGGAGTAACCTTTTTCATTTTTGATTACTTTTGAAAATGTGATGAATTTTTCTAATGCTTCATCTTTAGTACTTAAGAATAAAACCTAAGTATATCTAGAATAGTCATCTACCAAGACAAATGCATATTGTTTTCCACCCAAGCTAATAGTCTTAGTTGTCCCAAAAAGATCTATATGCATCAATTATAATACTGTACTAGTTGATACATCATAAATGGACTTAAAGGAAGCTCTTTGATGTTTTCCTTTAGCACAAGCATCACATATTTTATCTTTATCAAATTTTAACTTTGGCAATCCTCTTACTAGATTTCCTTGAATAAGTCTTTGTAAAACACTCATGCTAGTATGTCATGGTCTCCTATGTCATAACCAACTATCATGCTCATCTTTAGCAACTAGGCATAAATTAGTCACATTTATAGAATCTAAATGCATCATGTATCTGTCCCTATTTTATACCAACAAGCATAATCAAAATAGAAACAATGTCAATCAATTTTCCAATTATTTAAAATAAGACATTGTATCTTTGTGTCAAATTCATTATTCAAAGGATTATGCTTTAACTCATTCACATATAAAACATTATGCAATGTCGATTATCAAGATTAAATGTATATGCATAAAGTTTTAAAGATGTTATGCATTAAAAATTGATATCATTTGTTTATAGAGATATCATTAAAAATTTAAATTATATGCATAAAAAAATTAAGGTCTAAAATTTGTAAAATCAAGGTATTTGAAAAATTGATATCATTTTAAAAAAAAGTTTGACAAAAAATTATTATGATGAACTAAAGTTATGAAGAATTACTGAAAATCTAAATTGTTCATCATAAATCATTTTTCAACATGCATCACATAAAACATATTTAAGATCAAGAACTCATGCATGCATATACTAAATGAGCATTCAAAGTTATAACATTAAGTTTAGAAATTACCCATTCCTTTTTAAGTGTGGCTAGAGCATTTGAATATATCTTCTTTTATTATCATAGCTCCCACACATACCTACAAGAGAAACTTAGGTGGATTTCGATATCCAAATTGTTTTGGATCCTTGAACATTAGTTTCAATGCCCCTTGTTCCTTTTGGAACCCATACTTGTCTAACTTTAAATCGTTTTCCTTTCTTTAAAGGACAAGTATGTTCCTTATGACCATGATAATGACAATGTGAGCATATTGTCATTATTGAACTAGATGAATTATTTAAAATGATATCTTTTTCTTTTGTTAAGCATTCAAGTTTAACTTTCAAATAAAAATTTTCTTTTTCAATACTTTCAAATTTCATTTTTGAAAGCTCTAAATCCTTCTTCAATATTTCATTTTGATTTTCAAAATCCATTTTAGTTTCTAGAAGAAGTTTGTTTAATTCGAAAATTTCTTTTTCAAAGTTTTCATATTTTATTTTTGAAAGCTCTAACTCCTTTTCAACATTTCATTTTGTTTTTCCAAATCTATTTTAGCTTTAAAAAAAGATCATTTTTAGCTATAAATTTAGAAATCAATTTCTTATAAGCAGAGTTCATGGTCTCAAACTCCGAAAATAATTCATCATAAGAATCTTGCAACTCATTAAAGGAATATGAATTTAATCTATTTGAGTTTAAAGATACATTTGCCTCTTCTAGAGCTAATAGAGACATCACTGGAATTGGTTCTTCTTTCTCGTCTCTATATATTTCCTCAAGCTTATCCCACAGCTCCTTGGCATTTGAATAAGAAGAAACTCCTTTATAAATTTCTAGATCAATTGCACAACATAACATGTGCATAGCCTTTGTATTTAGTTGAGCTTTCTTCTTTTCCTGATCACTCCACTTCTTTGCCTTCTTCGTAGGAGAGAAATATCCTTTCTTGATTATTATCCAAGCTTCAAGATTATGTGCTTGGATAAATATCATTAACCTCTTCCAAAGATGAAAGTTTGTACCATTGAAGTGGGGAGGCACATCAATTGGTCTGGATTCTTCCACGGAGAATGAACTGGAGGTGAACGTCATCTTTTTGATTTAACTCTTCCCGAATCGACTCAAGAGGTGGTTAAACCTTCAAATGAGTGAGGCTCTGATACCAATTAAGTTAATCGATCGACGAAATAGCCAAGAGGGGGTGAATTGGTAATAAAATTTTGGTAAAAGCTTTTGAAGAAAATAGAAAATAATTGCACAGCGATTTAGAGTGGTTTGACTTTGTTAACCAAAGTCTACGTCCACTATCTTAGCTATCCACACTAAGGATTTTCCACAAATTCACTAATTTGTCTTTGTTTTGAGGACAAAGAGTGACCTTACAACTCCCTGAAGAATTATACCCCAAATTCTTGAGAACACTCTCTCCCAAAGAGAAATACACAAATTTTGCAAACTTACAGAAAAGCCTTACAAGGTAAGATGTTTGGAAATTGTATAACAAAGAAAGAACACTCAAGAATGAATACAATTGAGCACAAATGGTGTTCTTGAAAGCAAAATGAATATTGAAAGGAATTTGGCTTGAAAATGCTCAAACAATAAGTTTAAGGCTTTCTCTTTGATTCTCTAGCTTCTCTTCTTAATTGTTGTTGATCAATGGCTCCTAAGCTTGTTTAAATACACCTTGAATCACTTCTGAACATTGGGGATCATTGGTGAAGTCAATAGAGTCGTTATTGAGTAATTATCATTAAAAATATGGTGGGAGCGTGAGTGCATCGGTACACTCTCAAGGGTGCATCGGTACACTATGTGTAAAATTCAAATATTTCAACCGTTAGTTGACCTAGTGCATCGGTACACGTGTATCGGTACACGTGCATCGGTACACTTGGGGTGCACCGGTACACTAATTACATTTGATGTTTCAAAAGAGCTAGGAGTGTATCGATAGATGGCTGTGCATCGATATATAAAATGCATTCGATGTTTCAATAAAATCAGGAGTGCATCGATGCATGGTTGTGCATCGGTACATAAAATGCATTCGAATTAGGGTGTGCATCGATACATCAAGGAGTGCATCGGTACATCCCTTTATAAACATGATTTTTGGCTCGATTTTAGTTTGAAATACTTTGTAAAAATTGTTTCAAAAATATTTTATGTTTAAAACACAATTTTACACTTTAGTAAGGATTGAAATTGAAATTTGAAAAACTTGGAGTAATATTTTGATATTCGAATAATTTAATCGAATATACTTTAAAAATGATTATAAAATCTTAAAATTCAATAACACTTAATTTATTATATCGAAACATCAAAATATTTTCAACACAAATTCTTTACAATATTATACCTCACTAAGTATATACTTAACGTGTGTGATTTCATTCGTAGGTAATAGTAAAGACTAGTTGGGTACTGGGAGCAGGAGCTGCTATCATCAATCTAAGGTTGAATCTCATCAGAAACAGTAGGACAATCATGTTATCTTGAAAAAGTACTGGCATGTAATTGAAATTAAGAAAAATTACTCTAGAATGTATTTAAAGTGATAACTTTGGGAAATAGGTTACAACGACTGTTTTCTTGTTGTATAAAAATGTTTTTAGTTTTAAAATTCAAGACAAATTTTTAAGGGTTTCCAATATGAAAAATTGTTTTAAAAGTAATGTGACATCTATATCTCGTGTACGGAAAGGTATATGGGAGATGTGTGTTACATTTAAAGAAATATTATTTCTTATTAATATAAACCTTTAAAAATTATTCTTTTTATAAAAATGGAAACTAGACTTAAATACAAATCTATCCATATAAGGCACTCATTCTATTTCAATTTGTACAATTTATGGTGAATTTTCAAAGTTGACCGACAAAATATGTTTTGAGCAGAATCTGCTACCCTATTTTCTAAACTATCATTGGTTAAAATTCATATATTTTTGTATATACCTCAAAATTAGTTTCCATTTGTTATAAAACAAACTATACTGACATAAGAATCCAACGGTATAAAAATAATCCTCTAATCATTTTTTTAGAATTTATGGTAATTTTCTAAACTTACTGTCAAGAACTAAATTTCTAAGCAGACTTCACCAATTTGCATTTTCAGCTTGTCAGTAATTCTATTAGCTCACCAAATGCACATATATGCATGCATCACTAATCACATAACATTTTAGGAGTCACTCCTTACCATATTAACTCCTTCACTGGCTCATCATAATCCAATGTTTGTTCGATAACATAAGTACAAAATAAATTTGCACCCACCTGATGTCTTTAGCTTGCAACCTTCCTTAGAATTTCCCATTTCATTCTTAATCTTCTCCTTAGATTTAATAGTATTTGATCTTTATTTCAAGCACTTAATCTAAATGAACGTCATTACCAAACATATACAAATTCAAACCAAATTTTAGAATCTTACTAACACAGGCATACTTTGGAAAATAAATTCCTAACAAATTTTTCGATGCTTATTCGATACAATTTTCATGACACAACATAAAAGTTGACCTTAATACTTCTAAAGTTACTTTTTATCCCAACTTCACATAACATTTTCACTTAAGTCTCAACCTTTCCATATTTGTGATTTAAACCTCAACTTTTACAAAATTTCCAAAATAATCTAATTTAACATCCTAATTGCAATTTCAACACTCAAACATTAATTTCCAGCATAGTACATCAAATATTTAACAATTACACAACAATCTATAATTTTTCCAAAATTACTGATTTGGTCCCGTAACTTTTCAAAAATTATAGAATGGTCCCCTAAATTTTTATAAGGCTTGTATAATATTTCCTACATCATTTCCAGCACCTACATAATTTTTCTATAATTTTTCTCATCCTCTATAGCCAAAGTCGAATTCCTTGTATGTTCAAGATTAAGGTTTTTATGATTATACTCGATTTTGATTCGATTCAAACATGAAATCAACTTCGATTCAACCTTATAAAATCTCTACAATCAAAACCCTAACTTAATTTCATCAAAAACATATTTCTCCCAAGATTAGGGTTATGCCAAAACTTCATATGTTCATATGATAATGTACAAGTGATTTTAATCATCAATCATGCTTGGAAATGATTCTACAACCTCAATAACATCAAAATCCTTCATCAATTCCATAAACCATAGAATTTGGGATCTTTGAACACAATCCAAATTAGCAAACAATAATAGTACCAAATGATAACGATTTTAATAGAATAATTTTCTATTTCACGCTTAGTCCAAAAACCAAAGGAAATTGCTTAAAAATTGAAAAGAAAAATTCCTCTTACTTTTGTTGAGACTCATGGCTATGTAGCTGAAAAATGGCCAACTTTCATGAAATTTCTAAGCTTAATTTCATGTTAATTTGGCCTTAATTTAGGTTTAAATGAATTAAAAATTCATTTAATGTGAAATATCCATTTTACCATTAATGAAACTTGATATTTACCATAATACAAAGTCACATAACCCTTATCATCTTCCAAAGTAAAATATGGACAAAATATTTTACCCTTTTATAATTTAACCAAGCAACTTTCCAAAAATTTCAATCTTACCATTTAAATCCAACGGTTAAAATTAAACATGGAAATAAATCCTCAAATCCAATAAACCATATTATTTTCCATCATTTTAAAATATTTAAATAATATTTATAAGCTTAATTTATCATCCTTCAAATTTTCTCAAATTTCTATTTGATCCGATTTATCGAATTTTTACTATACTTTAACACTTTCTAGTTTTTAACACAATTTCCAGATCAAGAATTTGATTTCAATAAAACCCCAATCTCAAGAGTAAACTATCAATTTATGGAATAAAAATTATTTCCTATAAAATTACCACTTAGGTCCTTGAACTTTTCCTAATTTTATACTTTAGCTATTAAACATTTAAATTTCACATTTTGGTCACTAACCAAAATTTTGGGGTATTACAGTTTTAATAAAAATATAATTTTAAGAACTAAATTGAGCAAACATAAAATTTAAAAATTAAAATTTAAATAAATTAAACAACATGCATGAATGAGGGATTAAATCGAAATAATTATAAAATGTTAAGTTAAAATTAATATAAAAATGGACTAATTTGAATCCATTTAAAAAGTTTCTGAACAAAAGTTTATAAGGTTTTGATATTATAGTATAATTTTAATAATTAAATTAATTAAACATAAAGTTACAAAATATAATTTAAATAAATTAAACATTTAAGGATCGAACTAAAATAACTACAATATATATATTCTATAATATATGTTTGATGAATGTCATGATACATGTATATATAATGTACATTACACTTATGCATCCATTATACTTATAATACATATGTATACACACACACACACATACATACATAAGTGTATTATATATTGCTAGAATTTTTCAAGCTCGATCGATCAACTAAAATATGTCAAGAGTGGGCGAATTGACTTTTTGAAATTTTAGGGAGTAAGGAGAGAAAAGATTGACAATTTGCACAAAGATTTATAGTGTTTCAGCTTCCGTAATGAAGTCTACATATACTACCTAAGCTCATCACTTAGGATTTTTTAACAAATCCACTTACTTGTTCTTTTTTTTCAAGGATCAAGAGTAACCTTTATAACTCCCTAGTATTTTTCTCTTGGCTAAACTAGAACCAAATCCCCTTTACAAAGGTGGAAATATGTAAACAAGAAAAACCTTACAAGATAGGTGTTTACACAATTTAGCTCACTAAAACACATTATTTACAAGAGAAAACAAATAATAAAGAATGAAAATTTTTCTCTTGATGATCACCGCTTGGATAGGTGTTGTGTTACCTTCTTTAAGTGTCTTAAACTTCTTTTTATATGTTGGAATGAGTTACTAGCCTTTTCTAGCCGTTTAGGAAGGTTTGGAGCCGTTGGAAGACTTTCTGCACTCAAAGTTTCGAAACTCTTCGAAAGAGCCTTTGGAAAAAATATGACCGTTGAACCCAAAGTATTGAAACTTTAGGGAAAGTTTCAAAACTCTTGAAAAGTATCGAAACTTTAGGGAAAGTTTCAAAACTCTTGAAAAATATCGAAACTTTTTGGGAAACTGTCTTGAAAAGTTTCGAAACTTCTAGTCAAAATAATCATTTTGAGGTTTTGATTGGACTTTGAATTATTTTGATGAAAACTTTGAATAAATTCAATTTAGTCCAAAAACATTTTACCCTTATTTGTTGTATCAAAATATAAGTTCTACAATCTTCCCCTTTTTTATATAACAAAACCTTTGAAAAATAGGTTTTGACAAAAAGCTCCCCTTATTAAAACATTTAATGAAAAAGAGAATTATTAGGAAAATATTAAAGCTCCCCCAATTTTTTCTTGAAATTGAATTTTTCAAACATATACTTCTCCCCCTTTTTGTTATATAAAAAATAATTCAAACTTTTAAGGTATAAAATAACAATGGCGAGTAAGTAGTAATTTTAACATTGAATTTCAACAAAGATGGACAAATATTTAGTAGCACATGAAATTCAATATATCAAAGTCTAATATATTTTTGCAATACTAGTTGTATTTAAGTGCATGTGCATAAAGCTATCTAAAAATGTTATGCATTTGAAAAATTGATATCAATTGTTAGACATATATCATTTGCAATAAATCACATGCATAAAAATTTAAATTAAGGTCAAAAATTAAAATTTGTAAAAGCAAAGCATTAAAACCAATTTTGACCAAAATTCATTATGATGAACAAACATTCACTAAAAAAACATTAAAACTTTAGAAAATGTTCATCACAGTTCTTTTTAACATATATGAGATATAAAACATAAAATCATTTAAAATCAAAACTCATGCATACTTAAACCAAATGAGCAACCAATTATGCAAGATAATCAAAATAAGCTTAGAGGTTACCCATTCCATATCAAGTGTGGCTAGAGCATTTGAATATCTTCAATTTCATCACCATTGCTCACACACACCTACAAGAGACATTTAATTGGATTTCAGTATCCAAATTGCTTTGGATCCTTGAACGTTAGTTTCAATGCCCCTTGTTCCTTTAGGAACCCATACTTGTGTACTTTTAAAATGTTTTCCTTTCTTCAGAGGACAAGTATGTTCCTAATGACCATGAAAATGGCAATGTGAGTATTTTACCATTTTTAAACATATTAAGTTAGAAATTAATTTTTTTTCTTTTGTTAAGTTTTTAAGCTTAACTTTCAAATCAAAGTTTTCTTTTTTAAAATCAATAATTTTGATTTTTAAAAGATCTAAATCATTTTTTAAAGTTTCATTTTGTTTTTCAAAATCAACTCTTGCTTTCAAAATCAAATCATTTTCAACTTAAATTTTGAAATTAATTTCTTATATTTGGAATTCATGGTCTCAAATTCCAAATATAACTCATCATAGGCATCTTGTAACTCTTTAAATGAATAAGAATTTAAATCACAAGAGTTAGAAGTTACCATTGAATCTTCTTCGATGGCCATGAGGCATATATTGGCTACTTCATCATCATCAGAGTTTTATTCATCACTCCAAGCCCCCACAAATGCCTTCTTTTTGCTTAATCTATTCCCCCTTAGGAGATGACATTCATACTTGACATGCCTCATCCTTTGGCACTCAAAACATATTAGGGAACCTTTCTTCTTGCTCAATTCATGTTTTTTTTCTTCTTTGGATGTCATGAATGTTTGAATTTCTTCAATAACTTGGTCATTTCTTCTTCTTCATCATCTTTTTCACTTGAGGTGTTTTCATCTTGAGTAGAGGATTTTAAGGCAATACCTTTTCCTTTCTTTTCTTGTTTCTTATCTTCTTCTTGTTCTTCCTCCTTTTCCATCTTCTCATGAGTGAGAAGGGAGCTAATAAGTTAATCATGTGATCTATTTTTTAAGTTCTTCGCTTCAATGATTGATGTTTTCTTCAATTGTAAGATTTTGGAAGAGAATATATTATCTTCATAAAAAACTTCTCATTAGGGATAATCTCTCCATATCCCTTGAGACCGTTGAAAATCACAGAAAATCTATCCGTCATAGCTTTGATGTCTTCATTCGGTTTCATCTTGAAATTTTCATAGCTATGATTAAGATGACCGATTTTTGTTATCCTTACTTCATCGGTTCCTTCATGAGTGACTTGGAGCTTGTCTTAAATCTCCTTGTTATTTGAACAAGATGAGACTCTTCTATATTTAGTCGAGCCTAATGCACAAAACAAAATATGCATAGCCTTAGTATTGAGTTGCAACTCTTTCTTCTCTCTTTCACTCCATTTTGCCATAGCTTTAGTTAGAGTAGAGTGACCCATCAAGATAGAGCTCCAAGAATCTAGATCGGTAGCTTGAGTGACGAGCATGATCTTATTTTTCCAATAAGCATAATTTGCTCTATTGAAATAGAGTGGCTTGTTAACCGATTGAGAATCTTCGATATAGTAAGTGTCGGAGGAAAAAACATATTCTCGATTATTTTAGGAAATTAATGTAGAGCTTCAAGGATATTCAAAAGGTTGTTAGACCTTCAATTTGTGACCCACTCTGATACCAATTATTAGAATTTCTGAAACTCGACCGATCAACTGAAATATGCCAAGTGGGGTGAATTGGCTTTTTGAAATTTTAGGGAGTAAGGAGAGAAAAAATTAACAATTTGCACAAAGATTTATAGTGGTTCAACTTCCTCAATGAAGTCTACATCCACTACTTAAGCTCCTCACTTAGGATTTTCCAACAAATCACTAATTTGTTCTTTCTTTCTTAGGGATCAAGCATAACCTTTACAACTCCATAGTTTTTCACTTGGCTAAACTAGAACCAAAGTCCATTTAAAAAGGTGGAAAGATGTAAACAAGAAAAATCCTTACAAGGTAGGTGTTTACACAATTTAGCTCACTAAAACACACTATTTACAAGAGAAAACAAAGAATAAAGAATGGAAACTTTTCTCTTGATGATCAATTCTTGGATAGGTGTTATGTTACTTCTTCAAGTGTCTTGAACTTCTTTTTATATGTTGGAATGAGTTACTAGTCATTTCTAGCCATTTGGGAAGGTTTGGAGCCATTGGAAGACTTTCTGCACACAAAGTTTTGAAACTCTGGGAAAGTTTCGAAACTCTTCGAAAGAGCCGTTGGAAAAAAATGATCGTTTGAGCCCAAGTATCGAAACTTTAGGGAAAGTTTCGAAACTCTTGTAGAAGTTTTGAAACTCTTGTAGAAGTTTCGGAATTTCTGGTCAAAATACTCATTTTAAGGTTTTGATTGGATTTTGAATTATTTTGATGAAAACTTTGAATAAATTCAATTTAGTTCAAAACTTTTTTTCCCTTATATGTTATATCAAAATATAAGTTATATATATATATATATACATGCATGTATATACACATGTATGATGTATGTATATACTTATGTATATATATATGTTATTCACATATACTTATATGTAATTATGTATGATCAATGATGAATTTATGATGTATTATGATGCATATATATATATCTCATGTTTTAAAAAAAATAAAAAAAAATATATATGCATATATATATATTAATATTATATATATATATATACTTATGCATATGTATACTTATATATATATAAACATGCCCGATTATGAGATTTTAGTGGCTCGTGATGAATCTAAAAATAAGGACTAAATTATTTTATTTATAACTTGTATTTTTTATACAATCAACAAACTATCTAATAATACTTCAATTTTCAAAGGGAAAACATCAAGTAATTTTATTAAACATCCAACTACTCAAACAAAACAATTTCTACGAGTGACTAAAATCATATATATAATTAAACATCAATGACTAAAGTAAAAGTTTCTAAAATTAACATTTAAGGACTAAATTGCATTTAATTGAAAAATTCAAGAAGAGATTTACAATGAAACAATGACTAAAATGAATGAAATCAAAAGTCAAATCAACAAGTAGAAAAATGTTGATTGTTTTAAGAGCACAAAGCTAATTAACCCAAAAATTCTTATTGGACACTAAACCCAAGTTCGTGGCAACGTCTAAATTTGCCAAAATATAAAATCAAATTTACCAATTCACACATCTAAATTCTCAAAAAATCAAAATTTCCCTCAAATTTTTTTTCTTTTAAAAAGTTCTACCATCACTTGTGTGAATATATATATATATTAAATTGATTCTTAAATTTTAAAATTTAAAATTTTAATTGAATTCATCTTTTATATGTTTAAAATTTTAAGTTAATTTATATTTAAATTATTAATTAATTATTACATAAAAAAATAAATTAAACTTATAAATATTTATATTAATTTTATATAATATAATAAAATTACTTGTAATAAATAAATTATTTAATGAAATTAATATAATGATTATAATTAAGATTTATAATATAAGGATTATAATTAATATAGAAAGTAAATCTATTAATTTAATTACCATAACTAATAGTTTGTTTTAACTTTTAAAAAGTAATCATATTAATTATCATGGTTTATAATTATGATTTAATTATCATAATTTATTATAAATTCAAAATCTCACAACTTCATTAAAATTTCATAATTTTATTTGTAACTTATAAGTAAGGTAAATAACACGTTAAAATCATTTACATGTTGAGTCAATTACATGTCAAGTTGATAACATGTCAGGTTCATAACAGGTTGGGTAATACCAATTATTTACCAAGTTAATATTTGGCTCGAGTTCATATCAGTCGAATGCAGTTCGAGTTCGATTATCATATTATCAGATCAATTTGGGTTCAGGTCTTTCTCAGATCAAGTGCGGGTTGAATTCAGATTCACAATTTCAAGATTCAACTCGGATTTAAGTCAATACCGATTCGGATTCGAATTAGTTTCGGATCACCACCACTCAAGTCACAAACATTTTTTACTCAAGTCGGTCCATACCAAATATATAAATATTGAATTCTTGGATTGGCTCTTAATATTCTTGCTTTCTATGTCGAGATTAAGAGTTCCTTTTTACATGTGTTTACTTTGTTGTATTCACATCTATATTCATGGGAATATATCTTTCAATTTTGTTATGTATCGAAAAGATTATATTGATTTGGTAGGGGTGGTTTTTTCTTATAAATTCTTTTAAGGAGAAGGATAATTTTACTCCATTGAACCCACAATTTAGAAAAGAGAAAAAATGTTAATTGAGAGCTATTAACTATTTACTATAGAAATTATTGACGTTTCTTATAAAATTATATTTTATTTATTGAAGCTGATAATCTCATTAAAAATAGGAAATATAGATTATTATAACGAAGGTTTACAATCATAACATTAAATTTAACATCTAATTATAACATTTTCCTATAATCATTAACACAAAAACTAGCTACTTAAGATAACATAAGTCAAAGGAAATGTTAAAAACCTAACAAAACAACTTGAACAAAAGATAGATACGAAAAAAATATAATTGTATCGGTAAACGAACCACAAAAAGGGACAAGCTAATGAAAGATCATTGACAAATCGCAAATCAAAGTTGAGCGAAGTGAGAAAACTATCAACGAACGTAAATCGCGTATCTAAATCTAATTTGAGGGTTCAAAGCAGAAAATATCATTATGCTAACATATAAGCGTCATCTTAACCAGTCGTAATAATGTCAAATCCAATCTTAAAAAAATAACCGAAAATAAAGGTCAAACGATTGAAAACTTGACCTAAAAATAAAAAAAACTGTCGTATAAACATAGTTATTATAAATTGAAGAAAATAAGAAAAAATAAAGATACAACAAAAACTAAAAAAAACTAAAGAATACTAAAGATGATGACCAATAACAAAATTAATTCGTTGTCGCCATCAAATACAGAAAAAATACAAATGATGCAAAGAAAAGGCAAAGAAAACTAGGGCTCCACGTTACAAAGAAAAAAATGCTACTTTTTTCTCATAAAATTTAAATTATAGGGTAAAGTTTACAAATGATCTCATAACTATAGATTACTATTTTATTAAGTTCATCAATTATTAAAATTTACAAAATGGTCTTTTAATTATAAAGTATTATTTTGTTGATTCCTTCAAGTATTAAAAGTTACAAAATGATCACTTGACTATTCATTATGTTCCAAACTAATCATTTTTCGTTAAAAAATTAGTGATTGTCTAAGTTGGATGTTAACATGATGATTGAGATACGATAGTCGTTTGAAATTGTAGGATTAGATTTTATAATATCACAGTTAGCAGGTTTACGTTCAGCTTAGAATACCGTCAAATTTTTAATAGAAAAGGATGAGTTTAGAACATAATGAATAGTCATGTGACCATTTTGCAACTTTTAATAGTCAAGAGACTCAACAAAGTAACACTCTATAATCAAATGATGATTTTATAACTTTTAATAGTTGAAAGACTTAATAAAGTAGTACCCTATATTCAGGGACCATTTGTGCGCTCCACCCTAAATTATAATAGTAATAGTTATTTGGTTCTATAATATATTTATTCATTCATATTTTACAATGTTAACTTTATTATTCTTATTTATTAAATCTTAAATCCATATTTAAGTGTGTATTTATAATTCAAATAGAATAAAATATATTAAGCTCGTGAATTTTAAAAACCATTTTTATTTTCACAAATATGATAAAATAATGAATAAACTTATAGCTTTTATCATAATGTTTTTTTTTCTTTTCGTATTATCATAAGTGATATATATTTATATTTTTTGAGCAATTTTTATTTTATAAAATGAAATTATATGTATTTTTAATGGCTTCATGGTAAAAAATTGAATTGGGACCAATATTTTTTGAATTGATGATCAAAATTAAATAAATAAAAAATAAAGGGACCACCAGTGTTTGCCAAAATAAATTTTGGATTTGCGAGGCGTTGCCATTGGTCAAATAACGACTTCTTTATCCAAAACAACTGGAGATGGTTAGAGTGCCAAATGGCAGAGCCACTATCACAACTGAGCTGCCACTTTAAAGCTCCGAACAAACTCCTCAACCACCGCAGCTACCGTCATCCAATGGCTTCGTCTTTAGGCACCTCCGCCTCTTACCTAATCTTAGCACCTTCCTCCTCCGAAGTTCGACTTTCTCTCAATTTCTCCTCCTCTTATTGTTCTCCTCCTCTCCTTTCTTTCTCTTCCTCTCCTCTTTGTTCTCATTTCTCTCGCTACCAGGTTAATTCTTCCTTTCACATTTCATTTTTCTCCTTTTCTTATATTAATATTCTTACTTTTTTAATTAGTTTTGTTTATATTGATAAATTATTAGAGGAGATCTGCAGTTAATGTGCCTAGCAGCGGAGGATTCACCTCAGTAGCCAGTCCGAAATGTGTAGCTTCGGATCCTGTTCAGTTGAAGAGTGCTAGAGAAGATATCAAGCAAATTCTCAAATCTAAGTTCTGCCATCCTATTCTGGTATTATTCCCTCTTCTTTTTCCTCAATTTCTTCACTTTGTTCCTTTTTTGAAATGTAGCTGTTTTCTTTTGAGTGTTTAGCATAGAAGAATAATATCCTATTTTGAAGAAATTAAGTACGTAACAGTTTGGTATGAAAGTGAGATAATTAAAATGATCTTTTTAAGTGTGTTTAGTGTGAAAGTTAAGCAATAAGAAAGAAAATAAGATTACTTTTCATCCTAATGCATAAAAATAAATTATTTCAAATTAGAATGATAATAAAAGTAAAAATTGAGAGAGATGTGAGTTGATGCATAGACTTACAAGATTATTCATCATTTTTCAAAATGTATCTTTTTATCTTAATTGAAAAAGCACATAATGCTAAGATAAATATAATTTTTATTCTCTCCCCCTTATTTCCTACCAAGAATATCATGTAAAGAACAATTGCGTTTCCTATATCCTCACTCTTGACTTCTCTCTTCCTTCAGTTTTCCTTCTTCCCCAAACTTCTTTATATCGCCAAGCAAAACCTAATAAAATTATAATTGTACTTAGTTATGTTGAGAAAAAAATGTTTATTTTCATTTGTAATTTGTTTTTATACACACCAGATTCGCTTAGGATGGCATGATGCTGGCACCTACAATAAGAACATTGAGGAATGGCCACAAAGGGGTGGAGCGAACGGAAGTCTTAGGTTTGAAGTTGAGCTAAATCATGCTGCCAATACTGGTAACATATTCCTTTCCACTTATAATATTTAATTAGCTTCGTTGGTAACTGTCAGCACCGTTGTCTCATAAGCTTGCGTTTCAGGCCTTGTGAATGCATTGAGTCTTATTCAGCCTATCAAGAATAAATACTCTGGTGTTACTTATGCTGATTTGTTCCAGTTGGCTAGTGCTACCGCTATTGAGGTCTTGCTTGCCATTCTTCTTCAAGAATATCTTTGCATTTTATACATTATGTAGTTGTTGTAATCAGAATCAAATTGAAATTCAGGAGGCTGGAGGACCCAAAGTTCCCATGAAATATGGAAGGGTGGATGTCTCTGGTCCTAACGAGTGTCCTGAGGAGGGAAGGCTACCCGGTAAGTGAACCTTATATTATTGCATGATTTTTTTCAAGGCTAAGTAAATTGTGCAAGACCATGTTGTTTTGGATTTCCAAAATTAAGAATTATAACTAGTAACTTGAGGCACCAAATCCAGTATAGGGGTGAGCTACTGAACTTGCTTGAATGGTTGGACAATTAATCCATCTAATTCTGGACTTTTGGGTAGGTCATTGAATTGTTGTGAAGTGTGTCATGGTTAAGAGATAATTTCTCTTTATTTGACAAAACTAAAAAATAAAGGATACCAGTAGGCGTTCCAATATCTAAAACATATAGAAAATTTCTGAAAATATATCATTATAGATTAATAAGAATATTGGGAGCTTTAGTATTTTCAGAAGAGTAATACTAGGTTCTTTACAATAAACAGATTGACCACGTTTTAGCTTGTCATTTGTGTGACGGTTGTTCACTTACGAACCTAGAATATTATTAAGACAACTTTATGTTCCAGACTTTTGTGGGTAATGAGCCTTTTAAGTTCACCTCTTCCAATATTTTGAAGCTCTAAAGTATGAAGTGCAATTTCAGCTTCTCATCATTAGTGGCTAAATTGGCAGACTTCATACTTCTAGCTTGTTTAGGCTTTAGAACTGTTATATATCCAAGTCATTTAGGCGTGCTTTTGCCTCCGGTTTCCCTCTTAGGTATCAATATGTTCACTTATGCTTTTGCCTAGAGACCACTAACATTTATATCATTTCTCTGTTACTTAGATGCCGGACCACCTTCGCCTGCTGATCATCTACGAGATGTTTTCTATCGAATGGGATTAAATGACAAGGTAAACTTGATTGTTAAACATCCTTGATAATTGCCTTCCTCATGGAAAAATGATATTAATAATCTGACCAATCAATATGTAGGAAATTGTTGCATTATCTGGTGCACACACACTTGGGAGGTCCCGGCCAGAACGTAGCGGTTGGGGTAAACCAGAAACCAAATATACGGTATTTAAGCTACCTGTTTTGATTCATATGAAAAATCTGTGTCTTACTATGTTCAGTTGGTTACTTGTCATATCCAATTCTTGATTGAGGCTAGAGATTTTGTAGCAAACGTTTAGCATTATAGTCCGTTATACTTACCATAGAATTTAGCTAGTTCCTCATAGAAGCAAACCCTCTATCCTGGTTGCATTTTGCATCAACAGTATAAATATCAGACCTCCAAATATTTTCTCAAATATGAGCTTTAATTAAGAACTGCTTACCTGGTCTGGCAACCTCCAGATGTTCTCAGGGGCGAAGCCACCTTATGGATGGGAGGGGCATTCCCCCCCCCCCAAACATTGACGGGCTAACTACATTTTAGACCATTGGACATTTTGAAATTATTAAAATTAAGTCCTTGCCCCCACAAATTTTTTGGAATAATTATTTTTTGATACTGTTAATTATAAAATTAGTAAAATTTAGTCTTGACCCAAAATTTATATACTTTAATTATTTTTTAAGATATTTAAATTTTAAAATTAGTAGAATGAAACCCTCAATCTCTTAATTTTTTATGATTTAATTATTTTTAAGATCTTATTTATTTTAAAATTAAACGACTTGTACTGGAGATTTAAATTACAATCATGAAAGTGTTTTTGGTTGTGTTGCGTTTATCACAATTATGTCAATTAAAGGTATCACAATTGCGCAACAATGATTTTAGATAATATCTTTATCGTTATATAATGGTCGCTATTCCGATAATAGACTGTTATTTAAATTCCTGTTTACCCCTCGTAATTTAATCCTGGCTCCATCTCTAGATGTTGTTGATGCCAACCAAACCTGTCAATAGATTTGATCAGTGACAAATACATGAGGTTAATATTTCACAGGAATAGAAAGTACGAGAAGGAAACACCAACCCGTTCCTTTTAGGTTAGTGTGACCATATAAGAAACTACTACTTAAGCTATCTTGGTTGTTTTGTGGGCTTATTTATCCTATTATTTATGAAATGGACACCCAAATATCTAATATAGAGGAAAAAAAAAGCTTTGTACTAAATATATATTTTGTTGCAAAATTTCTTTGGGGGAGATGGAGCAGAGAAGAATCGGATTCACTGGGTGAATTGGAAGACAGTATGTAAATTGTTTAGTATTGGAGGCCTAGAAGTTTTGGATATGAATCTAACCAATCGGGCACTGCTAGGTAAATGGGTTTGGAAGTTTGCTAATGAAAAAGATTCCTTATGGAAAAAAATGATGTGCAACAAACACAATGTCAACTGCAACACCATGTCAGTCAACAAGGTATTCTCTCCTAAGGACTCTTGGATTTGGAAAGGAATTGCCAATAATTTCTTAAAGAGAGACTCAGCTGGAGTATACCTTAGATCTCATACGAAGTTTCAAGTGGGTATCTCATTTGGAACGATATTTGGATAGAAGATACTCTGAAAAACCAATTCCCTAGGATTTATGCTCTATCATCCAATAAATGAGGTATTGTGGCTGATTTTGGTAGTTATGATTCGAATGGCTAGGAGTGGAATATACAAACTAGGAGAAACTTTGTGATTGTGAATTGGACCAATGGGTGGAATTAATGTTAAAACTGAATAACATTAAATTAACCGAATCAGTGGACGACTTTTTATCATGGTCTGGGAAGGGTGATGGATTGTTCTCGGTAAAATCTTACAGAATGGCCCTATCTAAGCTCTCTGGGGAAAAGTTTTTGTGGAAGAAGTGGGTCTGGTTAGGTTTAGCTCCTCTAAGAGTTGAGACATTTCTTTGGCATATTTCTCATTAGAAATTGGCAGTGAGAGTAGAGTTGAAGAAAAGGGGGGTTCACCTAGGAGAAGACATTCTGTGTCCGTTTTGCAGTCAGCATGATGAAACAATACAACATCTCTTCATCTCGTTCTCAGTTTCTTGGGAACCCTGGAACAAATTAGTCAGCTTCTAGGATCTTTCTTTAGCACTGCCACGTGATCCTCCTTCCCTTCTTAGCTCTTGGTATGATTTGAGGGATAACTCGACTATATGGAAATTTATTCTGGGTGTTGTTTTTTGGTCAATTTGGAAAGCTAGGAACTCAATTGTTTTCGATAGAGTGAAACTTGATAGGTCCTCCCTCTTCTTCATTTTTAGATTTAGGTTAGCAAAATGACTTCTAGCCAAGTTCCCTCACGTCCCTATCCAGGCTAATACGTTGATTGGAGATCCTTCCCTTGAAGACAGGAATTTTGTTTTAAAGTTACAGTGTAGGACATTGTTTTGTTGGAGTCCCTCTCCAGTTGATTTTTTTTAAGATGAATGTTGATGGGGCTGTTAGTTTTGACGGGTTGGTAGGAGGAATCAGTGGTATTTTAAGAGATTGAAAACACTTAACTCTACTGACTTTTTCAGAAAGTGTTGGTCCTAACCCTCCTCTTTTAGCAGAATTGAAAGCCACTAAAAAAGGCATCGAGATCTTTCTCTCTTCAGTGTGGGTTCCTGAGGGTAGACTGATTGTTGAAAGCGACTGCAAGTCTACAGTGGAGTGGATTTAATCTCTTTCAACTGCTCCTATTTTCTTTAGTAATCTAGTAAAGGATATTGTGTCCCTTGTATCAGCTAAGGTGTCTATAGTTAGGTTGATTCCAAGGGGTTGCAATTGTGAGGCTGATAAGTTTGCGAAGGAGGGGATTGGGTGATTGTAAGGGTACTTTTATTGGTTGTTCTTTGTGTTTTTTTTTAGAATCAATGTATTTGGTGTAATATTTAAGTCTTATGTAATCTTGTTCTATTAATAAATTGAGGTACTCTTTTCCTCCTTCTGCTAGTCGTTTCTTTCCTTCGGGAAAGGGACTACTATGAGGGAGGTTTTTAATGAGGCCTCCTACTTTTATATATATATATATATATTGTTCCCTTATACTCTTTTAGATCATGATATATATATATATATTGTTCCCTTATACTCTTTTAGATCATGGGTTCTAGACCCACTAGAAGCACTTCTCTTGCTAGAGTTTCCCTAAGGCAGGTCTAATATTAGGATTAGATTTAAAATTTTATATAAAAAAATCACTTGGTCGTAGGCGCATTTGGAAAACACTTTAAATGAAGCATGTTTTTTTATTAAATAATACCACATTATCTCGGTGATGAAGGCTTTTATGTTAATCGTGATTGAGTTTCAGATTCACTCCACTATATTTATTTTTATTATTATTTGTGCAAATTCTTTTGCTTCCTAATTACAGTTTACTGTCAAGTGATTTTATTCATGTTTTCTTCAATTTTGGTAAGCAAATTTGTACGTTATTGCTGAGGTTTTCAGTTGTATTATATGTTACCTCATGTGGAACATAAATTGCGGTGGTTCTAGCAGTTATAGTCATACCATTAACAACAATTAAGGATTTAAACTGGTTTTCCCTCTTGAATAACAGAAAGATGGGCCAGGAGCACCAGGAGGACAGTCTTGGACAGTGCAATGGTTGAAGTTTGAAAATTCATACTTCAAGGTTTGAACTTGAAATCAATTTCTCTTCTTGAGTAAGATGACATGCAAAAGCGTTAGACTCTCTTTTATCCATACAGGACATTAAAGCGAAAATGGACGAAGATCTGCTTGTATTGCCAACTGATGCTGTTCTTTTTGAAGATCCTTCTTTCAAGGTAAATATATACCAAGAGTTGAATTTAAGCCAACAAGAAAATATAATTGCAGTTTTGGCTTAAACATTACTCTATTTGTAGGTATATGCTGAGAAATACGCTGAAGATCAAGAGGCGTTCTTCAAGGATTATGCAGAGGCTCATGCCAAACTTAGCAACCTCGGGGCCAAATTTGATCCTCCAGAGGTTTGTTTGCAATGGATAGTTGCATGTCACTTTCATGAATAGGAAAAGCTTAATTAGTAAAAAGTGCTAGGCTTGTGTTACCATTAACCCCACTTTTCCATTAATATATAGTTAAAAAGTATAAAAACATGGATTTATCATATCCAAATTTATATTAGGAATTTCAAAATCATTAAATAGACAGCTAAAAAATCCGTTGATTTGAGAAATAGTGGTTAATACTGCATTTTTAAGTACTTTAATATTGATTTGCTACATATGGTGATCAGGGCATTGTGTTAGATGATACTCCCATTCAAGCTGCACCAGAGAAGTTTGTAGCTGCCAAGTACTCAACAGGAAAGGTTGTAACATCAAATACCTTATTTGGATATTTTCTTTGAAATAATTATATCGTATACCCATGTTTAATACATATTTGAATATGAATATAAAAATGGCATAAAAATCTTAGGATTGTTTTTCAATACCCATATCAGATACTTTATTTATGTTCGACACTCGGTCCCCAATCCAAGAACCACAACTAATTTCCTTTTAGCTAATGATTTCTAAAATTCATTACAACTTTCTGCATGATGGGAATCTGGTCTGAAGGAAATTATCACATTTTTAAAATTCATAATCTATTTAAGCACTCATAGTGCAAGCTGTTCATGTTTGTTTGTTTTCTCTGATTTATGCATGATTTTTATTTTGAGGAGACTGGCTTGTAACAAATCAATTGAATGAATATTTTGAATTGCAGAGAGAGCTGTCAGATTCTATGAAGCAAAAGATTCGAGCAGAATATGAATCATTTGGGGGAAGTCCAGATAAGCCTCTACCAACCAACTACTTTCTAAATATCATTATTATTATGGTGTTTTGGCCATTTTGACATCTCTTCTTGGTAGTTATTGATTAGTGTTTGAGCCCTCATTTTACTACTTTTTATTTACTCCATTTGGCCATTTTGCGTTAAAATTAAGGGCCATACGAAGTATAGTGTTGTTGTGGCTGTAACCGTTTGGATTTGATCTAAATATTATGATCGAATTTTGATGATTATATTTATTATAAGTTATAATTATTTTACAAAAATTAAAGGAATGAAAATTTAGATATTCAGTTATTTATTAAGCAATAAACAAAATATGTCAAAATCACATATGCATTAGTGTAATGTGAAACATTTGGGTAAAATGTCAAAGTAATGATGATGATACACGCATAGTATCAAAATCCTGAAAATAAAAAATTTGTCAACAATTTCGAAAAAGGGTAAATTACGAATTTCATCATTAAACTTTATTCTCTCTTTTATTTTGTTAACTAAATTTTAAAATTTTTAGTTTCCTCGATGAAATTATTACATTGAGTTTTTTGGTCTTTAAACTTTACACTCTATCCTATTTTGGACACTCCACCATTAAATAATTAACGACGACATTAAAAATGACGTCGTTTTAGAAAAAAAAATTCACTAAAACAATGTCATTTTGCATCTATATAAAAATCCATATTAACGACATTAATTATTTAACAATTGAGTGACAAAAAAATCTTAATGTATCAAGTTTACTGAAAAAATTTGTAATTTATCCTTCTAAAAAATATGGGTTCAATAATCGGTGAGAGCAAAATTCTCTTTCCCCTCTTACTAATAGAAATTGTTAAAAAAATATGACCATAAAATGATAAAAACGATAATAATTTTTTGAAAATACTAATAAAATATCTCATACTAAAAATCTAATAAAAAGCGTGTATTATGAAACACATGAAAGAAAATCGAGACCCTATTCTTTCGAGTATCAAAATGAGTCTCGCGTTTTGAGTGATTTAGAAGAGAGACAAAAAAAAAAAGGAGTAGGAAAATATTAGTATTAATTTTTTGGAAAAACTATACGTGTGATCATTCTGTTAGTATGATCAATTTGATCAAATATATCATCAAACTATTTAAATGCTTCAATTAATTCATATGCCATTAATAGTTAACGAAACATGTGACAGTTAAAACATTTTGGTATAATTAGACAATTGGTCCATATTACTTATGTACTCTTTCAATTTTGTTCTCATTTTAATAAATTAAAATAATGACATATGTCATTATTCGATTGAAGGACTAAATTTATTTTAATTTAATAGATTTACTCTCCTCCGATTAGAGGGTGACACGTGTCGTTTTAAGAAAATAAATAAACACATAACATAATACAAATATAATATTTTATATTAACAAAAAATATGAATATAAAAATATATATCTTGTATCTTATTAATTTTTTCTTAAGACCACAAATAATATATTTAATAAATAAAATTAAGAATATTTTTACATTAACAAAATAAATAAAAATATATTAAATTTTTTATTTAATTATATAATATAATATAATATATAATTATTAATATAATACGAATATAATATTTTATATCAACAAAAATATGAATATAATTTATATGTTTTACATATTTGTATTTTTTTAATGTAAAAAGTATTCTTAATTTTTATTTATTATTAATAAGATTGAGAGACTAAAAGGGTAATTAATCCATTAAAATTTTTAAAAGCTGATTTGATGAAGAAATTATGATGCTACTTTATGGGATTATGAGGGAAAAAGATGAACATTTCTCCGCTCCTCTTTTCTCCTTATTTGCTTCATCTTCTTCCTTCTCCCCTAAATTTAAATCCCTCATTTTAGCATTTTAGAAGTATAATCTCAACCTCTTCAAGGTAAGATACGTTCATAGAATTTTATGGGCATCAATTTGAGCAGCATGTTGCTCATATAGGTATGAGCTTGAAGATAGTGATTTAAAACTTAGGGCTAATTAGGGAGTTCTAGAGTAGGTTTATGTTCTAAATTCGTTTTTTAACATTTACTTGATCATTAGAGCAATTAAAAATCATTTTGATGTTGTTACAAATACATATAATTCATTAAGTATTTTAATCAAAGCATATAACTTTATCAATAATTAATGTGTTTTTAATTTGATAAAATTACTTTTGAAGAGTATATGAAAGATGAAGAGTTTGATTATGAATTTATGATATAAATTTGAATTAGAATTTATATATTTTTACTTAAATATAATTTAGAAATTGTATAATATTATAAGGATTATTAATATTTTATAATAATTAATATTATTTTAGAATTTAATTTTTTTTAGAAAAAAAAGCTTAGGTCAGGGCTGGCTCCCAAGTCTAGGGCGCATACCTAAGACTCAATTGGGATTTACATATTACCCACAAGAGTGACGTGATAAGATTCGAACTTGACATTACAAGCTCAAATTCATGAATCTCAACAACTTGTAACAACACTTGTTAACAGAATTTAAATGTATATAACTATATAATATAAATAAATTATCAAACACGATATAGTAAATTATAATTAATTATACTCTATTAATTGCACAAATTTAAAGAATCAGAATTCATTGCAAATGATCATTTATAAAAAAAAAAAAAAATCACTTCTATGTCTGATTCGTCCTTAACTCTGCCTAAAACCGCTGCCACCAAGAAAGTTAGATTCAAGGAGGCCGAGGATAACCCACCCCAGGATTCCCAGATGGCTATTGATGGCCAGGAGACACCACAACCCACTTATGCGGATATCTCTGGTTTAGTGAATGAAAAGCCATCCAGTCCGGAGGAAGAAACGAATATGACCGACTCTTTCGACCTTGCGGATGAAGATATCATTAGTGGCACCCGGCTTGGCATTCCTTCAATCCAATTCTCCGATCATGCTTACAAGATGATGGAATCAAGTATGGTTAGGACAATGGTACTTAAACTTCTCGTCCGTAATAACGGCCTAAATGCCTTAACCAATTGAACCTTTGCCTTGTGGAAACCGTCTAAAACTTTCACCCTAATGGATCTCGAGAATGGTTACTTCCTGCTCGATTCCAGTTCAAAGCCAATTATATGAAGGTTCTTGCGAAAGTGTCGTGGATAATCTATGGGCAATATTTCACGGTCCTACCGTGGTCTTTTGATTTTAGCACATCACAACCATACCTTACCATGCTGGTTGCCTGGATACGTTTCCCCGACCTCCCGGAGTATATGTAACAGGAAAAGATCCTCTACAATATTGGAAAACTCATTGGAAAAGTTGCTAAACTCGACTTCCACAAAAGGGCGAGTAATATGTGACACTATGCGCGGGTGGTAGTTTATGTGGATCTGAAGTCCTCTCTCGTTTCTCAAGTGTTTATCGGTAATCATTTATAGAACGTAGAATATGAAAACTTGCCAACGATTTGCTTTTCTTGTGGGGCAGATTTGGTCATCTTCAACATGATTGCAGCCACAATAGTTCTACGCAAGAGTAGACCGTTAATAACCAAGTTCCGATGAATCAAGAATCTCATAATTCAACCAGTAATCCCACCACGAACGCCAATAACCTTGTCCCTGACCTAGAGGAGGCCCCGTACGATCTGTGGATGGTGGTGGAGATGAGGCACCGACGTTCCCATGGGAAGGAAAAAAAAAGGAAACTACAGATGCTTTCAAAGATTTTGGGTCAAAATTTGTGCCTTGAGTGGAAATTAGACTAAAAATGGTAAGGGTACCAATCGTGAATATGGGAGAAAATAATGGGAACCAAGCTGTTCAGAGATCTTCAAATAATATGAAAAATCCCAAGTTATCAGCTCAATTTCATGCCGTTGTGAGTCATGGAGTTAGTCCTCTGCCAAAACCTAGTCCTAGTGTCATGCACCTGGACCCACCTATTGCCTAAGTGGACCATAAGGAGAAGTTACTCCCATGCAATAATTCGGAGCAGAATTTGGAAGCATTTCATGCTGTTGGCTTTGACTTGAGACTGAAAAATCGAGGAACGGTAAGTCACAAGAGTCTATCGGCCCAGCCTTTTATCATTTCCTTGGACCCGATAATGCACACGACAATCTATTCCGTGAGGGACACACCCAAAATATCGGTAATGGTGTGTCTTCCACTCAAAACCAAAGTAATCGATCTCTATTAAAAGCCAAGGAGAAACCATCTCCTATGTTATACGCAACAAAGGACTAAAAACAAAGAATAATGCTTCGGGAAATCCTAATCTAAAGGAAAATATGCAAGCGTTGGCTCGGAAAATTGAGATACAAGCCTGCCCTCCTCCGGGATGATAAGCTATTACCACAGATCCTAATGGTGTTAACCATTAGAGGTACTTTCTCATTCCTTTTATTTCCATGGTTTTCTCTTTATTAACGTGGAATTGTCAAGGGTGTGGCGGAATTAAATTCCTGAAAGTTTTTAAGGAGTATATGTAGGACTATAAATCAAATATGGTTCCTCTTCTGGAACCTCGTATCAGTGACTACAAAGCTGATCAAGTTATCACGAGACTTGGATTCACCAATTCTTATCGTGTTGAAGAGATGGATTTTTTCGGGGGGGTTTGCTCCTTTGGGAAGATTTCTTAATTATTGATGTTCTTATGGCCACCCCTAGTATATCCATGCTAAAGCTTCTAGTGCCACCTTTCTTACTCCCCTCCTGGTTCTATTATCGATGGTAGCCCGGATAAGGCTAAACGTATGAAGTTTTGCCACGATCTTGATTCCTGTCCAAAACCTGATAGGCTCCCTTGGAGTCCATAGAGGTGTTGGATTTCATCACTTCTAAAACTTTCTTGATCAACATAATCTCATGGACCTCAACTTGAAAGGTCCTCAATTTACTTGGTACCTTGGGGGTGTGTTTGAAAGACTTGATCGTATGATCGCCAATGAGGACTGGCACAGAATGTTTCCAAACTCCATTATCCATCACATTCCTAGGATTAAATCAGATCACAGACCCATCCTCTTTTGTACTAAGGATATTACTAGAAGAACCACCGACCTGATATCTTTTCGGTTTATTGTTGGATGGATTAAGCACCAAAGTTTCGATTCCTTTGTCCACGACGCGTGGAACTACGAGGGGAAAATAACAAATTCTATCAGGAAGCTTACAGACTCTCTCAATATTTGGAATAGAGATGTTTACGGGCACATTATATAGAAGAAAAGATGTCTCAAATGCCAACTTGCCAGGATTCAAGTGGAAGTTGACGCTCATTGCTCTCCTTATCTCATCGATAGAGAACTTGAGATTTGTACAGATCTTGAGGTAACCTTGGAGCACGTGGAGTTGCTTTGGAGGTAAAAGTCTAGGAGTACGTGGTTGCTTGAAGGTGATCACAATACTAAGTATTTCCACAGTAAAGCCCTTAATCACCGCAAGAGAAATCGGATTCAAGCCTTTAAGACTGGGAGTGGAGAGTGGTGTTACGAGGAGGAGATTCATTGCACTGAAGCCTCAGCTTTTTTTTTTTTTCAAAAAACTTTACCATGAGGACAATCACAATAAGGATCGTTTCCCTAGCTTTCTTCTGAGGATATGGGTTTTTTGAGTGCTACGGTCACCACGGAGGAGACTAAGAATGCTCTCTCAGGTCTCCCGAAGTAGACGGTCTTAACGCTTTATTCTTCCAAAATCAGTGGAGCACTGTTGGCCCTTCGGTGTGCGAGTGGGTCAAGGGCATTTTCATTGGAGATAGTCTGGATCCAGAGATTCGTAAAACTATGATTGTTTTGATTCCCAAAGTGGAGAACCCAGAGATGCTTTTCAATTTTTGATCGATTAGTTTGTGCAATGTTTTGTAAACTGATTATGAAAATCATCGCCAATAAATTCAAAGTTGTTTTTCCCAAAATTATTAGTCAGAACCAAGCTAACTTCATCGTTGGTTGAAACATTACCGATAACATCCTTTTGGCTCAGGAAGTTGTTCATTCTATGAGGATCAAGAAGCGGGGCAAAGTAAAGTGGATAACGGTTAAGGTGGATCTTAAGAAAGCCTACCACCGTCTCAGTTGGAGCTTTCTCTTCGACTCTCTGGTGGACATGGGGTGCCTGAATACCTCAGCAAAGTTATCATGAATTCTGTTTTCCCCTCTTTGACTCAAATCCTTTGGAACATGACTCTTTCCAAGAGCTTCATACCTTCTCATGGACTCCGACAATGATGCCCTCTATCTCCCTATCTTTTTGTCCTCTGCATGGAGCGTCTTAGCCAGAGTATTCGTCATGCTATGAACGTTGATTTGTGGAGACCAATGATCCTCTCCAGGGGTGGCCATCCTCTCTCCCATCTCTTCTTTGCCGATGACATGCTTCTCTTATGTGAAGTTACCTCGAGCCACGCTATCTTGATCAGGATTATCCTTGACCATTTTAGTATCTATTCGGGACACAAGGTTAGCTCAAGCAAAACATTGCTAATGTATACGAGGATGATATCGATTCTCTTTGTGGTCGCACGAGTTTCTACCACACTAAGGACCTTGGGAAGTACTTGAGTATGCCCTTATTCCATGAGAGAGTTACTAAGGACACATTCTAGTTTATCGGTGATAAGGTCAATAACAAATTGAATGGATGGACTGCTTTCAAGCTTGCCTTAGCTGGTCGGGTAATAAGTGTCGTGAACTGTCAAATAAATTCTTTTACTCAAATAAATAAAGTAAATAGGAATGAGAGTAGTAAAGAGAAAAAAAAAGGATTGTCCGGCAGGGACTTAGAAATTCTTTATATTGAGTTGCGTTGATTCCAAACCAGATAATCTGTAACAAAAGAAAGATAAATAAGGGGTTGGTGGAATATGAATTAAATAAAATCAATTAAATAAAAGTAACAAAAGAGTTTAAATAAAATGATGGAAAACAATTATAGGGAAAATAGCCTTAAGCATAGCTTTGACTCGATTCACTTTGATCATCGAAATGGATTTTATTTCAGGATTCATGCCAGTTACAGTCTATAAGGCCCAACCCTTGTAACTTGTTTTTTTCTTTGGTAAACCAATCTTCCCAAGTCAACCTCCGAAATTCGGTTCTTGAATGGACTAATCGTGAATATCGCCACTAGAACAAATCAGATTAAGTTTTGGAAAAGTCCGACTCGGATTATGTTGTCTCAATGAGAATCAAATCCGATCTCAGTTTCTCTTAGCGAACAGGCATTAAGTGTGTTAACAGAAAGTCAAATATGCCACATGCCGATTTGATATGAAAGCATTTTGATTTTAAAGGAAAGACCAATTGTCAGTCCTAGTTTTTAGAAAACTGAGAATGTAATTCGAAGGGTATTTAGTACTTTTCAATTCTCACATTTGGAATTGAGTCATCTTTAACTC
Organism: Hibiscus syriacus; assembly: GCF_006381635.1. NCBI lineage: Eukaryota > Viridiplantae > Streptophyta > Magnoliopsida > Malvales > Malvaceae > Hibiscus > Hibiscus syriacus. The sequence goes on from NW_024063472.1 coordinate 532,973, forward strand.
TTTGCTAAATAAGAAAATTAGCTAAGCATGATAGAAATCATACTTATCATATTTTTTTTTTGAAAATGGTAAAAACGTAAAGTAAAGAAAGCAAAGAAAGAAAAAGGAAACCTTTTATAAAAATAAAAATAAAATAAATAACAAAACTAAATTCAAGATATCCAAGTCATACCATAAGGGGGTATTTATAGGTTTTCAAATCCCTAAAATAGCAAATAATTTCAAATGCAAAATATTCCTAAAGATAATTTCAAGTGTGTTGAATTTAAACTTAAAACTAAATTTCCTAAACGATATCATCGGATTGTGCTGACTAAGTTACTTCCAGAATATTTCCAATACTGACTGGACCTTCTAGTGCTCATGTCATCAACTACGATCGGATAATAAAAATTGTGGAGACAACGTCCTTTTACTTCAAGTTATGGAAAATAAATCTCTACACGAAAATAAACATAATAAGATCAAATCAATAGTGATAAATTACTATTACAGGAAAATTAACAAGCAAACAGTGTCAATTTAGAAAACTCATCATCGGGTTACCCTTTCCAAAGATACCTTACTTGCTATTCCAAACTATTTCATGCAGACGGTGCAGATTCCCAGGAATATTTGTAATAGAATTGAGCAAATCGTTCGTCATTTTACATGGGGGTGGAACGAACAACTGTCTCAAAATGGCCCTTGTTAATTGGAATCAATGCTATCAACCGAGGCAATGTGGTGGGCTTGACATCCGGAAACTCCGAACCCAAAATGATACTTTCCTCATTAAACCAGGGTTTAATCTTTTTATGAAATATGATGCTCTTTGGGATCAAGTTCTCCGAGGCAAATAAAAAATGGGAGAGCAACCTCCTGATCATATCCTCAACTCCAGATGTTCGTAAGTTTGTCAGTCCTTAAGTCATGTGTGGAGTTTCATACGTGAGAATATTTGTTGGTCGCTTGGAAATGGCAAGGCCACTGTATACACCCGTTTTTCTCCGGGTCTTTTCTATTTAATTATTATTATTATTATTATGTTTATTAATTATTATTATTAATACAATTTTTGCAGGCCAATTATTGAGGCCCAGTACATCAACATCAACCTAGCCAACCCAATTACAAAACTTGACCCGAATCAGGCCCAGCTGCTCCGGATCCGACCCATCCAAGCCCAGCAAGTTGACCCATACCCGGTTAGGGTTTCACCCTAAGGCACCAGCCGCTCGAGATTTCAGCCGTTGGATCAGATTTGATCCAACGGTCCAAATGGACCCGAGTTAGGGTTTGAACCCTAAATGATATCATGTTGCCGCCACCTTTTAGCCTCCCAGCCAAGTGAGTGCCGCCGTCGACCCCAAGCCGCACCATTGAGTCCCAAGCCGCGCCGTTGATTCCCAAGCCGCCGACGAACATTTCACCGTCCGGTTTTGTCATCAACAGTGACACCAAATCCATCAAATAGTAACATGTAGCAAATCAAGTCAGAAAACAGAGATAGAAATCAAAACAAATCTTATCCTATATTATAGGGTATCATTCCCCTACCAATCGGACTCAAATCAATCACATGCAAGAGGGAAATAAAAAAGAAAGTGCATTGAAGACAGAGATTTGGGTTTTAGAACCCATTCGGGGGGGGGGTACACGAAAAAGAAAAAAACAGAAATATCAAAAGGGAAAGAGAGAACTCACCTTGCACTCGGATTTGGTAGCAGTGACCTCACCGGAGTCCGATGAACCCCATCACCGAAGGTAAATAGCTTTTCCCCCTAGATCTAGGGTTCTAAGAGAGGTTTGAGATAGAGAGGGGCTAGGATTTAGGTTCGGGATGACGAGGTGAGCGTTTTGGGAGTGTTTTGCTCACTCCGGCCACCGTGCTCCGCCTTGAGGCGCCACCGGCGGTGAGGTTTTTTCCTCTCTCCGATGGGGGAGTTGAGAGATTTAAAACTCTCTAACTCCCCTTTGTTTTTTTTCAAAGTGAAGCAAATGGGATATAAGGCCGTTTTTGGCCTTTGTTTGTTATATATATATATAACACGAAACGATGCCGTTTCACAAAAGGGGGTTTCAACGTGTTTTCGGTTATGGAATAAAGCTTTTTATTATTTTATTTTGAGCACTCATGTTTCAAAGTTTATATTTTAGTTACCATTTTATATGTTATTCCATTGTTTTTAACATTTGACTCTGGTAGTGATGTTTGTAAAGATTCCAGTTTAGTCATGAATGCAAGTTTCGATTTCATGTTTTGAGTCTTAAATTTTATAATTCTTTCATTTTGATTACTGAACACAATTCCAGATCATTTTATTTCGAGCCTTAATGTTTTGAAAATTGTATTTTGGTCCTATCATTATTATATGTTATGTTATTATTTTAAATATTTGATTTTAGCTACAATATTTGTAATTTTTTTATGTTAGTCACCGATTTCATGTGTTATATAATATGTTATTATTCGAATTTTACGTTGATATTTGTAAATCTATCATTTTAGTCACTATTTTACATTTGGTGTATTTATGATCCTGCCTTCATGTTTTTGTTTATTGCAGTTTAGTCCTAAATGCTATTTATGGTTTATATTTGTTTCTAGTACCTAGGTTATTTAATATGTGCAATCTGGGCTCTGATTTATTCGTAATTATTGTTTAGATCTTCCAATGTCTGTATTTACTATTCAGTCCTTTAAATTTCATTTAATCATATTTTAGTCCCTTGAATGCTTATTTTTGGTATTTGAATTTGGTCTGTAATGTTTATATATTTTTATTTTAGTCATTTATGTATGAATGTATTTTACATATTACATGGTTATTTGTATTATGTAAATAATGTGTTTAATTCCATTTAATATAAATATTTGTATTTCTAATTACATTTATGTTCATTTTATTTTTATCTATGTATGAAATATTCGATTATATTTTCAAGAACACGTATGCATAGAATGAGCGTGGAAAGTACCACTTGGTCGAAGTGGTGCGATCCAGTACGACATTTTAACGACATAGAACTTGAAATAAGTCGAGTATATTTTACTAATTAATTTGTATGTAATGCATGTTATTATAAGTGATAATTTACTTTATTTTATGTGAATGTAAGTTTCAAAGTTTTTAATTTGTATTCAATTCATGTTTTTAGTTAATCAATTTATTTGTATGTAAGCATCATTCTTTTAGTTATATTCGATTCACATTTTTACATAAACAATGATAGAATATTCTTTAACAATAAAAATGGTTGAAATAGCTTTCTCGACAAAGGATTGCAAATTTCAAGATTTTTTATCGAGTTAAAAGATTTTCTTTAAATAATTAATTCAAAGTAAATTAATCAATGCTCGATAAATAGATCATATTTAAACTTTATATTCGACTCGTAATTTCCACCATTTACGACAACGTGTAAGCAATACAATACCAATTTTGGGCGCTGTGGGGTGTTTATCTTTCCCCACGCGTAACCGACTCCCGAACCTGTTTTCAATGAATCTTTGGTAAAAACAGACCACTTACGTCTTAAAAAATGATTTTTCTTAAAGTTGTTTTAAAAAGACATTTTTTGGTATTCGACCTACCTAATCCAAAGGTCGATGGCGACTCATTTTTCAATTTAATTCAAATTAATTATAAATCACCAATTTTTTTCAAATTAAACTCATAATCATTTTTTAAAAATATAAATAATTGTTTTACCTAAAAAAATAGTTATGACAGTTTGGCGACTCCGCTGGGGATTTTTTTTAGAGTCAAGCTGTAGGTCGCTTACATATTGTCGTTGTGGTTGAAATTATGAGTTCGAGTCTTTAGTTAATTTATGATATGTTTATTGAAGTTTTTAATTGCTTCATTTTTATCTGTCATACTAACAATTTAATCTCTATTTTCAGATTCGTCAAGGTTTTATCAAGTTTTTTTCCTTGTTTCGTTTTCCTTTTGAGTCAAAGGTAGGTACGCTCCTCCTCACACACATCACGTGCATTTGCATAACATGAGCTCTAGACACGAGCTTCGATCCAAATTAGTCAGGGTGATTGCTTTACTCTCGTAAGAATTTATTCTTCGTATGAGTTTTAGCAAATACCCCATGGGATACATACTTTATACCTTCGTAGGAATTTATTCCTCATATGGGTATAGGGCAGTGAATCCCCTCGAATTGAACTCATTCCGTTCGAAACCTGTAATGGGTGAGGATCGAGGGTCTAGCAGCCCAAGGGGGCACCGACATCAAGGACAATTCGAGTTCCCTTTTCCTGTTAGAGCTGAAACTATGCATATAGTGAACCATAGAACACTCACCCTAGGTATAGACATACTGAATCTCTGTCCGTCAGTAGGTGCCCAAAATAGGTGTACACAAAGGAAGAGCGTTTCTAAACCCTTATCTTTTATTTTACGTTCGTAGAATTTGTTTTCTTTTTGAATAAAAGCATGCGAACTAGATACCAAACGGTTAGGACCAATTTCTTGAAATTGATCATTGTGGGTTGAAAGCATGTCCGGGTAGGATTGCTATCTATTTAAAGCATGCTCAGGTAGATATCATGATAGAGTAGGTGTTATATTTTTCTGTAGATATCATCTTTTAATTCTATTGATTATCTTATTTGTACTAACTCGTTTTTCTCTTGTGTTTGTGTTACTAACTCATTTTTCTCATTTGATTGTGTTATTTTTCATCATTCTTTGCATTGCATTGCATTAACATGACATAATGCGAAAAGTGTTGATCCGCAAGGGGATCTTCCAGAGAATTTTTTACAAGAAGAGGTAAAATTTTTCAATCAAGCAGTCGTGTACGCAGAAATGCACCGAAGGCTAATAGAAGTTCAGAGTACCAAAATGAGATTTGCTCAAAGATCGTACAATATTCGAGATTGAAAAGATGATCCAGCGATCCAAGAGTAATCTAGTGGTAGATTCTTATCTACGATTGTTCCAACGATAACCACCAAAGAGTGACACACTAATTTCAGCAATGCCGAGGCATTAACAGAGTTAGTTTACAACGCATTGGGGGCATCAGTTCCAAATACAAAGATCTGAGACAAAGTAGTGAACTCGAAGATCGTGCAATATTCGAGGTTGAAACGATGATCCATTGAGCCAAAGAGTAATCCATCAATAGATTGTCATCTACAATCATTTTATCGCTAGTTATCAAGGAGCGAGGCACCGACTTCACCACCGTAGGGGCAGTAACAGAGTTAGATTAGAGAAAACTTGAGGGGCATCGTTTTCGAAGACGAAGATCCAAGACGAAGTAACGATCCACTTCATATTCAATATCTAAGCAAAGGCATATCTGTAAAGTGGGTTGTCTTGTAATGTGAAAGCTTTTATTTTTGGTAGAAATTATTCTATGATATCCATAGTTGGGATCAACATTTCTGCTTTTGCATCATTGCATTTTACATAGCATTCATTTAAACATTTTACATGCATATATCATATCTTATGGGGAACTCTACGGAAGTGGTTCTAACTGTGATATTGCATTCACACAGTACTGAGAATGGATGCAAAATTTGAGCAACTGAAGAAAGAATTTGAAGAGAGTTTACAAAAGATGCAAGCAGAGTGGGAAGCCAAAATGGAACAAGAGCAAAAAGCCACCAAGGATCGTATCTTGCAAAACCAAAAAGATCTAGTTGACCAAATGGTAGTACAATTGATTGGGCTCAACCAAGAAAGAGGTAAAGAGAGGATTTCCTCGACCGGAGGAGCCTCCAAATGTGTGATGGTTCATGCAAATCCACTGATACACATTTCACCCCACAAGCTTCCAGGCCACTCATTAGATTTTTCTGCCACTGATCATAACATATTCACTCCTGAAGCAACAAGAAAAGACAAGAATGAGATACCTGAGAATTTGAAACAGTGGTGCAGAGAAACATTTAAGGGAATGAAAGGACATAGCTCTCACAACAAAATGGATGCAACAGAACTACTGTTAGTTCCCGACCTGGTTCTTCCTCCGAAATTCAAGATGCCCAAGTTTGAAAAATACAGTAGAACTAGTTACCCTAATGCCCATCTCACGATGTTTGTTCGAAGGATGACTGGGTACAACAATACGATCAGATGTTGGTTCATTGCTTCCAAGCCAGTATAATTGGACCCGCTTCAAGGTGGTACAATCACTGAGTCGTACTCAAATCCGCTCTTGGAAGGATTTGACTTGTGCCTTTCTGAGTTAATACAAGCATATAATCGATATGGCACATAATTGATATGGGCCCTGATCGAACACCATACAGAATATGGATATAAGGAATGGTGAGAGCTTCCGACAATATGCTCAACGATGAAGGGATGTCGCATCTCAAGTACATCCACCAACGACTGAAAAAGAGTTCATCACTCTATTCATTAATACGTTGAAGTCTCCATATATCAACTACATGATAGGAGTTGCCACTAAGAGTTTCTCTAACATCGTCATGTGTGGAGAAATGATCGAAAGAGAAATCAGGAATGGCCAGATAGGAGGCACTAGCCATACCGACAATGAGGAAAGAGCTGAGATTAACATTGAGGGATCTTATCTAGCTAGTCCGGGGACCAAACCTCATAAAGCATTCCATGAAGAGACTCGCATAAATCCAATTCCAATGACATATGCGGATTTACTCCCAATGCTAGTTGAGAAGAAGTTTATGACTCCAGTTCAATCCAAACCAAGAGAGGCCCCATATCCTGAAGGCCATGATATAAACGCCATATGCAACTATCACATTGGGAGCTTAGGGCACACCATTGAGAACTGTAGGGCATTAAAGTGTAAGGTCTAAGATTGATCAATTCAGGGGCATTGCAACTACCATTTGCATCCATAGAGATTATTTTGATTGAAATCGTTTTTGTTCTTTCTTTAATATTTGATTAAATATTTTTAATCTTTGATGACTGAATTTATGCTACCTTCTAAGGTTAAATAATTGAACGAGTTTTAATATTGAGTTCTTTGAATATAAAATGAATTACGGATTCTTTTAATTCTTCAAGAATTATAGATTTTTGACATATGACAAGATTATACCTTTCCTATCATGTCCAACCCCAAAATAAAATCTCTCGATTCTTTACCCAAAATAATTCATGGCCACTGCCAAAGAACCAAATTTTGACATTCCTTTTCTTTGAGACTTTTAAACATTGCCTTTATCTTTTTTTTTCGAGACACAAAAAGTCATACCCTTATCTTTCATTGAGCTAATAAATTCACACCATCGTCTTCCTAGACGTCAAACCAACATTTTTCTACCAATAAGACCTACATACATTGAGTACAAGATTGTTCACTTGAACATGAAGCTTCCTACAAGAAGACAACATGAGGCATATCACACCAAGTTTCTGAAGATGAGCTTGTACAATTGAGACACGCTGAGAGCAAGAAGCAGAGAAAAAGAAAAATAATTCAAAATAATTCTATCATGCATTAATTACATCTTTTCATGTGAATAAAAATTATTCCCGGGTATTTATCTCCCTGGGATACCTCTTATGTAAAGACTTCTGTGTATGAAATGATGAACGACATTCTTTCATTTATCCCTTCACAAAAGGAGAAAATATATCCCTTGTGTGCCCTTTGAGCCTAAATACCAAGGATCACCCTCCACACTAGGGGCAAGTTGGAGAATATTTGCTCACATGAGTGAAGACATTGATTCAGATTAAATACCAAAAGGTGAGCCAAATACATAATGCAAAGATCATATCAAAGTGAAGAGAACAAAAAAAGAGAGAAAATAAGCAAAGAAAAAAACAAAGGGCAAAAAAAAAAGCAAAAACAAAAAAGAGCAAAGAACAAAAAGATGACAAAGAGCACATACAATGAGTCCCTCGACTCAAATGACGTATCGAGCTTCAAACCATGAGATTGATCAAGCACAATCACTCCAGAATCACTTCCCTTGAAGATCATGGAACATCAAGAGAAAAATAAAGAACTCATACGAGCAGATTCAAATTGAGCAAGACAAGATTGAAGGCATCATAACGAATTGATCCTTGGTTTAACTACCCTTAAACACTTATTTGAGCCTATATATCCATTTCTTTCATAACAGTGAACCATGGCTTACATTACGTTCCTTAAAAGTCCATTTTAATCATACATGGATTTCTAAACATGAGAGACTATCTTCAGATTTCATCCCTCCCATCAGGATTAATCTTTTATTTTAAAAAAAGGTTTTCTAAAATCTTTAATGCATGATAGAGAAAAATAACAAAGGGGGTTCAAGACATAAATTATGAATAACATCTTGAAACCACAGGAGGATTCGAGTTGAAAACCTGAAAAGGTGGCTCGAATATAAAGACTATACAAGTATTGCATAAGAGGCGATCGCACAACCTGAATGAGAACATGAGAACTGGGAGTCAGAGAAAACTTCCAATAAATGAGTAGAGAAGCTACTCTATTAGAACAGTGAACAATAAATAATTGAGAACACCATACCTTTGACTAAAAATAAAAACATGAGACATTTTATCCTCTTCTTACTTAAACCATTCCTCAAAGATAACATTGACCTTGACATTTGTCAAATAGCTATAATTTACTGAAGAATTAACAGTGTAATTAATTCTTTGATATACAATGAACTCTTGTTTTATGATTTGTCAATTGTGAAACCTTGAAAGGGGAATATTTTCAAAATATTTGATTAAACATTTTCAATACTCTTTTAATAGATATTTTCAGACTTTTGAAAATAAAAATAAGAAGGAAAATATTTTCAAACAAGATAATCTCTCTGGATGCATATCTTGGGATTCAATGAATATCTCTCTGAAGCTCAAGATCAAAGCTGGGGCAAGAGAAGCTAAATTTGCGGGGCAAATTTTGATGGGGCAAGGAGACAAATTGTCTTAGGTCAAGGTTTGAAAAAGTACACCCTAGTGGAAATGCAGACAAACTGAATCAAAGATATAATGAAGATTGCTCTCGCAACCATTTCCTTACAGATTGAGAAAAACATACATCAATACATACATGCATCAACATATACATACATGTTACATGAGTTTGCATCTTTGCATCAAACATTTATCATCATGTCCATTAAAAACATTTTTCTCCTCACTCGAGGACAAATTCAATAAAAAGATCAAATAAATTTAATTTTGACATCCATCATAACATCTAAGATAGTCATTCAAAAATGCATCATTTTGGTCTCTCAGGAAATCAAAGCTCGGAAATTACCAGATGTCTCTAACTTGAAGAAGTAATGATTTGACTTCCTAAAGTTAACAATTAAGACATTTCCTCCACCAGCAGGAACAAGAAAATTATCAGTATCCTTTGAGTTATTTTTCTGGAAACAAATTTTTGTCTCTCTTGAGACAATTTCTTTAGAATTGTTTTTGTGTTTGTTTCCTTTAAAACAAAATTTTGTCTCATTTGAGACAGTTTACGAAAAAACAAATTTTGTCTCGCTTGAGACATTTTCCCTTTGAGATACAAATTTTGAATTTGCTTCACATTAAACAAAGTTGATTTTACTTGAGATCGTTTTCTCAAAAACAACCTTTGTCTCGCTTGAGACAATTTTTCCAAAAACAAATTTTGTCTCGCTTGAGACAATTTCTCTCAAAATAAATTTCGTCTCGCTTGAGACATTTTTCTCTGAGATACAAATTTAAATTTGTTGTACTTGAAACAAAATTAATCTCACTTGAGATTTTCAAAATCTATTCGTCTCATATGATACAATTTCTCCTTTAAACAAACACCTTTGAGATTGTTTCCCTATAAACAAAATTGACAATTTTTGAATCATTTTCTCCTAAAACGAATTTTGTCTCTCTTGAGACAATTTTTCTTGAAACAAATCTTTGAGTCTATTCATTTTGAAAAAAATCTTTGAGTTTGTTTCTCTTAAATTATTTTTGAGTCTATTTCTTTAAAAACAAATTTTGTCTCTATTGAAACAGTTTCTAATGAAAAACCAACCTTGGAGATTGTTTCCTTTAAAACAAATTTCGTCTCACTTAAGACGTAACCCATCTTTGAGTCTGTTTCTTTGGAAACAAAATTTTGTCTCTCTTGAAACAGCTTCTTTGAAAAAATTTGAGTCTGTTTCTTTGAAACAACATTTACCATCTGTGAGTCTATTTCCCTTGAAACAAAACCCATCTTTGATTGTTTTTCTTTTGAAACAAAGTTTTATCTCTCTTGAGATAAATTTTTGTAAAAAAATCTTTGAGTCATTTCTTTAAGAACAAAAATCTTTGAGTCATTTCTCTGAAAACAAATTTTGTCGCTTGAGACAATTTCTGTGTAAAAAAAATATTTGAGTTTGTTTCTTTTGAAACAAAATTTTGTCTCTCGAGACAATTTCTTTTGAAAACACATATCTTTGAGATCATTTCTATTTAAACAAATTTTGTCTCCCTTGAGGAAGTTTCTCTAAAAATACAAAATCTTTGAGTTTGTTTCTCTTGAAATAAAACCATCTTTGAGTCGTTTCCCTTGAAACGAATTTTGAATCTTGAGACATTTTCTCTTAAAACAAGATCATCTTTAGTTTGTTTCTCTGGAAACAAGGTTTTATCCCTTGAGACAGTTTCTTTTGAAGAAAAATCTTTGAATTTGTTTCTTTGAAAACAAAATTTTGTCTCACTTAGATACAATTTTCTGAAAAAACAAAGTTTTGTCTCTCTTGAGACAATTTCTTTTAAAAAATCATTGAATATGTTTATTTGGAAAAAAAATTGTCTCTTTTGAGACAAATTCTTTTAAGAAAAATTTTTGAGTCTGTTTCTTTAGAAACAAAATTTACCATCTTTGAGTTTGTTTCCCTTGAAACAAAACAACCAAAATCTTTGAGTATGTTTTCTTGAAACAAAAACATCTTTGAGTTTGTTTCTCTCGCTGATCTTCGAGAACGTTTCCCTTAAACATAAATTTTGTCTCGCTTGAGACAGTTTCCTTTAAACTCCATCTTTGAGTCGTTTCCATTGAAACAAAATTTGTCTCTTTTGAGACAGTTGCTTTTGAAACATATTACGTTTGAGTTTGTTTTTCTTGAAACAAATCTTTGAGTCTGTTTCTTTTGAAATAAATCTTTGAGTTGGTTTCCCTTGAAACCATAATTACTAAAGATGGCCAGCCATCCTCATCACGTAGGAACCGTGTCATCCCCTGACCAGACCTCTTCATCATGTAGGAGCCCCGTCACCCCTAGATAACCAGCCGTCCTCATCACGTAGGAACCGAGTTATCACCCTTCCTAAAGGTGACCAGAACTCTTCATCACGTATGAGTCGTGTCATCCCCCGACTAGATCTCTTCATCGCGTAGGATCCATGTCACCCCTAGATAACCAGTCGTCCTCATCACGTAGGAACCGAGTTATCACTCTTCTTAAAGATAGCCAAGAACTCTTCATCACGTATGAGCTGTGTCATCCTCTGACCAGATTTCCTCATCACGTAGGAACCGTGCCACCCTTAGACGACCCGAACTCTTCATCACGTATAAGCAGTGTCGTCCCCAACAACCAACATTATCCAATTTCTAAGCATAAAAGGGAGAGAACCAGACAAAAACGTGTTGTCTTGTCGTCTTTGCCCTATTCTTGTTAACATAAGAATGTGCAAAGAGGGGCAGCTGTAGACACCCGTTTTTGTCCGGGTCTTTTCTATTTAATTATTATTATTATTATGTTTATTAATTATTATTAGTAATACAATTTTTGTAGGCCAATTATTGAGGCCCAGTACATCAACATCAACCCAGCCAACCCAATTACAAAACCTGACCCGAATCAGGCCCAGCTGCTCCGGATCCGACCCATCCAAGCCCAACAAGTTAACTCATACCCGGTTAGGGTTTCACCCTAAGGCACCAACCGCTCGAGATTTCAGCCGTTGGATCAAATTTGATCCAACGGTCCAAAGGGACTCGAGTTAGGGTTTTAACCCTAAATGATATCAAGCTACTGCCGCGTTTTAGCCTCCCAGCCAAGTGAGTGCCGCCGTCGACCCCAAGCCGCACCGTTGACTCCCAAGCCGTCCGACGAACATTTCACCGTTCGGTTTTTCCATCAACAGTGACACCAAATCCATCAAACAATAACATGTAGCAAATCAAGTCAGAAAATAGAGATAGAAATCAAAACAAATCTTATCCTATATTATAAGGTATCATTCTCCTACCAATCGGACTTAAATCAATCACATACAAGAGGGAAATAAAAAAGAAAGCAGTGAAGACAGAGATTTGGCTTTTAGAACCCATTCGGGGGGGTACACGAAAAAGAAAAAAACAGAAATATCCAAAGGGAAAGAGAGAACTCACCTTGCACCCGGATTTAGTAGCCGTGACCTCACCGGAGTCCATTGAACCCCATCACCGAAGGTAAATAGCTTTTTTCCCCATAGATCTAGGGTTCTAAGAGAGGTTTGAGATAGGGAGGGGATAGGATTTAGGTTCGGGATGACGAGGTGAGCGTTTTGGGAGTGTTTTGCTCACTCCAGCCACCGTGCTCCGCCTTGAGGCACCACCGGTGGTGAGGGTTTTTTCTCTCTCCGATGGGGGAGTTGAGGGAGTTTAAAACTCTCTAACTCCCCTATGTTTTTTTCAAAGTAAAGCAAATGGGATATAAGGCCATTTTGGCCTTTTTTTGTTATATATATATATATAACACGAAATGATGATGTTTCACAAAAGGGGGTTTTAGCGTGTTTTTGGTTATGGGCTAATAGCACTTTAACTCCCTTCATCCTTGTAATCTCGCTATTTTGCCATGGAATAAAGATTTTTATTATTTTATTTTGAGCACTCATATTTCAAAGTTTATATTTTAGTCACCATTTTATATGTTATTCCATTGTTTTTAATATTTGACTATGGTAGTGATGTTTGTAAAGGTTTCAGTTTAGTCATGAATGCAAGTTTCAATTTCATGTTTTGAGTCTTAAATTTCATAATTCTTTCATTTTGACCACTGAACACAATTCCAGATCATTTTATTTCGAGCCTTAATGTTTTGAAAATTGTATTTTGGTTCTATCATTATTATATGTTATGTTATTATTTTAAATATTTGATTTTAGCTACAATATTTGTAATTTTTTTATGTTAGTCACCGATTTCATGTGTTATATAATATGTTATTATTCGAATTTTACGTTGATATTTGTAAATCTATCATTTTAGTCACTATATTACATTTGGTGTATTTATGATTCTGCCTTCATGTTTTTGTTTATTGCAGTTTAGTCCTAAATGCTATTTATGGGTTATATTCGTTTCTAGTACCTAGGTTATTTAATATGTGCAATCTGGGCTTTGTTTTATTTGTAATTATTGTTTAGACCTTCCAATGTCTGTATTTACTATTCAGTCCTTTAAATTTCATTTAATCATATTTTAGTCCCTTGAATGCTTATTTTTGGTATTTGAATTTGGTCCGTAATGTTTATATTTTTTATTTTAGTCATTTATGTATGAATGTATTTTACATATTACATGGTTATTTGTATATGTAAATAATATGTTTAATTCCATTTAATATAAATATTTGTATTTCTAATTACATTTATTTTCATTTTATTTTTATCTATGTATGAAATATTCGATTATATTTTCAAGAACACGTATGCGTAGAATGAGCGTGGAAAGTACCACTTGGTCGAAGTGGTGCGATCCGGTACGACATTTTAACGACATAGGAACTTAAAATAAGTCGAGTATATTTTACTAATTAATTTGTTCAAATGATGTAATGCGTGTTATTATAAGTGACAATTTACTTTATTTTATGTGAATGTAAGTTTCAAAGTTTTTAATTTGTATCCAATTGATGTTTTTAGTTAATCAATTTATTTGTATGTAAGCATCATTCTTTTAGTTATATTCGATTCACATTTTTACATAATCAACGATAGAATATTCTTTAACAATAAAAAATGGTTGAAATAGCTTTCCCGACAAAGAATTGCAAATTTCAAGATTTTTTATCGAGTTAAAAGATTTTCTTTAAATAGTTAATCAAAGTAAATTAACAATGCTCGATAATTAGATCATATTTTAACTTTATATTCGACTCGTAATTTCCACCATTTACGACAACGTGTAAGCAATACAGTACCAATTTTGGGCGTTGTGGGGTGTTTATATTTCCCCACTCGTAACCGACTCCCGAACCTGTTTTCAATGAATCTTTGGTAAAATCAGACAACTTACGTCTTAAAAATGATTTTTCTTAAAGTTGTTTAAAAAAATATTTTTTGGTATTCGACCTATTTAATCCAAAGGTCGATGGCGACTCATTTTTCAATTTAATTCAAATTAATTCTAAATCACCAATTTTTTTTCAAAATAAAGGCATAATCATTTTTTAAAAATATAAATAATTGTTTTATCTAAAAAAACGGTTATGACACACTCGTTTTTGGCTCGATAGTTGGATCTCAGGGACCAAGTCTTTGATAGAAGTCCTACCACCAAATTACGAAGTTGAAATACAAGCTAAGGTGCGTGATTTCGTTACTAATAACGGCTGCTAGAATTTCATTTATTTGAAACAGGTTTTGAACGATGACACGATCCAAAGAATTGTTGTTGTTACTCCCCGTCCGATTTGGCTGGTGAGGATAATCCCACTTGGTGTTGGGAGAGTACGGGGACGTGTATTGTTAAATCGGCTTTCCATGAGCTGAGCAAACTGTCCTGAGCAGATCAGAATCCTGATGGAATCTCGCCTGGAATTTTGACGGTCTTCAACCGATCAAACAATTCCTTTGAATTGTCATCCATCGTCGGTTGATGACCATCTCGGAGAGGAACCGTAGGGGGATAACCGAAGACCACCGGTGTCCGGTCTGTGGATTGGAGGAGGAAACCAACACCCATGTCTTTCAGGATTGTACCTCGGATAAAATGGTTTGGCGTTCTCTATTACCAACTTCCCTTTTATCTGGCTTTTTCAATTCAAATCTTGATATTTGGTTTGCCTATAATCTTAAAGTTAATTCCACTCTTGATAATCCTCGTTTCTTTTGGAGACACCTTTTTGGGATAACAATCTGGAGAATTTGGAAACAACGTAATGAGTTTGTGATAGGGAAGCGGTGGCGGATTGATGAACGTTGCTCTTGTTGAAGAATCAAACCTAGAAAAGCTCTAGACTCGATGAAGAACAATATGGGATGAATGGGGAAGGTGGCTGCAATAGCTAGGGTTCTTTAGGGTTTCTTTTGGTGCTGGAAACAAGATAAGAAACAAGATTAAAACAAGATAATTAAAAGATAAAAGAATTAAAAATAAAGAAAAATAACCAAGAAATCAAAAGATCTCCCTTATGAAAGTGAACGGTAAAGATGATTGATGGCGTGGATGGATATGTGGAAAATCGATGGATAATGTCCTATCGAGCCCTCCTAGTCACAATGAAAAGGAAAATTGAAGTGTGAAGATTAATCTCCCTCACAAGAACTTGAAAGAGCTCCAGGAGAAGAAGCTTCGAAGGCACAAGGCAATTAGCACTTGCAAAAACGAACTCTCGTTGTATTATTAATCAAAGAAATTTGATTTACAAAGTTGAATGAAGCCTCCTTTATATAGGGGCTGAATCCTAAAGGTCCTAAATAACTAAAGAATAAAATAATAATAAACTAAACATGTTTTAACTCTAATTCCTAATAAAATAACAATAACTAAAAATATTGTTTTAACCCAACTTTAATTCCTAATAAAATAATAAATCTGATCCTAAAAGATAATTGATCATCCTATATTAAATTATATTACAAATAATCAATATAAATATTGAAAATTCGTAATATTTATAAAATCACGTATTGATCCTGTATAGGATTTCCTGCATGCATCGCCTTCAGTAATATATCAATATCTTGAGTTCCCAATATCAGTTTGATACGATTCAAGAACCGTTGGAAAGATAAGAGACAGAAGGTTGTATCTCCAGAAGACATGTTGACCGGATAACAACTGGATACCCTTCAAAACGTTGTTGCAAATATGCTGCTATTAGACCCTTATAGATGAATGCTTGAACTGCGATTTGAAGCTTGTCTTTAAGAAGTTTGGTCCGACCTCGTGTGATAGGGACAAGTGGTATAGTAAAGTCATCATCCTTAGATTTAGGGTGTGTGGTGAATGTATCATCCCCCCTTCCTTAAAAGGATTCGTCTACGAATATGAAATATCAAAAGAGATAAGTTAGAAACATTAAAGGATGCACACACGTTATACTCACCGGGAAGATCAATGCGGTAGGCATTTTCATTGATTCGTTCAAGGAATTGGAATGGGCCATGCCTCGTGGGTCTATCTTGGATTTCCTTTGTGTCGGGAACCTCTCTTTTCTCATGTGAACCCATACCCAATCTCCTGGTTCAAAGGTGACATGTCGTCGGCCCTTGTTAACTCGGTTTGCAATTGCCTTGTAGGTTTTCTCCATCTTGAGTTTGGATTTGGCGTGAATGTCTTTGACAAAGGCAACCTTCTTTTCACCATCTAAACTGGCAATCTGATCTAAAGGTAAGGGAATAAGATCCAAAGTAGTTAATGGGTTAAAACCATAAACTATTTCGAATGGAGAATAACCTGTTGTGGAGTGAATGAATCAATTATAAGCAAACTCAACAAAAGGTAAACATTCTTCCCAATTACGAGTATTCTTACCTACCACCATTCTTAGCAAAGATCCTAGAATCCGATTTATTACTTTGATATGTCCATCGGTTTGAGGATGACAAAAAGTGAAATAAAGAAGTTTTGTGCCAATCTTACCCCATAATACCTTCCAAAAGTGACTTATGAACTTAGTGTCACGATCGGACACAATGGTGCGAGGAATATCATGAAGGCAGACTATTTCTCGAAAGAATAAATCAACAATGTGTGTGGCATCGTCCGTTTTATGGCAAGGAATAAAGTGTGCCATCTTCGAGAATCTGTCCACAACCACAAAAATACTATCTCATCCTTTCTTGGTGTGGGGTAAGCTAAGTATAAAATCCATCGATAAATCGATCCAAGGAGAAGATGAAATCGGTAAAGGCGTGTACAAACCATTAGGATTTACCTTTGACTTTTCTTGTTTGCACGTGATGCATGATGCACAAATCATTTCCTCTGTTTTACGCATGTGCGACCAAAAGAAGTGTTCCATGACCATATCGAGTGTTTTTGAACACCGAAGTGTCCCATGAGTCCTCCGGCATGTGACTCGTGAACCAAGAACTCTCACAAAGAGCCTTGTGGTATACACAACCTGTTCATGAGAAAAAGAAAGCCAAATTGTCAATTTAACCATTTGAGTGATTCATGGTCTGTGTGAATGACAAACTCTTTAGGGAGAAGATAGTGTTGCCACACTTTGAGTGCTTGGACGAGTACAAGAAGTTCCTTGTCGTAGGTAGAGTAGTTCAATTGGGCACCTTTTAACTTTTCACTAAAGTAAGTGATAGGTTGTCTTTCTTGCATGAGGATGACACCAATGCCTATGCCTGAAGCATTACATTCTAGCTCAAAGGTGTTAGAAAAATTGGTAAGACGAAGAATAGGGGCATAACATAACTTATCTTTAAGAAGTTCAAAAGCTTTTTGTTGTAGTGGTCCCCATTTAAATTCAACTGGCTTTTTGATGATCTCGGTTAATGGTGCAACAATAGTTGAGAAATCTTTGACAAAGCGACGGTAGAAACTTGCCAAACCATGAAAAGATCTTACCTCAGTGATGGAAGTAGGCATGGGCCATTCTTGAATTTCCTTGACCTTCTCTTTATCTACATGAATACCCTGTACACTAACTATAAAGCCTAAAAACATAAGCTTATCACTGCAAAACACACACTTATCCATGTTAGCATATAAATGTTCTCATCGAATAACTTTGAGAACCATTCGAACGTGAATGACATGAGAATCAAGAGAAGATGAGTATATAAGAATGTCATCAAAGTAAACGACAAAAAATTTACCTATAAACTCCTTAAGAACGTGATTCATTAATCTCATGAAGGTGCTTGGAGCGTTTGTGAGTCCAAAGGGCATAACAAGCCATTCATACAAGCCGAACTTTGTCTTGAATGTTGTTTTCCATTTGTCACCTTCTTTCATTCAAATTTGATGGTAACCACTCTTCAAGTCAATTTTGGTGAAGCTACTTGTACCATGTAGTTCATCCAACATATCATCTAGGCATGGAATAGGATGCCTATACTTGATTGTTATCCGATTGATAAGTCAGCAATCTACACACATTCAGAATGTGCCATCTTTCTTTGGAACTAGGATGACGGAACCGTACAAGGACTAAGACTCTCAAGGATGTGTCCTTTCTGTAACAATCAATCTATTTGTCTTTCAAATTCCTTCGTTTCCTCAGATTGCATCGGTAAGCGGGGCGGTTTAGTATGGTTGATCCAGGGATGAAGTCGATTTGATGTTGATTCCTCTTGTAGGTGGTAAACCATCCGGTGGGTTGCTTAAGACATCTTGAAACTCCTGCAATAGAGAAGAAAATACACTAGGCAAATCTTTGATGTTAGTGATAGTTGATAAAACGGAGTCCTTGAAATGGACTAGAATGCATGACCTATTTTGAAAAAGGGTCTCTCTCATGTCTTTTTCACTCCCATAAATGTTTTGAGACACTCTTTTAGTTTTACATTGAGGTTCACTCACCACCCGTGGGTCATTTGTTTGGATTTTATCGGTTGTGACATCTTTTGCCTTTTGTTTCAAGTTCCCTGTCTCCTTGAGAATTTGTTGTTGATCTATGAGAATCTCTTTGGGGGATAGAGGGTTAAGTCAGAAAGGTTTACCTTTTATTTGAATTGTGTAAGTGTTATTTCGGCCATAATATGTGACGTCGTTGTCGTATTGTCAAGAATGTCCTAGGAGAATTTAGGATGCTTGCATCGGAATTACATCACACCATACGTCGTCACAATATTTTCCCATCTTGATATTAACGAGACATTGTTTAACCACCTTCATCTCGGCACTTTCATTAAGCCATTGTAAGCAATAAGGTTTCAGATGTCGTTGGCAAGGAAGTTTGAGTGATTCAACAATGTTGGAGCTAATGACGTTAACATAACTACCATTGTCAATGATGATGGAGAATGGTTGTTCCTTGATTAGGCAGCGTGTGTGGAAGATGTTGGAACGTTGTATGTCAGACTCGTCGGATGCTTGGATGTTCAAGGTATGGCGGATCACCAAGATTGTGCCATTGTACTCATCGCTTCCATAGTCATCACTATCTTCTTTGGCTTCTGCATGTGTTGGAATGTTGGGGGTGTCATCATCGGAGTCGGAATTGTAAGATCCATCACCTAGTATGGTTAGGGTCCTCGTGTTTGGATAATTACGGATGATATGACCTCTTTCTAAGCATTTAAAACACTTGATGTCTCTTGTACGGGTGTCATCTTTAGGGGCTGGAAGTGTCTCATTCTTTGTTGGTCGTTGTTTTTCCTTGTCGAGTTTGTCATCTCTCGACTTTTTTTTAGAAGATGGAGTAGAAGACAAGGAAGGATTTGAAGGATTACCTTGGTAAGAGAATGAAATACCTTGGTAATGTTCTCTGAATCGGAATCTCCTTTGGATTTGTGCTTCGATTGTCATTGGTTTCTTTAGTGTATCTTTAAGGTTTTCGTATCTATGGAGATCAAGAAGATCAGTGATGTTTTAGTTTAAGCCGACGACGAATCTTGACATTGTGTCCTCTTCCTCTTCGGTTATGTTAGCCCTATTGAGTAAGGACTGCATCTCCTTGTAGTAATCTTCAACTGACCTTCTACCTTGTCGAAGTCGGTGTAGTCATTGTTTAACTTCTTGTGTATAATATATCGGTAGGAATCGGTTCCTCATGGCATGTTTGAGTTTGGTCCAAGAAGTGATTGGTTGAATTTGGAAGTTGTCGATCTTTTTCCTTGTTTGCATCCACCAAGTGTGAACATATCCTTCAAATTCCAAGGTGATGAGGGGAAATTGTTTAGTTTGGGGGCAGTCATGGTATGCGAAAATGAGATCAACTTTTCCTTCCCAATCGATGTATTTGTCTCTCCTTTAAAAGACGGTATCGTGAACTTTGGTTTTGCAAAGAGTTTGGGTGCTTTAAAACGTGGTTGTGCTCGCCTGGGGGCCAAAAGTTCAGCATTGTTTGGCCTTAGATTTTGGTTTGGTAGATCCAGTTGTAGTTCTTGTCGTTCTCTCAAGGCATTGTTAAGTTGATCAAATTGAGTTGTGAGTCGTTCAAGTGCGGCTAAGATAGCCGTAAGTGTTTCATTGTTATTGTCGCCCATCCTGCAATTATAACACTCAAAAGAAGATTTTAAAGTAAAATAAAAATAAAAGGAAGTAAATTCAACAAAGCAAGAAACCTCACAAGTCACTCCAAGAAAGTAACACAACGAGAGGCAAGTAAGCCGATCTTGTACTCTTTAAAACTCACTTTACCAAGTAGTCTTCCACAGTTCGTATTGGAGTTTGATTACTAGCAAAGGCGATAAGAAAAACCTAAAATCTCTAAGAGGCCAAACAAGGGTTAGACTCCAAGAGAATGAGAATGCAAAGAAGAAAGAAGTATGAAAACTCTTTAGTCCTACTAACACAAGAAACATAATGTGTTAGATAATGCAAAAGAACAATAAACAAAAGAACCTAAAGCACTAAGAGTCAAAGAAAAAAAAAGAACCAACCCAGAAACCTGGAAAACGCTGGATCAACTTGAGAAACGTTTTTGAGGGGGTTACCGGTGTCCAAAATTTTGGAAAAAATTCTTAAATGTCTTTCGATGCGTCAAGAAACCATTTGTAAAATTTCAGAACAAATGCCTTCAGTAGTATCCAGTAGATTCTGTTGAACAGTGAGTCCTCAAACAATCTGTTTTTCTTGATCGCTTTGTTCGAAGATGTTCTTGATCTCCAAAAATTCTGATTTTTTTGTGTAAATTATCTTCAATATATGAAGTTCCAATATGGAAATTTTCACCATGAAATTCCTCCTGTACCATTTTCAAGAAATTCGACAAATCCTAGACCGAATCTGCCGATGAAACTTGAAGGATGTATTTGAAGGCTTTAATGAACTCGGATTTGGGTGAATTTTGGACTGGAGATTTATATTAGGATGAGTATGATATCTGGAGAAAATCATCCCTAAATACCTTCATTTACAATTGTTTTGAAATTTTGGCTTTTTAGTTTTTTTTTGTTTTTTTGTTTTTTTAAAATAGCAAACTAACAAGAAGGATTTGAATCTAAATTAAAATTAAATAAAAAGAACATAAAACAATGAATCTTCTCTAAACTAGCTCCGTTGGGATACCTTGACGGTTTTGTGTGCAAGATTGCTTGCTTCTTTCCAAAAATCGACCCAAATCTTATACCAATTGATAGGGAAGCGGTGGCGGATTGATGAACGTTGCCTTGTTGAAGAATCAAACCTGAAAAAGCTCTAGACTCGATGAAGAACAATAAGGGATGAATAGGGAAGGTGGCGGCAATAGCTAGGGTTCTTTAGGGTTTATTTTTGGTGCTGGAAACAAGATTAAAACAAGATAATTAAAAGATAAAGGAATTGAAAATAAAGAAAAATAACTAAGAAATCAAAAGATCTCCCTTATGAAAGTGAACGGTAATGATGATTGATGACGTGGATGGATATGTGAAAATCGATGGATAATATCCTATTGAGCCCTCCTAGTCGCAATGAAAAGACAAACATGATAATATGGCTCTAACCAACCCTCCTAGTTGCAATGAAAAGGCAAATTGGAGTGTGAAGATTAATCTTCCTCACAAGAACTTGGGAGAACTCCAGGAGAAGAAGCTTCGAAGGCACAAGGCAATCACACTTGCAAAACGAACTCTCGTTGTATTATTAATGAAAGAAATCTGATTTACAAAGTTGAATGAAGCCTCCTTTATATAGGGGTTGAATCCTAAAGGTCCTAAATAACTAGAGAATAAAATAATAATAAACTAAACATGTTTTAACTCTATTTCCTAATAATAATAATAACTAAAAATATTATTTTAACCTAACCTTAATTCCTAATAAAATAATAAATCTGATCTTAAAAGATATTTGATCATCCTATATTAAATTATATTACAAATAATCAATATAAATATTGAAAATTCGTAATATTTACAAAATCACTTATTAATCCCGTATAAGATTTATTGCATGCACCGCCTTCAGTAATATGGCAATATCTTGAGTTCCCGATATTAGATTGATGCGATTCAAGAACCTTTGGAAAGATAAGAGACAGACGGTTGTATCTCTAGAAGATATGTTGACTGGATAACAACTGGATCCCCTTCAAAACATTGTTGCAAATCTGCTGCTATTAGACCCTTACGGATGAATGCTTGAACTGCGATTTGAAGCTTGTCTTTAAGAAGTTTGGTCCGGCCTCGTGTGATAGGGACAAGTGGTATAGTAAATTCATCATCCTTAGCTTTAGGGTGTGTGGTGCATGTATCAGTTTGTCTTTCAAGGCATGATTTGGTTATCGGAATATATTATTCGATTCGCGATTTCGTTGGCGATGATGCTGCAGCATCAAAATATTACTAACTCGTTCAAGTCATCCCTCATGCGGAGTCAGCTGTGGAGTCGTACCCCCGTCGGAGTCACGAAGATCAACACTGATGGTGCTGTAAGCTATGGCTCTACCTTGGCAATGGGCGGAGGCATTCTTCGGGATAGTGAAGGTAGATGGAAGGCCGGCTTTATTCGAAACATTGGCAGATGTGATGTCTTACAGGCGGAGCTATGGGCAATTTTGGATGTGCTCATTATTGCTTGAAACAGAGGTGATAACTCCATTGAGGTGGAATCAGATAATAAAGAAGTTGTCCGTATCCTCAATTCTCCAGAGCAGTCGAATGACATAACTCTTGTCCGTCGTATACTTGCGAGAATCAGACTTCAATGGTACGTGAAAATCTCCTACATCAACTGTAATGGTAACGTTTCTGCTGATGCACTTGCCAAACTGGGTCAGTCGAGAGAGTTGGGACTCGAAGTTTTAAGGAGACCTCTGCCTGGTTTCAACGGATCGTGGATCAGGACATGGAGATCGTACCTTCAACTAGTTTCCTGTCTTGCTGTTTCTTTGTGACCAAAAAAAAAAATTCATTGTAAATGATTGTATTATATGTAATTAAAACGTGATATTTAAACACTCTCTAACTTAAGTTTGTCATCGAAAAGTTCAATAATTCTTTTATCTTTTATGTTTTTATTTAGGGTAAACTACATGGGTGACCACTAAACTATATCCCCTTTTCATTTTGGCCACTAACATTTCGATTTGATCAATCAGACCACCCATATATTTAAATAGTTCAATCAAGCACTGACCATTAATTTTTAACGGAGATGGTTACGTGGTAATTAATAAAATGGGCATAATTATATATTTGGTCCTTAACATTTACATATTCTATCAATTTAGATACTATTTTAATTCAATTAAATAAATTCAATCCTCCAATCCGGAGGTGCTGTTTGTCATCGAAAAGTTCAATAATTCTTTTATCTGTTATGTTTTTATTTAGTGTAAACTACATGGGTGACCACTAAACTATATCCCCTTTTCATTTTGGCCACTAACATTTTAATTTGATCAATCAGACCACCCATCTATTTAAATAGTTCAATCAAGCCACTGACCATTAATTTTTAACGGAGATGGTTACGTGGTAATTAATAAAATGGGCATAATTATATATTTGGTCCTTAACATTTACATATTCTATCAATTTAGATACTATTTTAATTCAATTAAATAAATTCAATCCTCCAATCCGGAGGTGCTACATGTCACTATATGATTGGAGGGATTCAAACTAGGTACCTTAAGGAGTCCCTAGGTATGCCTTTGCCACTAGGTCAAGTTGTCTATTTGGTTTAAAATTGCATAATGTTTTATACATTCTATTTGAGGTTATTGCATACATGCATATATATATATATATATATTAATAACTCAAATATAATTTCTCTTAAATTTCTAATTTATATATTAAACATGATTCTAGTCATGATAAAAATAGAATATTAGATTAAAAATTTAATAACTTTATAAATAATGAATCTATAAATGAAATTTATTACAACTCAATACACCACAATTACAAGTAAATGAAGTACATAAATTTAAGTTGAAATTTAAGCTCTCAGATCTTATAGCAAAACTTTTACAAAGCTAAATTGCTACCAGAAATTTCTTCATTGAGCTTTATCTAAATTCTGCCGAAATGATTAAATTATGGGCATATTTTTAGCTTTAAAAGCTAAAATAACACCAACATAATTTAACCATGGGTAACTTATAAGATAATTTACAACAGATCAGTTCTATCAGACCAACAACAACAATTTACAAGGCAACAATCATAGTCAGCCAACAAGCAGCAAGTAATCATTTAGACCAAAACTAATCAACATTCAACCGATACATAATCAACATTCATACGAATTCCAAGCAACATTTACACCAATTTCAGGCAGTATTCATAATAATCCAATCAATGGTAAAGCCAAGGGGAATATGATGGTCAATAATGCCAAACATTTCCGACTTTACCAAACCTATAAAAGTTACAATAATGGTCTAGAAAAGTTAAAACAATGCCAAATCATTTCAAGTATTCATGAAAATTAGGAAATAAACACAATGAAGAAATTACCATAAAAGGGAATAATCAATAAAGAATCAATAGGCAAATTCATTCAAATATGCTTGCTGTAAATGTAACAGCAGTATCACCCTAAAAAAGCCAAAAAGTGATAATTAAAAAATAATTTAAAAGATACTAAACACAGGAAAAATAAAGCAAATCAAAATTTTACATTTAAAGGGAAGAATCAGTAGCTACAATGAGATACTCTTCATCCAATTTCGAGTTGTTAAAAAAATCTCAACATTTTTAGGTAAAAGTTTGGCCCTCAACTTGTTCAAAATACGACCCTCATGCTAAAGGAAGATTCAGAAGCAACTAAAGTAATTGGAATGACCAATATCTCTCTTGTCATGCGAGAGAGTACCATATAAGAAGCAATTTGTGATTTCCAATACCCCAAAATGTCAAACTCAACATCTTCATCACGGGGAACAAGAGGCAAATTAATGTAGAATCAACATCTGATTTTCCAGTCCTTGAAGCAGCTAAATTAGCATCAAAATTCTAAAATGACAAATAAAATAAAATAGTTAGAATTGTGAAAATAAAATAATCAAATTAAAATAATTAAAATTATAAAAAACTGACCTGAAATAGATCAAATTTTTTAAATGTTCGAGGCCGATTGGAAGAACATGACCCACTTGTCTCTCGAGATGTGTTACTTTGGACAGAAAAAGAAGAACTACAAAGTGCAGATTTAGAATAATATATGTATATATATATATATATATAAATTAACAAACTAATTATATACAACATTTACCCTTCGTTAACCCTCGTCATCTAGATAAAGTATAGTGTACAGCTCCTTCAAGAGTTGTAATTTATATCGAGGATCAAGCAAAACAGCAATAGACAGAATCAATGAGTGATCAGACCAATATTTATCATATAATTCAAGCATCGGTCCTGCCATTGCAGAAATGCCTTCACAAGGATCATTGTGAGCATCACACAACAACTTTTAAATTGCAACAACATTAGCAAAATACAAGTTAGAGGTGGGGTACTTAGATCCAGAGAACAGGGTAGTAATTTCATAAAATGGCTCAAGGAAATCATAAATTGTTTGAACAATTTCCCACTCATATTCAATAATAGCATCCAACTCATTTTCCCTATTCACAAACAAATTAATGGCTAATTTAGCATCAACTTCCCTATGAATCATTAAGTAAGTATAATTCCATCTAGTAGGAACATCTAGTAATAATTTACCACGAAAAGAAGATTCACAATCTTTAACAGCTAATTCAAAAACACAAAGTCAAGAATCAGAAGAATCAATAAACTTAACAATTTCTCGTAACTTAATAACAGAATAATCAATTACCTTCAAACCTTTTTGAACTGTCAAGTTCAAAATGTGGGCAACACACCTTATATGAAAATATTTACCACTGCATGGAAGAGGAGAAATAGCATGCAAATCATCTTTAAGTCTTTTAACAATTTTATCATTTGCAAAAGCATTGTCAATAGTTATGGTAAAAACTTTTTTTCAAGACCCCACTCGCATATCTTTTTTTCACAAACCTAAAAGTTGACTCAACATCATGTGGTGGAGGAAAACGATGAAAATTTAGTATTTTAGATTGATGTGTCCAATTATTATCAACATAGTGTGCAGTGAGAGCAAAATAAGAACATGAAGTGCAAGCAAACCATCAATCACACGTAAAACATATTCGACTTGAAACAGAATTCATTGAATCAAGTAGGTACTTCTTTTGCTTTTCATGCTATAACATGCAAAACTTAGTAATAGTATACGTCAAAATATCCTTCACATTAACAATCAATTAATGATGTAAAGCCCTAAGTTTATCATGTTCAATCATACACAAAGCATAACCACGACACATAATAGCCTCAGCAAACAATTCAAAATATCTATTTTGATCAAAAGAACTTACCATAATAGGATTTTCAGCCAGGAAATCCTTATAAGCTTGGCATTTTTTAGTATGGCTTTTAGGGTTAGATGTACCAATATAAGAGTCACCTTTATACCTTTTGATTTTGCAATACTTACATTCGGCATAAAGACCACCTTTGGGAGACTTTATAAAGGTATAATGGTCCCAAACAGGAGAAGTTCTTCTCCCGAATTCTGATGAAGCCTTCCTCTTAGAGGAAATAATGTTATCAACTGCTACAGACTGTTGATCACTGAAATCCTCCTGAAACAAAAAAAAAAAATAATCTTTTGTTAGAACAATACATATAAACAAAAAAACAAAAAATAAATAAATAAAATAATGCATTCAGTCATAATGCATACAGAAAATAGGAAATGAATAAATAACAGA